>NC_143249.1:80694375-80998750 GCF_984573655.1 Nuphar pumila | reverse complement strand
TTGGTTTTTTGGAATTTTTGAAATTAAGATAAACTTGGATTTTGAAATGTGGAATGAAATGGAATTGGATTTGAAAGTTGGAATTGGGAATAGAGTTTGATTTGAAATCTGGAATTCAAGATGGAATTTAAATCCAAAGTCTGGATCCTAATTAGAATTGGAATTCAAGATGAATTTGAATCGTGGATTTAGAATCCTAAATGGGATTTGGATCTGAAATCTGAGATCCAATGATGAAGTTGAATTCTAGATCCTAAATGGAATTGGATCCAAGATCTGGAATCCAAGATGTAATTTGGATCTGAAGTCTGAGATCTGAGATGGAATTGGATTCTGGATCCTAAATGAGATTTTGGACACTAAATTGGATTTTGGACCCTAAAATGGATTTTGGATCTAAAGTCTGAGATCCAAGATGAAATTGGATTCTGGATCCTAAATGAGATTTTGGATCTGAGATCCAAGATGGAATTGGATTCTGGATTTAGAATCCTAAATGGGAATTGGATCTGAAGTCTGAGATCCAAAAGTAGAGATTGTACTTGGAAATCTGGATCCAAGTTGGGATTGGGATCTAACTTTGGATTTGGATTTTGAAAGTCCAAATGGGACTTTTGAAGATGGATCTGGGTTTTGAAAACCCAGATTGAATTTAAAACTTAGGAAGATTTAGATTTTGAGATTCAGAATCAATCTCAAACTTTGATTTTGAATTTGAAGATAAGAAGATAAATAAAAAACTTTGAAGTTAAATTGAACTTTTCAAGTTTTGAATTTTTGGAAATTGAATTTGAATACAAGATGATTTTGAAATTTCAAAGTCAAATTGGACTTTGAAATTGAATTTTTGAATCTTGAAATGAGATAGAATTGAATTTGAATCTATAAATAAGATTTGATCTGAGAAATGAAGAAAATACTCAAAAAGATCACTTGGAGTTTTAAAAAGGGATTTTGAAAATATAATCAATTCTATCCTAAATGATGAATGAATTTAAAGAATTTTGAAATTGGATTTTGAAAATCATATTTTGTTCTTTAAATGAATGTAAATAAGATTAATGATATAATACATTCCTGACTATGGTCATTGAATGTATTATATAATAATCACAATTAAATTCAAGTGAAGAATAAAATACATTTCGATGCTTTTATAGAGTTTAAAATGAAATTAACTCTCAATATATCCTGACTATGGCCATTGATATATATATTGAATTAATTTTAAACTAAACTCTGATAAAAGAGGAAAATGTTTAAAGAAAATATGATGAATTTTAAAAAGAATCCAGTGTGGATCCAGTGTTATTCTATAAAAGATGAAAATCCTAAGTTTTGTTTACATCCTGACTATGGCCATTGATGTAAATCATCAACTTAGGATTAATCACCTTTTATAAAATGGTGCACGTGCCATTCGTGTTTCACCATTGTGAGATTTTTGGAAAATAAAGGCAAAAGCATGAAAACAAACAATTTATGACATTACTATGCTCATTCATTCTATCTAAAAGCTGGAAATGTAAAATCTCATTAAGACCTAACTTATTACAACATATAAAATTGAATTTACAACTCCAAGTAATGACATTTTTCACATGTTCCGTGCAAAACACTTAGTTAGTATGAAAATAGAAGAGAATTGCTCATATCATATGGATTTCAAAGATGCCAATGGTAAAATGTTCATATACCAAGATATTCATGATGGAAAGATGGAAAGTGACATATACACCTATATACATACATATATATACATGGATATAGATACATATATCCATATATATATATAGGCATATATATACGTATATATATATATATATATATATATATATATATATATATATATATATATATATATATATATATATATATATATATATATATATATATATATATATATATATATATATATATATATATAGGGCATATACAATAGCTTGTGAGATAAGAGATGTGGAAGCAGGTGATGACATACTATGGCTATTATTGGGAGAATTGCAATGTCCACCATGGCTGTCATAGCAATTGCTCAAGGAGGATTTTTCCTTTGCTAACATTGATATATGGATCAGATTTACCTATCACAGTCGAAACACAACTTTTAAGTATAAGAACATTATGACAAATATTATGGAAATGTTAGGTAGCATCACAATCACACATCACAACAGCAAAAAATGATGAATCATTAGTAAAAAAAAAATAACATCCCTCCACAAACGATCACTACAGGCCACCCCTTTCTGATATCGACCATATATCATTTTAGGATAGTTGATAGAGAGTTGATCATGCTATAAACAAATTTCTCCATTTCAGTCCACCCATCTACTACCTCAAGGATTAAATTGAAGTATATTTCATAAGCTGTCAGCTCCAGAAAATATCAATATTGAGGAATGTAACAGGGTAACGTGGAGTGCTGGAATTGGATCTAACAGGAAATTCGATGAAGTGAAGATACAGGGCGTGCAGGGTATGTGTCGGGCCTATAGTAAGATGTTACTATAGTTATTGGCATTGGAAATGATATGCTGCTATGGAAGGAAAGTGTGAAAATGAATGTTGGAAGGTTAAGTGCAGCAAGGTGCTTTTAAGATGGCGTAAAAGTGTGTGAGGGGAACACTTACAGCCATATAAAGCATTTGCTGTGAGTATTTACAGCAACAGAGGGTTTTGCTGTAGATGTTTAAAACAGGGTATTGGTTATAAGTGCTTACAGCAAAACAAGGTTTTTGCTGTAAATGCAATGAAATGATGGGATGAAGCAGCAGGTGGCTGCTCATGTACAGACATTTAACCATGTAATGTGCTGTGAGAAATAATACTATGAACAACAGTAGATGAAGCTGTGTGGTAGTGAAAGTGCTGGTATAGTTGTATTTGCAGGAAATGGGGCCGGTGTGTGGCTGGTAAATAGAAGGAGGTGCAGGGCATCTGTGAGTGCTGAGATGTAGGTAAGATACAAGACAGTGTTGCAGGTATATTAAAGTGCAATAGAAGACGACCTAAGTGATTCATAATTTAGTGGAATAGGCTAAAGAAATGATTTATAGCAAACTGAGAAAACTGTGTTTTTAACATGGTTTATAAATGCTTAATGAAAATATGCTTGTCAAAAGATTCACAACAGTGTACGATACTGCCATAGATGTCAAAGAGCTATAGTGAACCCCTTTGTAGTGGACGAACCAGGAGGCAGTATTCATTCCCTGTCTCCACCTCTGTCAGCAGATAGACTGAATTTGCTTTGGCAGCTTTAACACCAAAATCTCTGTTTTGCTACTGCATCCGATGCCTACTTGCTAACGGCAATAAAGCGCAGTTGGCAGTGAGTGTATACAGTGGGATGGGTGATCAGCATTGTAATGGTAGTGCACAGGGAATGAAACAGGGAAATGGATACATTAAGAAAATATGAGGGATAAATGAGTGATGATGAACATAAGGAGGCTATCAGTGAACCTTCTCACAGTAAACCAGGCCTGTCATTCCAACCCATTCTCTCAATGAATCAAACCCTCAGTTCAAAGTAGTTTCTGCAACAAACTGAACATGCTATTGCAACAAGTCAGATTGAATATTTGCCTTCTCAATAAACCAGATTTACTGTTACAACTTATCATGAGCCCTCTCCATAATCAACCTGCGTGAATCATATATCATAAGGGAGATTATATTTGTCAAGATATGTAAGCAAAATTGGTGTCATGGATGAAGGAATATCAAACACGATGTGGCATGAGACCTTACCTGAATACCTAGTACAGACTACACCAAAACCTGAGAAAAGATGTCAATGAATAGCCATAGGAATGTTTATCTTTCTAATGAATGGACATTGGCAACCTCATCGTCCATACTGGCCAGCGTGGGATTCCATTAGTCAGTGGATTACTCTCTGATTTGTTTAATTTTAGGAATAACTACAAGGTAATCTGTGTTTAGGCATAACTTCTGTAAAAAAAAAAAGGTGATCAAGTGACTCCAGTCAATAGGATATCCGATCTTCTCAAACCCCAGAGGGGCGTCATCCTTCATTTTCCCAGGAGAGGTCGTTGGACCAGGAAGGCAAACATCTCTCAACACAGAAGGTGCCTAAGTTTACTGCATTTTCTCTCAAGATAACTGGAACTTACATACTGCAAATAAGAACGTACTGGCTTTCTGAAATCAACCCCATAAATCAGGAATACTCCACGCATGTCAATCAAGATATCAGTGAAAATAAAGTGGAAAATGAACGAGGGCTCTGCCTTTAAGGGAAATGGATTTTTCCCTTTTCCTATCAATTGTATTTATTATTATATTTCTCTTTTTTTTTTTTAGCCGAGCCATAAAACCTCAATTGATGATATATATAGAAGTAGTCCAAAGGTGTGAGAAACTGATTATGCATGATGTAAGGTAGGTCAGTGGGCATTGAGCTAAATGAGAAAAAGCATTACCTAGATATGAATCACCTAACAGCATTCACACAATTGCAGATGATGGCCAGGATTTAGTTGCAGAACCGAGTGTTGCATAAAATCCATACGATCATGGTGCCAGATGCCACAAAGGGTGCAACTCGTGCATCAGCCAAGGGTGTGGGCGTAGGTGGTGGAATATTGTTCTGACATGAATCCGAATCTACAGGGCTTGTAGACTCAATGTCAAATGAGACACAATGGGGAAGGGATGTGGCATTGATCCAGTCACGCATAGTTGAAGTGAATCATGATAGCAACGCAATGAGATGGATGAGACTAGAACTGAAAGGATTGTGAATGCAATAAAATGAAGATAAAATGCTGAATGAAATCAAATTGGACCACGCAGATGGAGATGCAGAAAACGAAGATGTATAAACCATGAACATCCGATACATAAAGAAAACAGAGACATAACTAAAAAGAAAAGAAGAGCGGCTAAATCAAAGTGAGCGACATGATGATTAGATATAACAGATTATCACAATGGCACAGGAAATTTAAGATTAACAGACAATAAAAATGAAAATAGAAACCCGAAAATCAAAAAATTGACCCAAATGCAAACTAATTATAAAAAATTGAACCGAAAATTAGATGTAAAAGGAAATCAAAATAAAGCAGGACGCAAATGGGAGTTGCAATGCACAAGGGGATGATAGAACTATCAAATTAAACATGATGAGAAAATTATAACAAGCAAGGCAAAAAGAAGAAAGAAAAAGAAAAAAAAAATCAAATGCTAGGAGACAATCATTCGTTATATAAAAAGAAATGTAGGAATGAGGAGGCATTCGCTTGATTGTAGCAAATAGAGGGTTCGATCCTGCTATATGCAGAACGATCCCCTCCTTAATGCCCTTATAATCAAATGAAAGAAGAGAAATGAAACAAGACACACAAAAAATAAAAGGGAATCAAAACAAAGTAATACTGAAAATAAGGGGAAAACGATGTTTAGCAAAAAAAAAAGAGGAAAGTGATTTCTTACCTATAGTGGGCTTCGATCTCTTAGTTGCTTGAAGGGGGTAAATACCAGAGGGTGGATGAAGTCGATAATGGATATTACTTACAGATCCCTGATGCCTTCGAAGGGAAATTGATCTTCCCCGAAGTCAAGTCGATGGTTGTTAGCCAAAAAAATGGATCCCCTTTGGAGGGGATTGAGTGCCTCTTCTTAAAGAGCAAGTGGAAGGCTCCCGAAGGTGGTTCGTTGGAGATGGAAGGTGGAGAGAGAGGGGATTTGTTGGAGATTGAAGGTGGAGAACGGGAGAGGAAATGCGCGGGAGAAAAGCTGTTGTGTGTTTCTTCTTTTTGAAAAAGGAGGTCCCTTTAAAGAAAACTTTTTATAAAATGGTTTTTCAAATGAGTTTTTTAGCAAAACTAACTTTAAAAAGCATAAAACCATACGTTTTTGCATAGTTTTTTTCTGATTTTTTTGGTTTTTGTGTTTTTTATCCATTTTTTTGTATTTTTAGAATGAAATCCTAAGATTTACGAGGAAATAAAGATTTAAAACTGATTTTTTTGTATTTTTGCAAAATATTTACAAAGGAGGGTTCTCTTGAGAATTCAAAGCTATTTCTCTAAATTTTTTTTCAGAAAACTAGTTTATATCCAGATTTTGAGGAAATAATCGAGGTTTAAAACCTCGAATCGAGAAATACAGAGCTGTGGATCCAACAGGATGCCGGATGAACTGTTTGAGCCATTCAGAAAATGTTTTTGATATTTTATAATTTTAATTTGTAAATTGAGTAACGAGGCTTAGATTTGGATTTTAAACACTGGGTCCGGATCCGAAATTGAATTTGAATATATCAACATGGAATTTAATCCAGAAAATCTGAAGAATAACTGAAATTTGGCTTTGAAATTGCTTTGATTTTCTCAGAAGACAGAGCTAGGGGCAAAAAGGACATTTTTACAAAACTTAAAAAAAAAACATTTGGGGTGTTCACAAAGACCGAATCAAGTTGGTCGGATGCCATCAAACTGGAAAACATGGAAAATTGGAATAAGACTTAGGAAAATACAAGGATTTTGAAAAAGATGCAGGCAGGATAAAAATGAAGTAGAAAATTTGAGATCCAAAAGGAAGGAAGGATGGAAAATCACCTGGAGTTTTGAGAAAAATAGAAGAGAATTTGAAAAATCGTCCAGGGTTTGAATAAAACATGAATTTTTAGATAGTATATGGAAATAAATGAAAAAATTGGGGATTTTTGAAAATCGTCTAGTATTTTAGAAAACTTGTGGAAAATGTAATAAAAGAAACTAAAATTCAATCACATCTTGTACAAACAAGTATGCACATACAACATTCTCTAAAAGATGACTCTAGATGCACAAGTTTTGAAATGGCTGTAGGACCTTAATCCTAACTCTAGGCTCAGATCGTCTGTGTCCAATCATGCTATGCCTATATACTCGAGCCGAGGCTCGATGTACGTGGCATAAAATCAATTTCTTCGGTTCTAGGTTCAAGTTTTCCAACATCCATGAGCGCCTGCCGATATACGTTGGACTATGGTCCTTGGTACGTGGCAGGGGGGCGTTAACCCAAATAGGTGGCCCAGTTGTGGGGCTTTGTCCCGAACTATGGTTCTGGAAGAAAGCCCAGCAACGTGAAGACCGGGTAGAGATAGGTGGGGTGGTTTTTTAAAACATGAGCACATGCAAGAAAATCAGAAGGCTCTAAAACCTAAAGAGATAGAAATTTTAAAATTTTTAAAGAAGCAAACATTGTTTTCATACAAATCCTAGATTGAGGAGTGTTGTATTAGACCTAGGTGTATGTGAGCATGAATAATTCTCCTCAATCAGTCCTACCAAACCATACCTAGTCTACATGCAATCCATGTCAGCCGGGTTCAAGTTCAGGCTCCTAGGTTCACATGATAACAGAAAGTAAAAGCCGACATTCCATGAAACACGATTTTGACAATTTGAACTAAGTCAAGCACACAATTGATCAGGCGAAGACAGGTCCCATCACGGTCGCCAAACCTGTTATCATCGCAAAATTTTACTTTTGCAAGTCAAATTGACATTTGAAAAAGATTTTGAAAATAACTTGCCTCCATTTTTAAAATGCAGGATAATTTCGAAGAATGAGACTCGCCTGTCGGTACGAGGTTCAACCGTTCCTGGCGCCTTTACAAGGGGTAATTGAACCAAGGATCAAGAGTGTGCTTAGCTTTGCTTAACTTGTCTAAATCGTGTTCTATTTCCTAAATGCACAAA
Organism: Nuphar pumila; assembly: GCF_984573655.1. Classification (NCBI taxonomy): domain Eukaryota; kingdom Viridiplantae; phylum Streptophyta; class Magnoliopsida; order Nymphaeales; family Nymphaeaceae; genus Nuphar; species Nuphar pumila. The sequence goes on along the minus strand of NC_143249.1, from coordinate 80,991,026 downwards.
GAATCAAGCATGTGCTATGAATTTGTGAAAATGTAGATTTGAAAACATGATGTTTGCTTCTGAGATTTGAAATACTTGGAAAATTCTTGGAAAAGATGTCACTTGAAAAATCGTAAATCATGGTGAAAAATATTTCTGAGGAAAATGAAAATTGATTTCTGAAGAGTCCAAGTGTTTTGTGAAAATGGATTTCTGAGGAATTTCAAGTAACTTTGGAAAACTTGATTTCTCTGAATTCAAACTTTGAAATTGAATATATAACTTAGAAAATCGAATTTTGAACTTTGAAAAATACCATTTAAAAGCTCAGAGTTTTGAGAAAATCAATTTTGAGCAAGACTTGGAAAATTTTGAGAAAATTGACTTCTCTGAATTGGAATTGGAATTTGCAAATGAATGGAATGAATGAATATGGATTTGAAAGACTTGATTTTGAGGAATTGAGAAAATCTTTTTATATTTTTGAGAAATGCACTGCATTTTGAAGTTAGCCTAAGAGTGTAGGTTGAATATGGCTAATACGAAGATCATAAATCTGGGTCTCATTCGTATTCTGACTATGACCATAAACACGAATTCCACCAAGTTTGTCAACTTCCTAAGAGCTAGTGCACGTGCCATTTGTGTAGACCATGGTGAATTTGTAAAAAAATATGCATGAATGATGCATTCATCAAATATTAAAATTTGCAGAATGAAACTATATGCAATGCAAATCCTAATCTAAGCAGAAATTGAAATTCTTATTCCAAAGTTTACATTTAATTTACATCACTAATTGAATTTAAATACAGGAAAATAAAGTCTTCAATATCCCTGCAAAACTAGCAAACTTGTTAGTGAAGAAATGTTGGCATTTCTAACTTTATCCAGCAATATCTAGAAATTGCTGGATTTTGCTAGATATAAGCCTTTTTCCATGATTACCTGAGATAAACATAATGAAATATGAAATAAAATGAAAGAAATATGAAAATGGGATTTGAAAATTTCAAAATTGGGGTCAATATGACTAAAATACCCCTGATAGCAAGACTATGGCCTTGAAATCAGGGTTTTCAAAAAGATATTTTGTAAAATACAACTTTTGAAATTAAAATAAGGATAAATTGAACCAAAGATGATATGATATGATTAAAAATGAGAAAACCAAGGTTTGAAATTTCGAAATTGAGGTCAAATGACCAAATTGCCTCCTATAGCAAGATTATGGCCTTGAAATCAAGGTTTTCAGAAAATATTTTGGTAAAAACTTTGGGTTTAGGATTTAAATGAAGTCAAATAAACACAAAAATGATCATGAAGCATTCTAATATGATTATAAACATGAAAAAACCCTAAAAACATGAACTTATGCACGAAAATCAAGAAATATCATGAAAATCATGATTTTGGCAGTGTTTCGGGATCCTGCGGGCACCCTGTTTCACAATTTGATTAATTCAAGCATCAAATGATATCCAAAATTTATAAAAATCGGCATGTGCAATCCTTGTAACCTTAGAATTGAATTGGAAACAGAAAGATTCAATTTTGACAAAAATGTTAATTCAAAATTTGCATAAAACCCTAAAATTTACTATTTTTGCCAATGGATCAGTACCTGTTTCAGTGTTAGACCCAAATCATGGGTCAAAACACCATGAAAATTTCTGAACTTTTACAGAGGTAAACTAGATAAAAAACAAAGAATCTCCTTTTTACAAATTGGAAAAATCATCTCCGATGAGGGAGATATTGTTCCGGCAATCTGGACTTAAATATAACAAATATAAAATTGATTAAAACAGGTACTTCCGGTTATAAATACAAAAATAAATATCAGACTTAATCGAAAATTTCTGAAATTTCAGAAGTGAACAGTAGATAGAAAAATAATGAACTTTCCTTTTTACATATCATAAATCGGATATACCATTGAAGATCTATGATCAGTACAAGTCAGATTAGGGTTTTAATAAATCATAACGACTTTTAAAATATGGATCCAACTTTCTGACGGAGGAAAAATAACAAACAGAGACAAAAAATTATCAAAATTTTACAGTAAATAGCGTACATCAACACAAAGCCATTTCATTTTACGGATCTCGAATTGGATATCGGATGAAAGAAATAACACGACTGCAAGTTATGTTTGAATTTAAACAACGATTTTAATCAACAGAAATCCAGATTTGCCTTTGTATTTTATTAACAGGGTTCCCGAATCCGAAAACGTTTGATTTTTTTACAGAAGCTTATAAAAATATCCGTAAATAACATATAAAAAAATCAGTAATTTCTAACAAGGATTTCAATACGAACTAACATGCTTTCTAATGAACTGAAATTAAGATATACAGAAATCTAAGAAACACCAATAAAACATGATTTATTTAATGAAAACAATAAAAAAAATGTCTAAACAGTAAAAAGAAATTAATTTCAATGCTGCAATACATGTAATAACCATTAATATGCTAAAAATAAATAAAATACAGGGAATCCATGGCTGAAATTTATTTTCACCTTTGAAATCATGGATTTAATCCATTTAACGGATAAATCTCATGTTTTTTTGGTTAAGAACATGAAAAACAACATGATAAACGATTCTAACAGATTAGAATCCCTGAAAAAATAGTAAAACAAGGTTAGATCATCTTCTTGGACCGATCTTGAGGTTGAATCCATGGTTTATTCCATAAAAGGGGAGGCGCCAATGGTGAAATTGGTGTTAAAACATAAAATAAAACTAAATAAAACATAAAAATTAAGAAAAAAACATACCTTGAAGTTGCAGCAATGGAGGAAGGAGATGGGAGGAGAGAGAGACTCCAAGAAACTCAAGACGAGAGAGATAGGGGGTCGACTTCCCTATGGGCCTTTTATAAAAAAATATTAGGTTAAAATCAAGACTTTTTTTAAAAAATTGGACTCTAAGGGGGGGGGGATTTTTCTTAATTAAGTTTGACCCTTTGACTTTCCTAATTAGGCTCCTAACTAACCCAAGACTCCTAATTAACCCCAAAAAGGTCCAAATGTGGCGCCACCTAGTATGGGCCCACATTGGTTTTTAAAGCTTTAATTAAAACTTTTAAAAACAATAGTTTAAAAACCAAAGTTAAAATGAATTTTCAAAATAGATTTTCACTCTTCTAAACCTCTAAACTAACTAAGACACTGACTAACCCTAGTGTAACCCTAAATTTATCAAATGTGGCACCACCCAGAGTGTGCCCCATTTGAATTTTCAAAAACGATTTTAAAACTTAAAATTGAGAGGTTTTTCAAAAGATATTCAAAAGTAAACTTGGAATTAAAAGTTTTGAAATGGCACAGAGTTTCAACTGGGTCAGAACTCTTCTGGATATGGCGTCAACTAAGTGGGCCCCACATCAAAGTTTTGAAAATTTGAAATAAAGACTGAAACTGTCTTTGAAAAGGGGTTAAAATCAATAAATGAGATTCAAAGACTTGGAAATAGAGTCCTAATCGAATTGGAACTCCAGGCTAGAGTCCTAAATTTTTAAGACTCTGAGATTTTAGGATTTTAAAAGCCAAATAAAGAAGTTTTTGAAAGATTTTTTCAGAAATGGTAAAATAAGTCAGAAAACGCAGTCAGGGTTAGAATCCTAACTCAATTAGAACTTTGAAATAGAGTCCCAAATTAACTGGACTCTGTAAAATGACCTAATTTTTTAAAACAAATGGAGAAGAATAAAAATGGAAGTAAAAATAGACTTCAGAATAGACTCCTGACTGGACTAGGACTCTGAGACAGAGTCCTGATCGGACTGAAACTCTAGATTTTTTTAATATTTTCTGAAAAACAGATAAAAGAACTTGTTAAAACAGTGAAAACAATAACAAATATTGGAATCAAAACAGAGTCCTGATCCAACTGGGACTCTAGGGACAGAGTCCTAATTGAACTAGGACTTTTAGATTTTTGGATTTTTTGATAAAACAAATGAGAGGATTTTGAAAACATTTAAAAACAGAATAAAATTGAAGTTTTGGTTCAGAGTCCTGTTCTGATTAGGACTCTGAAGAAGAGTCCTAATTCAACTAGGACTCTAAAAATTTTGGTTTTCTGAGAAACAAATGATGAGATTTAGATAAAGCTTTTGAAAACCAGTGAAAATAAAGTAAGAAAACAAACTTTGGGTAGAGTCCTGATTTGATCAGGACTCTGGGATAGAGTCCTGATTCGATCAGGACTCTAGGATAAAACCTCAGAATTTTGAAATTCCATGATAAAGGTATAACAATTTTGATTCTTGAAAGGATAAATAAAAGGATTTTTGAAAGATTCTCTCAAAATTGAAATCAGGGTCAGAGTCCTGATCCAACTAGGACTCTTCAAACATAGTCCAGGTTCAACTAAAACTCTGAGTTTTTTGACTTCTTTTTGAAAGATTTTGAAAGGTTTGATTAAAAATAGGTAAGAATAACGATGAAAGATAGAGTCCTGATTCGATTAGGACTCTGAGAAAGAGTTCTAATTCGACTGAGACTCTAGAATTTTGGCCAAAAACAAAGGATTTTGATAGGTTTTCTCAAAAATAGGTGAAAAGGATAGTAAAAAATTGAGTTTTGATCCGACTAGGACTCTCGAAAAAGAGTCTTGATCCAACTAGAATTCTGGAAAAAAAGTCCTGAGTGGATTGGGATTCTGAAATTTTGGACAAAAATGATGAGAATAGGTGATGATGCATGAAATGCATATCATTTTAATATAATATTCTTGCATTTTTATGTGCTCTTAAGCCTTAGAACCCATGAATGGATGTATTTAGATATAAAGAGGTCTTGGTTCAAATTTCAATCAAATCGGAGTTAAATTGAGTGAGATATTGCAATTTTAGTGCTTGGGCACAGATTTCAAGGTAATTCAGATCAAGATCTGACCCAAATAGCCCATTTTGGGTCTCAGATCAGTTCATAAACATCGCAATCCAACTCACCTGTGATCCAAACCCAATTTATAATATGTTTTCAGAAAACCCCCTTCAAAAGAGGCGCCTAGCATTTCATTTCATTTTAAACCTCTTTTTGAATTTGTGCAAACTTTAGCCTAAGTTTAAATATGATTTTTTGAAAACCCTAGGACATTTTTGCCTTGAGATTTGCACCCAGCCAGAGCTCCTCTTCCTCCTCCATGTCGTCCTCTACATGCCACTTCCATTGATGCTTCTTTGTCTACTATTTCTTGTCCTTCACGTTTTGCTTTTTCCGCCATCTTCTTCCTCACCATCGTGTGAATCATCTAACGTGTGATTGCTATATTTTTGCAGGGTTGCAGATCAACGTGGGTGTTCTTCCCAGCTGGTGTGTCGTCTACACCACTTTGAAAGGTCGGCTTCTTCCCCTTTTGACCCTCTTCTCCATTGGGTGCAGCCCATTCACTTCCACCGCTCGGCACCCTTCGTTAGGCGTATCCTTGCAGCCATACACAGCCACGTGGATGAGAATCAAAGCCACAACGAGCTTGGCAGCGAAGTCCATGGCTTAAATCGCTCTTCCTTCCCCTCCACTCGTCGGACTGCCCAAGAGGTTAGTCATCTTCTTCCTCATTTTCTTTTAGATAAAATCGAGTCTACCCATGGTCGATTCTCCTCAACCTCAAACCTCCTTTCTATTTTCTGTTTGTTTGACAGCAAAGACCACTGTCATTTTCATGTTTAGATCGAGTTCTAAGGTGTTTTAGAGAGTCAAGTTCTTTGGTATTTAGTCCAATAGAGAAAATCGGCTAAGTCTATCTTAGCCGATTTTGATGTATGTCCAGTTTTGTTTATTTTGATAAAATATTTTGTTGTTACAGTAGTTTTGTTTAGTTTAGTGTGTTAGATTCATTAGAATTCCATCCAGTCATAGTTTAGCTTAGACTACCTAAAATGTTGTTTTGTCTTCGTGTTTTAGTTGATAAAATAATTTTTTATGCGTGAATTAGAGAAGTCGTTTTATGTGTGTTAATGGTTGTCGTTTTCTTCATAGGAGAAGATAGCCATGGTTGTAGCTTAGAGTTTAGGAAAGTTTTGTTTAGGGTCCAGATTCATTGTATTTAGTTTTAGTAAGTTTAAGATTTAATTAAGTAATTTAGATTTGTGTGTATTAGCCAAAATAGCATTTTCCAATTTTGTGTGTTACATCTCATTCGTACCCTTATATTCATTTGGGCAGATCTTAGTTTGGTTAGGTAGTTAGAGCCTAGGCTGACAAATCATTCAACTTCAAAGGGCATATTGGTATTTTTGTTTAAGGGACGATTTTGGTATGTGTGGTAGCCCATCCAAATTCGTGGAATTCAATTGAGGCAAGTTTTGACCCCTTCTTCTAGTCCAGCCAAGATAGAATCATTTTCTCTTTTCAATTTTGGAAATAATTTTGATTTTCAATTCCCTTTCTAAAATTCGTGTGCAAGATTTTGGGAAAGATTTTCAAATTGGCTATCTCATTTCAATGCAAATTTGAAACCGTGTGGGCCCATTGAGCTTGACGATTTTGAAATTGTAATCCTTCCATATGGGTCCCTAAGGTAAGAATGCATGGGGTTCACTCATTTCCAAATTTGCCACTTAGTATTTATATGCCCTCTTTTAATTCTATAGCTTGATATAGTATATGGCATTAACAATTTTAGTAGGTTGTGACTTGGTTTTAGTCTTTCAAAAACGGGTTTAGCAATTTAGGAAAGTAAGTTGTCTTTGTAGTTGTTTTGATTTAATTAATGATTTTATTTCTTGGCTAAAATCTTGTTTTAGGATTATATAATTAGTTACCAATTCTAGTTGATTAACCTCTGAGTAATTAGGTTAGTTATTAGGAATTAACCAAAATCGTGTAGGTGTCCTTGTTTAGTAAGTCCAAGTCTTACTAACCCTAGTGGGTCCATCTAGGGTGGCGCGAGCCTATGTCAAAGTTAACTCTAAACCATCCCCCTTACTAACCCTAGTTAGGTAACTAACCTTAGTTAGATATACTTTAGTTTAAGTTAAAGTTAAACTAATTTAACATCCAGTTGTTAAGTTAATTAGTAGCTTATATTAAGATGAGTTTATTAGGATTAGTTGACTTCAATAACTTAGACATTCTAACTGGTAATTGCATTTTAGTTTAACTTAGTTTAGCAATAGTGTGTCTTTTAGATTAACGTTAGAATTAATTTGCTTAAATTATTTGCATGTTAGTTTAATTCATTTCCTTGAGTCCATTTTCTGTAGTTTAACAGTATATTAGAGGTTTTTAGGACTGTTTTTATATGTAATTCAATGTCATAGTGTATGTAGTGGATTCTTTCAAATGAATAGTGCATTGAAATAAAAATTGGGTTTTTGCATCAACTTGCACTCATCATTTTATGTGCAAATTTTTGAGGTTTTTCCAAAATGTTTATTTTATTCTCTTCCTCTGTGTGTTCATTGTCAGCAGACCAAAAATCAGCTCATTTTGAGTTGATTTGGTGTGACTTTTAAGCGTTTTTCAAAATCAGCTTTTTTGCGTTTTTAAATTTCGGGACATACGATTTCCAGAGTTTGTACAAATTTGAAACGCTTATTTTTCAAATCCGTAAAATCTGACAGATTCTTGAATCTGTTAGGAACAGAACAAAAGAAAAATTGAAGATCAGACTTTGTTTGCCCCTTCAAATTCACTGTTTGCAAAAACCTGTCAGAATCCACTTTTGCACTATTGGAGGGCAAAACAGTCATTTTACTAGTTGTATGATTTTCGGTAGTTTTTATTGTTTTTCTGAATTTTAGTTAGTATATTTGCATCAATTAGCTTAGTTAGATTCAGAATAATTAGTTGAGGTACTGAGAAATGACATTTTAGTTAATTTTGATTTCTAATTATAATTTAATTCAGTAATTCCTTGTAGAATTAGGTTTAATATAATTTTTAATCATTTATTATAATTGTGCACTAATTTTATGTCTTATTGTGTTTTAGGTTGATAAAGTTTACAACAGGTCAAAAGGTGAATTCAGAATGAGAGTGCAAATGCACGTGGTGAAAGGACGAAATTAGCCCTGGCGATCTGGAGAAGACTTTACAAATCTGTTTCTAGTTAACTGTAGTTTCTAGTTTGTAATTTCATTAGAATTGTATTGTTTAACTTAGATTAATAGTTTGATATTAATAAATTGAAATTTTTAGAAGTAAATTGAATATTTCCCGTTCCTTGAGGATTCGACCCGTACTTGCCACATTCGTGGAAAGTCGGTTTTTATTATTTTTGGTTGACGATTTTCCAAATCTTTTACTGAAAAATATCTTTTAAAAATACCATTGCAAAAGTTCAACCAAATTTTGGCGCCGTTGCTGGGGAACGACGACTATATTCTGTTATTTCTGCGATTTCAATTTATTAATATGTGTTTAGTTAGTTGTTTTTGTTTGTTTTAGTCAGTAGGATTAACATAGTTAGTAAATATCAGATTCACTTACTGTTTTCCTAGGATTCACTGGAATGCATACTTCAAGGAGCGATTAGACAGGTGGGTTTTAGCGAACATAGTTTGTGATTTCCTATATCTTTTTATTTTGGTGATTTAGATTAGATTTTGTTCTGTTATTCATATAGAATAGTTAGTTAATTCTGACATAGTTAGAGTAGTATTGTTATTTACTCTTTGCTTTTGTGATTTTAATTGCAGTATTTAGATTAGTTTAGTTTAGATAGATTTAGGTCGTTCCATACATCTGGTCTTAGCACCAGTGTATGCAGGGGCGAAGAGCTTTGGGTACTCCATTACATCCTTTTGTTGACAACCCAGAGAGAATTTTACATTTTCCTCGAAGTTCGACAGCAATGGGTGATATGGATCCTCCAGCTCCAGTTCCTCCTCGCGTTCTGAGGGAGTACTTCACTCCCACAGACTATGTCCAGGCATCCTGCATTTGAAGACCCGATGTAAAAGTGCCTCATTATGAGATTAAGGCTAGTATCATTCAGATGCTCCCATCCTTCTACGGCCTTAGTTATGAGGATCCCTATAGGAACCTTGATAAGTTCCTCGAAATCTGTTCTACAGTGAAGATACAGAATTTCGATAATGATGCTTTGTGATTAACCCTGTTCCCGTTCTCATTGAAGGCCAAGGCCAAGTATTGGCTAAAGTCCTTAGATTCTGTCGAAATAGGGCCCTGGGATCAGTTGCAGCAAGAATTCCTGAGAAAATACTTTCCCATAGGTAGGACGAACCAGTATAGGCGAGCCATCACTAGTTTTTCAGAGCTAGATGGTGAGCAGTTTCATGAGACCTGGGAGAGGATGAAGGATCTCCTTAGGAAGTGTCCCCATCATCAGGTTCCAAGATGGCAACTGGTGCAGAGTTTCTACGATGGATTGTCTGACATGAACCGTCAGATGATCGACTCTTCTTGCGGGGGGACATTCATATTAAAGAGTGAAGATGAAGCATGGAGACCGTTTGACACTTTAGCAGAGAATTCCCTCCATCATGCTTCTAGCTCTCAGTATGATAGACCCACACCCAACATTCCCAAGAAAGGTGGCGTTCTCGAGATTGGTCCATCTACTGCATTACAATGCAAAGTGGATATGATTTCGCAGAAGCTGGATCAACTTCTTGTGGGCCCATCTCCCAGTCATCAGGTGTGTACTCTTTGTGCCAGTCTGGCACATTCGATCACTGAGTGCCCTTTGGCAACTCAGTATCCTGAATTTGTGCAAGAGCAAGTTCAGGCTGCTCAGGGTTACGCCAGACCCCCGAACAACCCATATTCATCTACATATAACCCGGGGTGGCGTAACCATCCTAACTTCTCATAAAAGAATTCCCAAACTTCCACTCAGCTCCTCCCCTCTCAGCCTGCTCGACTGCCACCGTTTACTCGGACATTTCAGAGGCCGAGTTTTCCTTAGACTACTCCTTTTTCTCCTCAGATCTCATAAGAGTCTGCTCAGTAGAATTCTTTCGAGGAGAGACTTCTCCAAGCATTCCAAGAGGTGAAAACCTCTAATCAGAATGCCTTCGAGAAGTGCAGTCATATATTGAGTTCTCATACGCAGTCCATTGCGAAGTTAGAATCGCAGATGAGGCAGTTAGCAGAAGTGATAAGTCGGAGACCTGAAGGCAGTTTGCCGAGTCAGGCCGTGATGAACCCGAAGGGCAAGGAACCAATGACAATAGGCCGGTACATAACAAAGTCACAATAACAGGCCAAAGCTGTTATGGCCCTTAGGAGCGGACGTGAGTATCACGTCGAGAGTAGAGTGAGGACAAATGAGCCAGAATCGAGCATACCATCTTCTGCGGCTCAGTCCTCCAACCCAGTTCAGGAGCAGGATAGGTGTGAGCCTTCTCACAAAAAGGAGGACCCCCAGCTGTATATTCCAAAACCACCCTATCCCAAAGCGTTAGAATCTCCCATTGGCAGAGGAAAGCAAAGCACGAAGGTCCAGGATATGCTTGAGATCTTCAAGCATGTACAGATCAACCTGCCTTTGCTAGATGCCATCCAGCAGGTGCCGGCTTATGCCAAATTACTCAAGGAACTCTATACCCAGAAGAGGAAATCTAGAGGAAGAGTTCCTACCAAGGTCCATCTGACCGAGCAGGTGAGTTCAGTGCTTCAGCACCAGACCCCACCAAAGCTCAAGGAACCTGGAGCCCCGATCATCGCATGTACCATAGGAAACATCATGATAGAGCGCGCCTTGCTTGACCTTGGAGCAAGCGTGAACATCCTGCCCGGATATTTCTATGATTCATTTGGGCTAGGAGAAATCAGATCGACCCCGATTACACTCCAGCTAGCAGATCGTTCTGTCAAGGTACCAAGAGGTATTTTAGAAGATGTGCTAGTGAAAGTGGATGAGTTCTATTTTTAAGTCGATTTCATTATCCTTGACATGGAAGGAATTGATAGCCAGCACCAGACTCCGATCATTCTGGGCAGACCATTTTTGGCGACAGTCAATGCCTGCATCAATTGCAGAACCGGAGCCATGGACTTGTCTTATGGCAACCGAAAGGTTAGACTGAACATTTTAAATGTTGTGATGGGTCCAATGGGAGATATGGAGTGCTTCTAGGTTGATATAGCACAGGATTTAGTAGAAGCACAACCAGAGTTGTATATGATAGAGGAGTCCCTTGATATGTACTATACAGAAGATGATAGTTGTAGAGTTAGTGTAGATGTGTCATTAGCATCGTCAGGACTCCCTCATTAGAGAAGGAGCATTGAGCCTCTCCCACCACTTGCTGAGAACCCAGCCAAATCATCGATAGAGTCTCCCCCACAACTTGAGTTGAAACCCTTACCGGATTCACTCAAATATGCATACCTCAGAGTTGGTGAGACTTTGCCTGTGATCATCTCGTCACTGCTCACAGAGAAGCAGGAACAGAGACAGATAGACATTTTACGAGAGCACAAAGCAGCGATTGGTTGGGGGGTCACAAATTTGAAAGGGATTGATCCTTCATTCTACATGCATCGGATTCATTGTGACGAAGAAGCCAAGCCGGTGCATGACATGCAGAGAAGATTAAACCCTAATATGAAAGAAGTAGTGAAAAATGAAGTGGTCAAGTGGTTGGATTATGGGATCATATACCCCATTTCTGATAGCCAGTGGGTCAGTCTGATCCAAGTCGTGCGGAAGAAATCGAGACTCACTGTTGTAGAGAACAAAAAGGGGGAGAACATTCCGATGAGGACCACCACAGGGTGGCGAGTCTGTATTGATTATAGGAAGCTGAATGCGGCGACACGAAAAGATCACTTCCCATTGTCGTTCATTGATCAAATTTTGGAAAGACTCGCCGGACAGAGCCACTACTGTTTCTTGGACGGATATTCTGGATATAATCAAGTAGTTGTCCATCCTGATGTGAACACCCCAAATTTTTCAAAGTTTTGTAAAAATGACCCTTTTGCCTCTGGCCCCATTTTATGAGAAAATAAAAGCATATTCAAAGCCAAAATTCAATTATTCTTCAGATTTTTCGAAATAAATTCCATGTTGATGTATCCCACTTGATTTTGGATCTGGATCCAGTGTCAAAACCCAAATCTGAGCCTCGTTATCCAAATTTTCAAATTAAAATTTTAAAATATTAAAAGCGAATTTTGAAAAAGCTCAAACAGTTCATCTGGTATCCTGTTGGATCCACAATACTGTATTTCTTAGTTCGAGGTTGTAAACCTCGAATATTTCCTAAAAATCCGGATATAAACTAATTTTCTGAAGATATTTTCCCAAAAATAGCCTTGAGTTCTCAGAAAAACTCTCTTTTGTAAATATTTTGCAAAAATACAAAAAAAATTAGTGTTTAATTTTTGTTTTCTCGTAAAATCTTAGATTTTTATTCCAAAAATACCAAAAAAATGGAAAAACAACACAAAAACCAAAAAATTGGAAAAACTACGAGAAAAACAAACGGTTTCAAGCTTTTTAAAGCTATTTTTGATAAAAACCTCACTTGAAAAACATTTTACAAAAAGCTTCTTGAAAAAGAATCCTCTTTTTGGAAAATAAGAAAATCTACAATGGCTTGCTCCCGCGCATTTTCCTCTCACCCCACCATCGTCGATCCTCAAACAACCTTCTCCCCTCTCCACCTTCCATCTTCAACCACCGAGCCTTCCATTCTCTTTAAGAAGAGGCACCCAAGCCTCTTCTAGGCATGGACGTTTCTTCTGAAGGATCCATTCTCGCTCTCGTCTCTCGACTCCGCTCCTCTCTCAGATCTATTTTCTCACCCCTCTCTTTCACTCCCCCCTTCTTGTCTAGCAGTTGCAAGAAATCAATTCATCGAGTATGGAAGAGCAAGAAAGAGACCCTCCTCAAGGTGATCCGGTTCAGGTGTGATTTCCTCCTCTGTTTGCTTATCCCTCTTCTCCTTCATCCCTACTTTATTTCACGATCTTTGAATTTTGATTTTTATTGGTAAATTCCTTGTGATTTATCGCCAATTCCGTTGCGTTTTATCATAATCATGATATTTATGCTATTTTCTTTACTCTTTTTCTGGTTTTTATTTGATTTGCTTTCTCTTTCCCTTTAGCAATCTTCCCAGCAGTTGTTTACGATCGGTTGTAGCGTAAACATACGCTTCTTAAGTTTTGTTGCAAGCATACGTTTATGCAATACCATAGCATAAACACGAGCTTATAGTCTTTGAATTTCATCATAACTCGCATTTACGCTCTGCTGTAGCGTAAACGAGTGTTTTCACTTTTTTTTCATCCTCATTGCTTTCGCTTTCCTTCGAATCCCCTCTTCTTCCTCTTGGCATTTTCTTTGGGCTCTCTGGAGGAAGTCTTTCTCTCTCTTTGGTTTTATTTTCTCTGTTTAATCATCTTGTTGGAAGCACTACTGTGGTGTCAGTTTGCTTATAGCAAACATTGATCCACATACATCGTGCAATATCAAAGGGAGTTCTCAGTTTCCTACATCCTCTTTCTATTATTTCAAATTTTTCTTTTCTTCAATATTTGATTTCCTATTTTTCATCGCATATCATCTTTTCAAACTCGATTTCAAATCCCCTGAATTTTCATTATAATTCACGGCCAGGCCTTGCTGTTGTATGAGTCTGTGTTTCTTATGTTTTTAAACTTTCAGTTTATCGTTTATCTTGGAATTCTTCTTGATTTGTTTCCAGTTCCACCTACTGTTGTTATTTTTTGTGTTTCCTCATCAACTTTATTTGATTTTTCCCTTATGCATTTTCTTTTATCTTCATCATAGCTATATTGGCATCACATATCTGTTAAACATTCATCACATCGAATTGTATTTCCATCCCATCTGTTCAGCATTGTGTGCCGTTATTCTCTGGTTTTGTTGTTTTTTTTTTTGCTTCATTTTATTTATACTTGGTTTCATCATATATATTGTTCATCATCCGTAAGCCCTGTGCATTCAGAGTCATGACGTTTCCTCTGTATCCGATTCTTATCACCCATGATTGATTTCACTGTGAAATCGTGAGTTGCATTTACTATGGAAGTGCTCTATTCAAATGTGGAGCTGGATCAATGGCTGCTACGAGGCATGCCTTCCTATAAGTTGTTTACTTACGTTTCACAATCCTCTGTATTTCATTAATTGTGTGTAATGACCATTCATCCATGCTTCTTTCAATTGCACTGGATCACTTGAACATATTATCCCTCTATTTCATCATCCTCTCTCGTACATTACAGTTTTGAAGATCCTATATGTAGGGACATTCGTCTACATCCATGGCATCGCCCATTCCCTTGGATCTAACATTCGTCATTTGTATGTTTTGATTCTCTGTCTTAATATCAAAATTAATTTGCTAGTGCCTGAATCCGGGTACCCACAGTACGAATAAGCTCCATAGCCGGTGGGGCTGGGCAAATCCAAATGGCTGAAGTTAATGGCCAAGGTCGATCTGTAAAATCAATTTACCTGTAATAAACTTCTTTGCATCCAAATATCTCGATGGAGTTAGTCCTTATGATTTGCCATTCAAGAACATCCACTGTTTTGTCATTTAGGCGATGTATGTTTGGGAGCGATCCATCCATATGTCACTCATCTGCAGATTGTTCATTGAAATATATCCACTGTCATGCATTTGGATTCATTTGATTTTTCTTTTTACTTAGTTCACCTTCACAGCTGCCATGTTGGAACCATGTACACACTGTGGCACTCTGTTGCACTTTCACTACATTCTTCTGCATCTCCACTGTTAGCTGTAGCTAAATCGCATTAGGTCCATTATATCATCCAGCATCAATGCAGTTTTACTTTCTGTATTGATTGTGTAAAATCACCTTATGCTGCATTATCACCTTAGCACATTATTGCTGAAAATCATTGATGGACGTTGTCAGATCTCCTGATCACTGCCATCAGATTCGGTTTGCAGAAGCTAACCTGTGGCTGACAGCTTATTTGAACCATCTCACTAAACATTTTTAGTCACACTTACCTATGGTTATCCTCATTAGCTCATCTTCTCTCACCATACACATACCTGTCCACCATTTGCATATCATTAGTAGTCTGTTTATGCCATCCATCTTAGCAGTTAATATCATATCAACTACACCTGTGCTTGGCGCACCATACCTCATTTTCCTGCACTTACCCTACACAGCCCTCACCTTCCAAAAGGCACTATCACTACATCTGTGTCACTTCCACTGCCACCACTACCTACAACAGTATTTCATCATCACCATCCCTTTAGCCTTGTTACATTAGCACACCTACATTCCCTGCAGCCGCATCTGTACCTACCTACCTCATTCACCATCTAGTGACAGTCATCATATCTCAAGCCTGTCCATATAATTTCCTCTACTTCACTCATGCATTATCTATAACTTCCAGCATCTAGTTATGTTAGGCATTACTGCAAAAACCAGTCTCCATGCAGCAGAACACTATCCTTCCCCTTTGCCACTACCACAACATATATCCTCATCATTTCATCAACACCTATGTTGCCTGTACATCATGTGTAATATATATATATATATATGATTATACATATATATACATACATATATATATGTATATATATAGATATGCATGTATATATGAATATAAATATATACATATATCATTTCCCATCTTTTCCATCATGTATATCTTGGTACATGAGCACTTTACCATTGACATCTATAGGATATGTGCCATTTTTTTCTTCTCTTTATACTAACCAGTTGTTTTGCAGGGAATATGTGGAAAATGTCATTATTTGGGGTTGTAAATTCAATTTTATGTGTTGTAATAAGTTAGGTCTTAATGAGAATTTACATTTCCAGCTTTTAGATAGAATGAATGAGTATAGTAATGTCATAAAATGCTTGTTTTCATGCTTTTGATCTTTATTTTCTAAAATCTCACAATGGTGAAACACGAATGGCACGTGCACCATTTCGTAAAAGGTAATTAATCCTAAGTTGATGATTTACATCAATGGCCATAGTCAGGATGTAAACAAAACTTAGGATTTTTATCTTTTATAAAATAACATTGGATCCTTTTCAAAATTCACCATATTTTCTTCAAATATTTTCCTCTTTTATCAGAGTTTAGCTTAAAATTGATTCAATACATATATCAATGGCCATAGTCAGGATATATTGAGAATTAATTTCATCTTAAACTCTATAAAAGCACCAAAATGTATTTTATTCTTCATTTGAATTTAGATATGATTATTATATGATAAATTCAATGACCATAGTGAGGAGTGTATTGTATCATCAATCTTATTTATATTTCATTTAAAGAATGAAATATGATTTTCAAATCCAATTTCAAAATTATTTTAATTCAGTCATCATTTAGGATAGAATTGCATCATATTTTCAACCCCCCCCCCCACCCTTTTTCAAACTTCCAAGTGATTCTTTTCTTTATTTCTCAGATCTAATCTCATTTATAGATTCAAATTCAATTCTATCTCATTCCAAGATTCAAAATTCAATTTAAAAAGTCCAATTTGACTTTGAAATATTCAAAATCATCTCATATTTTAAAATTTCCAATTCAAATTCAAAATTCAAAGTTCAAATTAAGCTTTGAAGTTTCTGATTCATCTTCTGATTCAAAATCAAGTTTATTTTTCTTATCTTCAAAATAAAAAATCAAGGTTTGAGATTAATTCTGAATCTCAAAGCTTGACCCTTCCTAAGTTTTAAATTCAATCTGGGTTTCCAAAACCCAGATCCATCTTCAAAAGTCTCATTTGGACTTTCAAAATCCAAATCCAAAGTTAGACCCAACTTCACCTTGGATCTCAGACCTTCAGATCCAAAAACCATTTTTAGGATCCAGAATCCAATTTCACTTTGGATCTCAGACTTCAGATCCAGAATTCCATTTAGGATCCAGAATCCAATTCCATCTTGGATCTCAGACTTCAGATCCAAATTCCATTTAGGATCCAGAATCCAACTCCATCTCGGATCTCAGACTTCAGATCCAAAAACCATTTTAGGATCCAGAATCCAATTCCATTTTGGATCTCAGACTTCAGGTCCAGAATTCATTTTAGGATCCAGACTTTGAATTCAAATTCCATCTTGAATCCCAGATTTCAAATCAAATTCTATTCTCAATTCCAATTCTTAAATCCAAATTCATTTCATTCCAGATTTTAAAATCCAAGTTTATCTTGATCTCTAAAAATTCCAAAAACCAATTCTATTTCTCAATTCTATTTGGATTTCTCAAATCTCACCCTGATTTCAAACTTTAACTGAAATTCAAATCACATTTCAAATTTCATCTCTATCCTAATTCAAAACTCTAATTCAGAGTCCATTTTATGACTTTGAAAATTTCTTTCTTCTCCTTTTATTTCAACTTCAAAAACATTCCTTTCAAAGTCCAGATTTATTTTTCCAAACTCTGATTATTCCAAAACTTAGAACGTTAAACCTTAAGTTCTAAGTTAGAAACCATTTCTTCACTCTATTTCATCAGAAATACTTGGAGGTTTCCAAATCATTTTTCAAAAAGAGCATACATCCTTGCATTGCACAAGCATGATTCTTTGTGCATTTAAACTTAGAATAAATTCTTAGATAATCTTTTAGCAAAGCAAAAAGGCATGAATTCGACCCTTGGTTCGATTACCCTTGGTAAAGGCGCCAGGAACGGTCGAACCTTGTACCAACGAGCGAATCCCGTCTGCCAGTTTTCCCGCAAATATTTCAAAAATGGAGGCGAGTTATTTTCTTAAATATCTTCAAAATTAAGGTCAAGTGAGACCCCGCAAAAGAGTTCCTCTTTTTCTTTCTTTTCTTTTCTTTTCTCTTCTCTCTTCTTTTCTGTCTTTTATTTTCTTTCTTCCAAAAAAAGGGGAGAAATAGAGGTTAGAAAGGAAAAAGAGAAGAAAGAGAGAGAAATACCAAGAGAGGAAATTTTTTTGCGATGATCACACCTGACGACCGTGATGGGACTTGTCTTCAACCGATCGAATTTAATGCCTTTTTCTTTTGCTTTGATATTTTCTAAGTCTTTATTCTTCAAATGTCAACTTCATTTCCATGCAAACCTTAGGAGCCTAGACTCTGTCCTAGCTGACATCATTGCATATAGGATTTAAGTATGGTTTGGTAGGACCATATTGAGGAGATTATTCCATGTTCACATTAGACTTAGGTCTGAAATACAACTCTCCTCAATTCTAGGGATTGAATGCAAACAATGTATGCAAGTGTATGCTTCTCTTCATTTTAATCTATCTCTTTTAGGACTTGCATTAGAGACATCTGATTTTATCGCATGTTGAGTATGTTTTCGAAAACATCCCCTACCTATATTGTCCCGGTCTTCACGTTGCTGGGCTGTCTCACTGAACCATAGTTCGGGAGAGAGCCTCACAACTGGACCACTTATTTGGGTTTGCGCACCCCCCTACCACGTACCTAAGGGCCATAGTTCGAGGTATATTGGTAGGTGCTCAAGGATGTTGGAAAGCCATTACCTTAGAACCGGAGAAATATTTCTATGCCAAGTACTTTGAGCTTTGGCTTGGGTATATCGGCATACCTTGATTGGAATCAGATGATCTAAAACCTTAGAGTTAGGATTAAGGTCCTACAAGCCATTTCAAAATATTGCATTTAGAGTCAGCCTTTAGGGAGTGCTGTGTGCGCATCCTTGTTTGTACAGTTTGGGTTATGCGATGTTTTTTTTCTTATTTTCTTATATATATGTATCAAACCCTTTCAAAAACCCTGGGTGTATTATTCAAAATTTCCCCTTACTTTCAAAAACCCCAGGTGTATATTTTCCTTTACCTACATTTCTTTTCTCCTTTTTAGATCAAATTTTCTTCAAAAACCCTGGAAAATTTCCTTTAAAAATTCCTTGATCTTTCAAAAAAATTCCAGGTTTGATTCTTCAAGAGTTTATCCGTAAGTCTTGCATTCTATCTAATTCTCCTCATTTTTTATTTGCCCCAGTATCATTTCGATGGCGTCTGACTCTCTCGATGTTGTCTTTCCCAGAGATCATATCTTCTATCAGATACAAGATGGATCCCCGGATCATTGGGTCATCCAGTCTCATCCTTTCTTCCCTTGGTGGTATTATTCTTGGTTCGCCACCTTCTCGCGTATGTTCCCAGACCACTTGGATGACTGTGGGTTGGAGATGACATCGGCAGTAGGCAAGCAAACCATCAATGGAGCTCTGATTCAAGCTATGGCAGAGCGGTAGTATCTGCGTACCTGCACATTCTGGTTTCCATGGGGAAAGATGACTCTACTGATGAACGAATTCAATGATATTATGGGATTGCCCGAACCAGCTGGTCAGCCAGATGATCCCGTTGAGCAGCAGTTCCTGATCAACATCAAGGGGGTAGATGTTCGAGAAGCTTTGGCCAGAGCAACAGAGAGCAGATCTTGGCCTCTCACTGAGATCGATGGGAATCAGTTCATTGACCTGTTCGGACTCTATCGCAAGTATGGAGCTTACGAAGAGGTTGACACTTTGTCTCGAACAACAAAAGACAGAATTCAACATGCCATGATCCTATGCACAGTGGGACTAGCTTTGTTCGAAGATGGTTAGAATTTCATAGATGTCAGAGTTGCCCAGCTCTTTCGAAGATGGGGAAGCAAGCAGACCCGTCAGTTATCAGTTTCTATGGCAGCCTTGGCTTTTCTTTACCGAGGCTTGGTTCGTTTCGCCCTTGGAAAGACCATTCTGGTGAAAGGATGCACTTACGCTCTGCCGTCATGGTTCCTATGACATATTCCATCGGAGGCCAGTTCCTTCAGATTCAGCAGTAAGCAGCCAAAGTCGACCATTCAGTATCGAGCCTTGATCGAGAAACTGCATCAGGAGGAGAATGTTTGGGACTTCTTTGACAGAAAAGAATCAGTTCCTCGTTAAACCTATGCTCGCAGCAAGCGCTACAGATTGCTTGGCTCCTTCTTCTGTGTTGATTATTAGCCAGAAAGATGTCTCAAACAATTTTCGCAGCGATAGGTTGTGAACACACCAAATTTTTTAAAAGTTTGTAAATATTCCCTTTTTGCCCTTTATCTTCATTTTTTGGGTAATGTAAACATCCCAAATTTTCCTCATCCATTCTTAAACAACCCTCCTCGTGCAATGCCAGCCCTGTTAGGTCAGTGTAGGAGTCAAACTCCGAGTCAGTTTCAGAAAATCACCATTTTACCAACTTTTATTAGGAAAATTACCATTTTACCCCTAGGTCGTCCCAGACCCCAGTCAGTCGGAGTCAATCAAGCTCATCGGTCAGTTCAGGACAGTTAGAATATCAGTCATCTCAAGCTCATCTGAGCTCACAATGAACAAACCATTTTCATTTCTGACCATTCCTGCCAAAATGAGATCATTTCTCACTCAAATCCAAACCAATTGTCTCCGAGTCAGTCATTCCCAGTCAGTCATGTTCCCCAGAGTCTAACTTGAGCTCACCAAGAGTTCAAGCGCTCCAGTTTCAGTTCAAAACCATTTCTAAGTGTCCAGGAGCCAATTTTAGTCCATTTCAGCTCTTTCAGCTGAAATTGAACCGAGTTCAGTCAGTTGAGCTAGTGTTTGAGCCTCGATTTTAGTTCATCTCAGTATTACTGACCTTTGTTTCAGCTCAAACCCAGTTCAGGTTCGTAATTCACTTCATTCCAGTGATCATTCCATACCATTTCTCCAAAATGGCAACTTTTTTTGAAAATTCAGTCGGAAAGGTCAGTTGAGTCAGTATCATTGTCAGCTCATTGGAGTCCTGAAACTCTAAAACCCAGCTCAATCTAGCTCATCTCAGTTCAATCCAGCTCGAACCCCAATTTTCAGTGTCACTCTGACCCAGTAGAGTCCCGAAAACCATTTCTTGAGCTATTTTGCAAATTTTATCAGTTTTAATGCTTTTTAAACTGGTACAAGTGTCAATCGAGGTCTGACATCCAAAATTCTTTAGTCAGGGTCTGCATTTCGCATAGCACTTCATGTCATTTCTCATCATTTCATAACATTTCATCACATTTCATTTCATTTTCGAAGTCCAGAACTCCAGTTTTATAAATTTCAATCCAGATCGAGTTTTAAAAGTTTTCATAAATCAATTTCAAACCCCGGGTTTTCAAAATTGACATTTTTACCCCCGAGATTCTAAATTTGGAAATATTTTCTTGAGAAAAACAATCTGGATTTATTTCAAACTCAAATTTTCAAATTCTACGCTGGATTTGCTTCGCAAAGGGGTATTGAACTTCAAAATCCGAGCTCGTTTCAAAAACTGCCAAAAATAACTTGTTTCGTTTGGAAATATTTTCTCAAGAAAAACAATATGAATTTCTTTCAAAATTAAATTTTCAAACTCTACATTGGATTTGCTTCGCAACGAGGTATTGAACTTCAAAATCCGAGCTCGTTTCAAAAACTGCCAAAAATAGCTCATTTCGTCTAGAAATTTTCTGAAAAGACTATTTTACCTCTCTAATCGTCAAAATGATTTTCAAAAATGGAATCTGGACCCGCTCTGAGATGGTCCATCTATTTGCATTTTTCGTTTGAATTTATATATAAAAAAGAAAAAAAAATTAGCTTTTTCTTTATTTTTTTGTTTGTTTTATTTTATTTTTTTATTTTATTTTCCTAAGGTGGGACCCACAAGGGGGTCGACCACCCTTGCCCTCAATCCAGCCCATTTCCTTTCTTTCTTCCTCCATTTTCTTTTTTTATATTTTTATTTTTATTTTATTTTCTTTTCTTCTTTCTTTCTTTTCTTTCTTTTTTCTTCCTTTTTCCTTTTTTTTTTTTTTCTTTCTTTCCTCCTTTTTCTTTCCTCTCCCTCCACTCACGTATGGGAGTCCAGCCCCCCATTTTTTTTCTTCCTCTTTCCCTTTCCCTTCTTCCCCTTTCTTTCCTTTTCTTTCTCCTTTCTTTCTTTCCTTCTTCTCTTCTTTCTTTCTTTCCTTCTTCTCTTCCTTCTTTCTTCCCTTCTTCCCTTCTTCCCTTCCTTCCTTCCTTCTTTTTCCCCAGCCGATCCATCTACGTAAATTTTTTTTTTTAACTAAGACTTAGGAAAGAATTAATCTTTCCCTAAGTTTTTTTTTATCAAAGATCATACGGCTACAGCAAAAAAAAAAAAAGGGTGGACTTCCTCACGTAAAGCCCACAACAACAGCTCCTTGCTGTCAATAATTAATAAGAAAACTTAGGAAAGATTTTTATCTTTCCTAAGTTATGATTCAATAGGGATATACGGCTGCCTCCCATCTGCTTCACGGCTATCTCCTCTCCATTGAAGATCTCTCACGTTTCTCTCTCTCTCTCTCTCTCTCTCTCTCTCCCTTTACCTCTATTCTTCCCTCATTGGCTGCTCCAGCCACAGCACCCTTTCTCCTTCATCACAGCCTTCTTTGGTGGCAGCAAGAGCCCATCCAGCCAGCAGCATAGAATCACCACCACAGCCCACCATGTTGCATCTTCAGCCAGCTCCACCAGAGATCCACGCCATCTTCAGCCAGCTCCACCACAGCAAATCTCCTCTTGGCTGCAACTTCCAGCCATTGATGCCACCGCCAAGCTCCACCTCCAGCAAGCTTCAACATCTACCAACATCAAGGCAGCCTCCTTCAGCCCATTGATCCCGCAGCTCCATCATCAAACACCACCTTGGCCCAGCCACCTTAAGACCCATCTTCCTTCCATTCTCCAAGAGGATTCACGCTCAGCCATTAGCCCTCTCTCATTAAGCTGATTTGATGATTAAAAACTTAGGACTTGATTTTTATCAAGCCCTAAGTCATTTACACAAAAGCATTCATGTAGCCACTGCTACTTTAGCCAAGACAGCCACAGCAAGGTCCAGCCCAACAATCTCCAAGGTGACGGCTGGCAGCAGCTCATTAGCACCCACTTTGATGCCTTCCTTCAGACGGCCTTCCATTGCAACTATCCTTGCTCCCGGTGTATACAGACCTTCCCAGGCTCTTTCCCCTTCGGTTAATCCCAGCAAACACCAAGGAAACCCCCTCTAGCCTTTGCTTCAACCGATCCAAGGTAACAACCTATTCTTTGCTTACACTCTACGTAATTTTTATCAATGCATGTTGAGTAGGTTTGATCATTGCCTATTGAGATGAGGGATTTAGCATAAAGTTCATTCAAAACTCAGATTTGAGATCATACGTTTCTAAGTTTAAATCATAGAAAATAGCAGATGTTTTTATTTCATATGTGTAGGCTATATGAACGAGGTGATTAATCCAATTCGATGGGTTAAGTCTCCCCTTTCAAACAGCCAAAATCAATGAAGTGCTGCATGCCTCCCTAATATTTATTTTTTTTATTTTTTTTATTTTTATGTTTTATCATCATCATGTAGAGTTGATGTTTTTTTTTTACATTTAACGTTGCATTTAGTTTTATTTCTTAGTTTAATAGTTGTTTAGTTTAATTCTATTAATAGTTGATACTTAGTTCATAGGTTTTAGACTCATATGCATAGTTCAGTCGATATTTCATGCATGAATTTTCGTCCAAAAATACTAGAAATTTTATTATGGTTTCATATGTTTATTATTGTTTTCCTGCCGAAAATTGGGTTAAATTTGGGTTTTGGAACCCTCTCAAACAAATTAAATCTCAAACTGGGATTTCACATTTTCCAAAAATTCAATTTCTGCTTTAGCAGATAAGAACCTCCGGCACCACCCTTGTGGGAGATCCGGATCATCCTACGAAAATCACAGTGGATTCATAATCAAATCTACTGATGATCTGGAAATTTTGAAGTTTTTCGAATTAGTTTTGATCTCTGTAAAAAATCGGATTTTCCAGACCCCTGGGAAAATCTCGATTTTCTTTCGTCAGGGTATAGACAGACCCTAATGCACCGAGTATGTTCAATATGTATTCTGCAACAACTTTCAACATAAAAGTTGTTCCTAACATGTTTTCCTGTCATTTCTCAAAAGTTGAGAATTTTTGAAAATGTTTCATTATTTTTCCCGAAATTTGTGGTTCTGTCTGACAGATTTCAATATCCCAAAATCTCAGAGATTTAGGTCTCTGATAACAGTATGGCCTTTTCCAAACCATAACCCGAATCCTAATGGTGTCAAAATATAAAATCTTCCTCTGTTTGTCAGGGACCTTTTCCCACAATTTCAGCCTTTTTCCCATCTGCATTCCATTTTTCCCATGTTTTCTACTGAAACCTGTCTGTTTCCCCTAAATCCTAGAGTCGCCGGATTCCGATCCGACTTGCCGGAGTGGCACAGCTCCGACCATAGGTCAAAACCAGAAAGTGTAAAAGGAAAAAATCCTTGCCTTACTGTCCTATGTCACCCCATAAAATTTGGGAAATTTTTATGGAAATTTGATATCCTAAATCCCCTTTAGAATCAACATTTTAGGCAAAAATCACAAAATTTAAGGTTTTTATTTGAATTTCTATATTTAAAAATACAAAAAAAATAGATTTTCGAGCTCCATTATGTTTATAGGGTTATTTTAGGTGTCCATGCTAAATTTGGTTTAATTCCAAGTTCATTTGCTCCATGTGTTAGTTTTCTTTAAATTCAGAAGCGAAAATCAGGCGAAAATCAGGTTAAATTTGATATTTTATGATATTTTCGCCTTTTTAAGGTTTTATTCATTTAAATTAGCATGTATAATCATATTAGTGTTAATTTCAATGTCATTTGCATTTCACATTTTCCAAATTTACAAAATTTATTTCAGAAAACCCTGGTTTCAAGGCTATAGTCTTGTTGTCAGGA
This sequence comes from Nuphar pumila, assembly GCF_984573655.1. Lineage (NCBI taxonomy): Eukaryota > Viridiplantae > Streptophyta > Magnoliopsida > Nymphaeales > Nymphaeaceae > Nuphar > Nuphar pumila. The sequence continues at coordinate 80,966,297 of NC_143249.1, read as the reverse complement.
TTTTGGTCATTTTGACCATAATTTTGAAATTTCAATTTCTAATTCTCCAAAATTTCATGCATATCATCATATTTCATCATATTATATTTGATTTATTTTATTTGATTTTCAAAATTCCAAAATTTACAAAAATTCTTTCAGAAAACCCTGATTTCAAGGTCATCGGGGTATTTTGGTCATTTTGACCCCAATTTCGAATTTTCAAGTTTATTTTCAAAATTTATTCATTATTTATCATGTTTATATCAAAGGGGGTATGAATTGGGGTTTATATCTGAATAATATCTGATAATTTTCCATATTTTCGGATAAATTCAAAAAAACCTACATTTTTATGCTAACCTTGTTTTCTAGTTTTGCAGGAACATTCAAGAAGAAGATTTAGCTTTTATTTCTTTTTTTTCAGTTCAATGTAAAAATCAATGTAATATTTGGAATAAGAGTTACTTTTCTGCTTAGAACAGGGTTGCATTGCATATAGTTTAATTTATGCAAATTTCAATATGTGATGTATGATTCATGCACATTATTTCAAATTCACTATGGTTTACACGAATGGCACGTGCACAAGCTCTTATGGAGTTTATAAACTCGGTGGGATTCGTATTTATGGCCATAGTCAGAATACGAAGAAAACCAAGATTTATGATCTTTATATCAGCCACATTCAACCTACACTCTTAGGCTAACTTCAAAATGCACTGCATTTCTCAAAGTTTTAAAAGGATTTCCCAATTCCTCAATGAAATTCCCTTTTCAAATTCATATTCATTCATTCATATCATTCAGATTGCATTATTTTCAAACTCATTTTCCAATTTCAATTTAAAAAAAAAATCAATTTTCTCAAGAATTTCCAAGTTTCTCAGGATTAGATTTTCTCAGAATTCTAAATTTTCAAATGAGATTTCAAAGCATTTCCTAAGTTCAAACCAAGATTTTCCAATGTTTTAAAATTCTCAAATTTCAAAATCCCAAGTTTTCAGAAATCGATTTTCTCAGAGTTCCCATTGTCTTGAGAATCCATTTTCCGTTTCAAAAATCATTTTCCAATGAACTTCATGATTTTCTCAGAATTTTCAAATCCATTTCCTCAGAAAAGCAATTCCGAATTTCAAAATCAATTTTCTAAAGTTCAAATTTTCCTGAGAAATCACTTTCCAATGCAAATTTCTGATTTCCAATGAAATTCAATGATTTTCTCAAGAATTCAATTTTCAAGTACTTTTCCAATCAATTTTCAAGCATATTTCAATTTCCCAAAGCAAACATCATGTTTCTCAAACTTGCATTATTTTCAAAATTTCATAGCACAAGCCTGATTCTTTGTGCATTCTAGGAAAAATAGAGCATGATTTAGATATTTGAGTCGAGTTAAAGCACGTAATTGATCCTTGGTTCAATTACCCCTGGTAAAGGCGCCAGGAACGGTTGAATCTCGTACCGACAGGCGGATCCCATTCCACAGAATTTTTCGGCAAATTTTCAAAACGGAGGCGAGTAAATTTTCAAAACAATTTTCAAAACTTTGGTCGAGTTTGACTCGCGAAATTCATTTCTTTCTCGCAAGGGAGGGGAAAAATTTTGCGATGATAACAGGTTTGGCGACCGAGATGGGACCTGTCTTCGCCTGATCAATTATGTGCCTTAACTTAGCTCAATTATCAAAATTATGTTCTATGAACTGTAATCTTTTAATTTCTGATATCATGTGAACCTAGGAGCCTAGGCTTGAACACAGCTGACATGGATTGCATGTAGACTAGGCATGGTTTGATAGGACTATATTGAGGAGAAGTATGCATGCTCACTTAGACTTAGGTCTAAAATACAACACTCCTCAATCTAGGATTTGTGTGGAAACAATGTTTGCTTCTTCAAAAATTTCAAAATCTCTATCTCTTTAGGACTTAGAGCCTTCTGTTTGCCTGCATGTGCTCATATTTTCAAAAACCACCCCACCTATGTCTACCCGGTTTTCACGTTGCTGGGCTCTCTTCCAGAACCATAGTTCGAGACAGAGCCTCACAACTGGGCCACTTATTTGGGCTAATGCCCCCCTGCCACGTACCAAGGGCCATAGTCCAACGTATATCGGCAGACGCTCAAGGATGTTGGGAAAACACAAGCCTAGAACCGGAGATGATTTTTTTATGCCACGTACACCGAGCCTCGGCTCGAGTATATCGGCATAACTGGATTGGACACAGTTGATCTGAGCCTAGAGTCAGGATTAGGGTCCTAAAGCTCTTTCAAAATTGATGCATTTAGAGTCAGCTTCTTAGGGAATGTTGTATGTGCATAATTGTTCGTGATTGAATGTATGATATTCATTTTCATCTTATTTTCTTATATTTTTCCCAATTTTTCCAAAATATCAGACAATTTTCCAAAATACCTCGTTTTCCATCTTTTGTGAAATATCTCCCTTTTCTCAAAAACCCTGGACGATTTTTCCAAATTATCCACTTTTTCTTCAAAACTTCAGGTGATTTTTCATTCTTTCGTTCCTCTGGACTTCGAATTTCCAGCTTTTTATCATGCCTGCAATTTTTAAAATTCTTGTATTTTTCCAATGTCTAATTTCAATCTTCCTATCTTTCAGTCCAATGGCATCCAGTCAGCTCGATTATGTTTTTCCTGAGGGTCACATCTCCTACGAGGTGCGACAAAGTCTTTCCGAGCATCGAGCTCTTAGCACCGGACCCTTCTTCCCCTGGTGGTACTATGTCTGGTTCAAAAACTTCTCTCGTATGTTTCCGGACCACTTGAGCGATCACGGGTTGAAACTAGCATCTGCAGTGGGAAAGTTGACAGTTAATGGCAATCTGATCCATGCATTGGCAGAGCGGTGGAATCCGTACACTTGCACGTTCTGGTTCCCGTGGGGCGAGATGACCCTACTGATGGATGAGTTTTCAGAGATTATGGGACTGCCCGAGCCAGCCGGTCAGCCTGGCGATCTATTAGAGCAACAATTTCTGATAAATGTCAAGGGTTTGGACCCTAAAGATGCTGTGGCCCGCATGACAGGGCGCAAGTCTTGGCCACTGATTGAAGAAAACGGGAATGAGTACGTGAGCCTGATCGAGATCTACCGACAGTATGGAGAATTGGCAGAAGTCAACACGCTATCTAGAACAGCTCGAGAAAGAAATCAGCATGCGATGGTTCTGTGCACTGAAGGGCTCGCCTTCTTCCCAAATATACATATGTGTATGGCAAACAGTTCAAGCTACTTGGCCCATTTTCCTGTACCTACTACTATCCAGAGTGATGCATCAGGCAATTTTCTTAGAGATAGAAGCGCGTAGAAGCTCGACTACTATCAGGGGTTATGCTAGAGTTCAACTTTGTATCAGCGCAGTGGTCCGGAACATACCATTCTGCCAGATATGGCTGGGACTCTTTTGTTACTCTTCCACTTTTTCCCGGTCCTCGTGTCTCTGCCAGTTATAAGGAGTGGTGGCAAATTGTATGTCCGCCGCCCCCTCTTTCCCAAGTCCAATATTGATGCAATCATATTTTTCCTTCAATAAAAAAAAATCCTTCAATTTTCATTCTATCATGGTTTGATGACCTCGCCTAGGTGACAAGGCATATTTGCAGTTGTTCATTCTCCTCGCAAAGAATGGCAACACAATTGTCGTGACTCCAGCGGCGACCCAATCCCTAGTAATAAGATGTTCTTCCAATTATCTACCAAATTCTCATCAAATATTTTTTTTCTATATTCATTTCTATCTTGAATCTTCATAATCGAAATTTAATCATCCATTCTGTAGAGAGCATCAGTATTCTCAAGTGGTTCAGATCAGATCAAGCAAGAAGACACCACTGTATCAGGGCATCAGTGATTTTAGAAGCAGGCAAGAAGAAATGGATTCTCCAAGATCTGCCAGAAGACAGAGTCTGAATGATAGGGATGACATTGATCCTGCTACATATCAGATGTTCAAGAAAATGATGATTGGGATGATGTCTGAGCAAGCTGAGGACAGTTTCAGAAAGGCTCCCATCAAGGAGAAGACATCTGTCTCCTTCTCTTAGAGTATCACTGGTAAGAGCAACGAGCGATTCAGTGCATGTCAGGCCGATATTTTATTCTTGCCGATGTCCTCTATCGTCGTGGATTCAGTTCTAAATATTTCAGATGCCTAGATGAAGATGAAGCCAAAGAAGTTGTGCGAGAGGTACACTAAGGCATTTGCGGTGGTCACGTCGGCTACCAAACTCTTATCAAGCAAATCATCTGGGCGGGATATTATTGGAAGACTATGCTACAAGATTGCTACCATTTTGTGAAGAAGTGTGCTCTATGCCAGATACATGCACCTTTCGTTCATGCGCCAGCAACATATTTGCAATTTGTTATCTCTCCATGGCTATTTTCTATGTGGGGCCTTTGATGTTGTGGACCCCATTACTTCTGCTTCAAACAGCTACAAATATTTTCTTGCCGCAACAGAATATTTTACTAAATGGGTCGAAGCTATCACTCTACGCATAGTAGAAGGTCGACATGTGGTCTCGTTCATCCACAAAAATATCCTATGTCGTTTTGGCATACCGCATGATATTGTGTCAGATAATGGCAATCATTTCAAGAATGAGAAAATGAGAACTTTCTGTTCGAAGTTCAAAATCCATCATCATTTCTCCGCTCCTTATTATCCTCAAGGGAATGGTCAGGCAGAGGCCACCAATAAAATTCTTATTAGAATCTTGGAGCGAACTTTGAAAATAGGTCGTGACTGGCATGAGAAGATCCATGATGCATTGTGAGCATACCGAACCATCATTCAAACTCCCACTAATGCTACTCTGTCAGAACTTGTCTACGGAACTGAAGTAGTATTGCCTCTACATGTTCAAAACCTGCCTTGAAGTTCACATCACTACTGGAGTTATCGCTTGATCAGTATCAGTAGCAGCGACTGGTACAACTTGATTTGCTCGATGAAAGAAGACTCAGAGCAGCAGAGCACGCTCAATCATATTGTCAGAGGATAGCCAGACAATATGCAAAATTTGTCATTCAAAGGAAATCTTGAGTCAATGATCTAGTGCTCAGATCAACGGCCTATCTCAAGCACCGTCTGGGTGGCAAATGGTCGCCGAATTGGGAAGGTCCCTATGTTGTCAAAGAGGCATTACATCGTAACTCATATCGGATCATCAATGCCGACATAGTGGAATTACCAGATCCCATCAATGCTCAACATTTGAAAATTTTCTATACTTAAATTCTCTATTCCATCCTTTGTAATTCCTCAATATATTTTCTTCAATAATGGTCAAATTCTTCTTTCCCAGTTACACTGGGGCATTATTTTGAAAATTGTTTTCAAAACATCTTGTATGAAGGCAGGATCAAACAAATCTCTCATTTTGCATGCATGTGCATCCATTTACATCATTTTGCATACATTTGCATTCATTTGCATTTGCATGCATTCATTCACATACATATGCATCATATTCATTTCCCCTTCAGGTTAAGGGATAAACCTGAGTTTCCCCTTCAGGTTAAGGGATGAACCTGAACTACCCATTCAGGATAAGGGATAAATCCTGAGACCCCGACAGTTGTCTAAGTCATCGTGAGGATGAAGATTGAAAATCTCTCATCAGAATCAGTTGGGTAAATTTTTCAAAATCCAGTGTTCGTGCTGGTAAGATTTTCAAAAACCAGTGTTCGTGCTGGTAAAATTTTCTAAATCTAGTGTTCACGCTGGTAAATTTCCAAAATCCAGTGTTCGTGCTGGTAAATTTTTGAAAGCCAGTGTTTGTGCTGGTAGATTTTCTAAATCCAGTGTTCGTGCTGGTAGATTTTCTAAATCCAGTGTTCGTGCTGGTAAATTTTCAAAATCCAGTGTTCGTGCTGGTAAATTTTCGAAAGCCAGTGTTCGTGCTGGTAAATTTTCTAAATCCAGTGTTCGTGCTGGTAAATTTTCAAAAAAAAAAAAAAAAATCTAGTGTTCGTGCTGGTAAATCTTCAAAATCCAGTGTTCGTGCTAGTAATTCTTCCAAAAACAGTATTCGTACCGATCCATTTTCAAAATCCAGTACTTATACTGGTTCATTTCCAAAATCCAGTATTCACACTGGTACATCTTTCAAAATCCAATTGTTATTGGTCGGACTTTCAAAATCCAATTTTTATTGGTCAAACTTTCTAAATCTGGTTTACTGGTTAATGTTTTCAAACCTAATCTATGCTAGTCTAGTTTTCCTTCGGGATTCGAGTTCTGACTCGAATTTTCTTTCCTTCTAATTAATCTAGTTTTCCTTCGGGATTCGAGTTCCGACTCGAATTTTCTTTCCTTCTAATTAATCTAGTTTTCCTTCGGGATTCGAGTTCCGACTCGAATTTTCTTTCCTTCTAACCGGTCTAGTTTTCCTTCGGGGTTCGAGTTTCGACTCGAATTTTCTTTCCTTCTAATTAGTCTAGTTTTCCTTCGGGATTCGAGTTCCGACTCAAATTTTTTTTCCTTCTAACCGGTCTAGTTTTCTTTCAGGATTCGAGTTCCGACTCGAATTTTCTTTCCTTCCAATGGATCTAGTTTTTCTTCGAAGATTCGAGTTCCGACCCGAGTTTTCTTTTCCTAGAATTGGTCTAGAAGATTAGAGTTCCGACTTGAATTTTCTTTCAAAACCCAATTCATTTAGTTTTTCCTTGAAGATTTGAATTCTGATTCGAATCTTCCCTTAAAACCCAGTTTAGCACCTGGTTCATTCAAAGCTCACAAGTTGAATCCTTTCTTCTTAAACTATGGTCCTTAGGTTAAATCCTTATGGAATTGATAGTTCGTAGGTTGAACTTCTGCTGAACCGATGTGATCCCTAGGTTAAATTTCTATGGTATTGATAGTTCTTAGGCTGAATCCCTATTGAACCCATGTCGTTCCCAGTGAACCAATGTCGTTCTCAATAGAACCAATGTCGTTCTTAGGCTGAATTCCTATTGAACCCATGTTGTTCCCAATAAACTAATTTCCAATTTCGGCCTTCGGGTGAATCAATTTCAAAATTTCCAATTTCCAATTTCTAAATTCAAAATTCCAATTTCCAATTCCAATTTCGGCCCTTGGGCCACCCAATTACCAATTTGAGACCTCCATGTCAACCAATTTCCAAATTTCTAATTTCGACCTTCGGGTCAATCAATTTCCAAATTTCCAATTTCAGACCTCCGGGTCAACCAATTTCCAAATTTCTAATTTTGACCTTCGGGTCAATCAATTTTCAAATTTCCAATTTCAGACCTCTGGGTCAACCAATTTCCAAATTTCTAATTTTGACCTTCGGGTCAATCAATTTCCAAATTTCCAATTTCGACCTCCAGGTCAACCAATTGTCAAATTTTCAAATTTGACCTTTGGGTCAATAGATTCCAATTTCGACCTTCGGGTCAATCAATTTCCAATTTCCAAATATCAATTTCCAAATTCCAAATTTCCAATTTCCAATTTCAAATATCAAATTTCAAAATTTCAAAATTTCAATTTCCAATTTCGACCCTTTTGGTCACCCAATACCAATTTCAGTCATTTTCTCTTGCGAGAGACCCTTTTTACAGGGAGAGTTCAAGGGAGCTCGTTCTTTTCGCATGCTATCCTCTGTTCACCTAGCCCCTTTTCAGGGAGAGTTTGAAGGGACTCGTGTCTATGTGAACCGTTTGCAAAACAAAATTCCAATTTCATACAAGGAACCCTTAGTTCAGGGAGAGCTTCGACGGAAGTTCGCTTTCCTTGTGATCACAATTTCATACTAGGCCATTTCATCATGGAGGACCCTCTTTTCAGGGAGAGTGTGATGGACTCGCTCCTTCATTACCAATTCATCGACCTCACCATTACCGGCCCCCTTTCCATAAGAGAAGCCTAATGTTAGGAAGTTTTGACGAAAGCTTAATTTCTCTTCGAAAGTTCGTTTTGCAAACACCTCCTCTTCAGGGAAGAGAGGAGTAATTCCTATTTCCAATTTCTGAATCTTTTCCTTTGGAGAAAGGAAAAGAAAATTTCCGTCATGGATGCGTTGCGTTGTGCTTCAGATGCTCGCTCTCATCAAGGATTTCAAGAAAATCTTGCCAATTTGTCATTAAATATTTGTTGATTTCAAAATTTTTATTGCATAAAAACATTACCTCAGAATACCTTCAGTATTATTTCCGAAAGGTCAAAGCTTTTGCGAAGAGGGATTCAAAATTCAAAATCTTTAAATCAGCCAACCAAAAGGATGAAGAATAAATCCTCGATATGGCCAGCAAAGAAAATTCAATGTTGTTGCAAAGCCGTAAGTGATCAGTATTGATCGCAGTCAATGGCACATTTTTAAAGATCATTCTTGAAAAATAAAGCAGTCGAAATATCCTGGGTGATACAGAAAAATCCATTCAATTTTCATTTCCTCAATCACCTAAGCTGCAATTAAATATCTGCAAAAGGGATCTCTCAATTGTCGTCAAGATGAAGGCGAATTAGGCGAGTAGACCCCCGGGGCCAAAGAAGATTTGAATCATCTCCAAGATGACGGAGTTTGTGACGGATCCTTCCAGGGAAAGTTCAGAGCACCGTCAAGATGAAGGCGACTGCGATGAGTCTCCCGACAAACCCTAAAGGATATTTAATTTCCGCTATCATCAAGAGATTTTCAACCAATGAGCCAATAGCCATTGATATAATCCCTGAGAGAAAAGAAGGATCGAAACATCTTCAAGATGAAGGAGTTTGTGACGTACCCTTCAAAAAAAAAAAAGAGAAAAGTCAGGACCTCTCCAAAATGAAGGATGATGTAATAAAATTCCCAAAAGCCTAAGAGAGCTCTAATTCTGCCAAAAAAAGAAAAAAAAAAAAAAAAGTGGGCAGAAAGATCATCATGAGAAAAGAATCCCAGGATATCAGACTGCCGAATCTATCAAGAATCTTCTTTAAAATTTGTAAAATTCTATTATCAATGTTTTTTCACCAATTGCTTTCACAATATCAAGAATACCCTCTTTTCTGCTCATATCAAGGAAATTGATAGCTTCCTTGAAAGAAAGTCAATCGCAAGCAATTTGAATTCGAATCTTGATTCTACGGAGTTAAGCCCAGTCGAAGGTAATACTTCAGGTAGAAAAAAGGAAATATTTTCAAAACAATGTGCATCATTTTAAATTATTTTGAATCAACAATAATTTTCAACATTTTGACAATATTTTCTAGCTATCCTAGCGTGAAGCGAGAGCTTGAGGTTCATCTTTGGTGCATCCTGACATCAGTTGTTATCCCTTTTAAGGACTTGATAACGGGAGTTTTCAAGATTCCTTCCCTTCTATTGGTATAATCTGAGCGCATGGGCTCTCAGATTCGCACACTTCCCTGTGTCCCCACTGTCCTACCATAGACAGTCCAATTTCGGCTTGAGGTTAAGCCACCAATCATTTTCTCGCAAAAGGTCACCAATTTCAAAAGTTATTTAATCTCAGCAATGAGGCGCCCAAAATCAAACCCCTTTTCAAGTTTTAGGGACCCCAATTTCATCCTTTTGCAAAACCCCTATCGGATTCATTATGCAGAAATCTGAAGGTTCCATCATGGTTTCTTCCTTCGAGGATTCCATTCATTTTCCGCCCAATCAGGATAAGGGTACAAACCTGAGCCTCCTTTGATGAGGTATTTCATTTTCCGCCCAATCAGGATAAGGGAATAAACCTGAGCCTTCTTTGATGAGGTATTTCATTTTCCGCCCAATCAGGATAAGGGTACAAACCTGAGCCTCCTTTGATGAGGTATTTCATTTTCTGCCCAATCAAGATAAGGGAACAAACCTAAGCCTCCTTTGATGAGGTATTTCATTTTCCGCCCAATCAGGATAAGGGTACAAACCTGAGCCTCCTTTGATGAGGTATTTCATTTTCCGCCCAATCAGGTTAAGGGTTAAACCTGAGCTTCATTTTGATGAGGTATTTCATTTTCCGGTCAGGTTAAGGGTTAAACCTGAGCTTCGTTTCTACACGAGGAATTTTCCGTCCCATCCAGGTTAAGGGCAAAACCTGAATCTCACTTCTTTTGAGGTAAAATTTTTCTTCTTTATTCTAAATTTCATATCTACCATTTTCATCAGGGCTAAATCTCTTCATATCCAGTCAGATCCTTCTAACTGGGGCATTTTTATAGCCCAAATTTGGTGTGTTTTTCTTTGCCACTAAGCTCGTCCACAAGCCGACTTAGTAGCAAAGAGGGGCATCTGTAAACACCCCAAATTTTCCTCATCCATTCTCAAACAACCCTCCTCGTGCAATGCCAGCCCTGTTAGGTCAGTGTAGGAGTCAAACCCCGAGTCAGTTTCAGAAAATCACCATTTTACCAACTTTTATTAGGAAAATTACCATTTTACCCCTAGGTCATCCCGGACCCCAGTCAGTCGGAGTCAATCAAGCTCATCGGTCAGTTCAGGACAGTTAGAATATCAGTCATCTCATGCTCATCTGAGCTCACAATGAACAAACCATTTTCATTTCTGACCATTCCTGCCAAAATGGGATCATTTCTTCAGAAATGAGCTCATTTCTCACTCAAATCCAAACCAATTGTCTCCGAGTCAGTCATTCCCAGTCAGTCATGTTCCCCAGAGTCTAACTTGAGCTCACCAGGAGTTCAAGCGCTCCAGTTTCTGTTCAAAACCATTTCTAAGTGTCCAGGAGCCAATTTTAGCCTATTTCAGCTCTTTCAGCTGAAATTGAACCGAGTTCAGTCAGTTGAGCTAGTGTTTGAGCCTCGATTTTAGTTCATCTCAGTATTACTGACCTTTGTTTCAGCTCAAACCCAGTTCAGGTTCGTAATTCACTTCATTCCAGTGATCATTCCATACCATTTCTCCAAAATGGCAACTTTTTTTGAAAATTCAGTCGGAAAGGTCAGTTGAGTCAGTATCATTGTCAGCTCATTGGAGTCCTGAAACTCTAAAACCCAGCTCAATCTAGCTCATCTCAGTTCAATCCAGCTCGAACCCCAATTTTCAGTGTCACTCTGACCCAGTAGAGTCCCGAAAACCATTTCTTGAGCTATTTTGCAAATTTTATCAGTTTTAATGCTTTTTAAACTGGTACAAGTGTCAATCGAGGTCTGACATCCAAAATTCTTTAGTCAGGGTCTGCATTTCGCATAGCACTTCATGTCATTTCTCATCATTTCATAACATTTCATCACATTTCATTTCATTTTCGAAGTCTAGAACTCCAGTTTTATAAATTTCAATCCAGATCGAGTTTTAAAAGTTTTCATAAATCAATTTCAAACCCCGGGTTTCCAAAATTGACATTTTTACCCCCGGGATTCTAAATTTGGAAATATTTTCTTGAGAAAAACAATCTGGATTTATTTCAAACTCAAATTTTCAAATTCTACGCTGGATTTGCTTCGCAACGGGGTATTGAACTTCAAAATCCGAGCTCGTTTCAAAAACTGCCAAAAATAGCTCGTTTTGTTTGGAAATATTTTCTCAAGAAAAACAATCTGGATTTCTTTCAAAATTAAATTTTCAAATTCTACATTGGATTTGTTTCGCAACGAGGTATTGAACTTCAAAATCCGAGCTCGTTTCAAAAACTGCCAAAAATAGCTCGTTTCGTCTCGAAATTTTTTGAAAAGACTATTTTACCCCTCTAATCGTCAAAAATGATTTTCAAAAGTGGAATCTGGACCCGCTCTGAGATGGTCCATCTATTTGCATTTTTCGTTTGAATTTATATATAAAAAAGAAAAAAAAATTAGCTTTTTCTTTATTTTTTTGTTTGTTTTATTTTATTTTTTTATTTTATTTTATTATTTTATTTTCCTAAGGTGGGACCCATAAGGGGGTCGACCACCCTAGCCCTCAATCCAGCCCATTTCCTTTCTTTCTTCCTCCATTTTCTTTTTTTATATTTATATTTATATTTTATTTTCTTTTCTTCTTTCTTTCTTTTCTTTCTTTTTTCTTCCTTTTCCCTTTTTTTTTTTTTCTTTCTTTCTTTCCTTCTTTTTCTTTCCTCTCCCTCCACTCACGTATGGGAGTCCAGCCCCCCATTTTTTTTCTTCCTCTTTCCCTTTCCCTTCTTCCCCTTTCTTTCCTTTACTTTCTCCTTTCTTTCTTTCCTTCTTCTCTTCCTTCTTTCTTCCCTTCCTTCCTTCCTTCTTTTTCCCCAGCCGATCCATCTACGTAAATTTTTTTTTTTTAACTAAGACTTAGGAAAGAATTAATCTTTCCCTAAGTTTTTTTTTTATCAAAGATCATACGGCTACAGCAAAAAAAAAAAAAAAAGGGTGGACTTCCTCACGTAAAGACCACAACAACAGCTCCTTGCTGTCAATAATTAATAAGAAAACTTAGGAAAGATTTTTATCTTTCCTAAGTTATGATTCAATAGGGATATACGGCTGCCTCCCATCTGCTTCACGGCTATCTCCTCTCCATTGAAGATCTCTCACGTTTCTCTCTCTCTCTCCCTTGAACTCTCTCTCTCTCCCTTTACCTCTATTCTTCCCTCCTTGGCTGCTCCAGCCACAGCACCCTTTCTCCTTCATCACAACCTTCTTTGGTGGCAGCAAGAGCCCATCCAGCCAGCAGCATAGAATCACCACCACAGCCCACCATGCTGCATCTTCAGCCAGCTCCACTAGAGATCCACGCCATCTTCAGCCAGCTCCACCACAACAACTCTCCTCTTAGCTGCAACTTCCAGCCATTGATGCCACCGCCAAGCTCCACCTCCAGCAAGCTTCAACATCTACCAACGTCAAGGCAGCCTCCTTCAGCCCATTGATCCCGCAGCTCCATCATCAAACACCACCTTGGCCCAGCCACCTTAAGACCCATCTTCCTTCCATTCTCCAAGAGGATTCACGCTCAGCCATTAGCCCTCTCTCATTAAGCTGATTTAATGATTAAAAACTTAGGACTTGATTTTTATCAAGCCCTAAGTCATTTACACAAAAGCATTCACGTAGCCACTGGCTACTTTAGCCAAGACAGCCACAGCAAGGTCCAGCCCAACAATCTCCAAGGTGACGGCTGGCAGCAGCTCATTAGCACCCACTTTGATGCCTTCCTTCAGACGGCCTTCCATTGCAACTATCATTGCTCCCGGTGTATACAGACCTTCCCAGGCTCTTTCCCCTTCGGTTAATCCCAGCAAACACCAAGGAAACCCCCTCTAGCCTTTGCTTCAACCGATCCAAGGTAACAACCTATTCTTTGCTTACACTCTACGTAATTTTTATCAATGCATGTTGAGTAGGTTTGATCATTGCCTATTGAGATGAGGGATTTAGCATAAAGTTCATTCAAAACTCAGATTTGAGATCATACGTTTCTAAGCTTAAATCATAGAAAATAGCAGATGTTTTTATTTCATATGTGTAGGCTATATGAACGAGGTGATTAATCCAATTCGATGGGTTAAGTCTCCCCTTTCAAACAGCCAAAATCAATGAAGTGCTGCATGCCTCCCTAATATTTATTTTTTTTATTTTTTTTATTTTTATGTTTTATCATCATCATGTAGAGTTGATGTTTTTTTTTTACATTTAACGTTGCATTTAGTTTTATTTCTTAGTTTAATAGTTGTTTAGTTTAATTCTATTAATAGTTGATACTTAGTTCATAGGTTTTAGACTCATATGCATAGTTCAGTCGATATTTCATGCATGAATTTTAGTCCAAAAATACTAGAAATTTTATGATGGTTTCATATGTTTATTATTGTTTTTCTGCCAAAAATTGGGTTAAATTTGGGTTTTGGAACCCTCTCAAACAAATTAAATCCCAAACTGGGATTTCACATTTTCCAAAATTTCAATTTCTGCTTTAGCAGATAAGAACCTCCAGCACCACCCTTGTGGGAGATTCGGATCATCCTCCGAAAATCACAGTGGATTCATAATCAAATCTACTGATGATCTGGAAATTTTGAAGTTTTTCGAATTAGTTTTGATCTCTGTAAAAAATCAGATTTCCCAGACCCCTGGGAAAATCTCGATTTTCTTTCGTCAGGGTATAGACAGACCCTAATGCACCGAGTATGTTCAATATGTAACCTTTCTGCAACAACTTTCAACATAAAAGTTGTTCCTAACATGTTTTCCTGTCATTTCTCAAAAGTTGGGAATTTTTGAAACTGTTTCATTATTTTTCCCGAAATTTGTGGTTCTGTCTGACAGATTTCAATATCCCAAAATCTCAGAGATTTAGGTCTCTGATAACAGTATGGCCTTTTCCAAACCATAACCCGAATCCTAATGGTGTCAAAATATAAAATCTTCCTCTGTTTGTCAGGGACCTTTTCCCACAATTTCAGCCTTTTTCCCATCTGCATTCCATTTTTCCCATGTTTTCTACTGAAACCTGTCTGTTTCCCCTGAATCCTAGAGTCGCCGGATTCCGATCCGACTTGCCGGAGTGGCACAGCTCCGACCATAGGTCAAAACCAGAAAGTGTAAAAGGAAAAAATCCTTGCCTTACTGTCCTATGTCACCCCATAAAATTTGGGAAATTTTTATGGAAATTTGATATCCTAAATCCCCTTTAGAATCAACATTTTAGGCAAAAATCACAAAATTTAAGGTTTTTATTTGAATTTCTATATTTAAAATTACAAACAAATTAGATTTTCGAGCTCCATTATGTTTCTAGGGTTATTTTAGGTGTCCATGCCAAATTTGGTTTAATTCCAAGTTCATTTGCTCCATGTGTTAGTTTATCTTTAAATTCAGAAGCGAAAATCAGGCGAAAATCAGGTTAAATTTGATATTTTATGATATTTTTGCCATTTTACGGTTTTATTCATGTAAATTAGCATGTAGAATCATATTAGGGTTAATTTCAATGTCATTTGCATTTCACATTTTTCAAATTTATAAAATTTATTTCAGAAAACCCTGGTTTCAAGGCTATAGTCTTGTTGTCGGGGGTATTTTGGTCATTTTGACCATAATTTCGAAATTTCAATTTCTAATTCTCCAAAATTTCATGCATATCATCATATTTCATGATATTATGTTTGATTTATTTCATTTGATTTTCAAAATTCCAAAATTTACAAAAATTCTTTCAGAAAACCCTGATTTGAAGGTCATCAGGGGTATTTTGGTCATTTTGACCCCAATTTCGAATTTTCAAGTTTATTTTCGAAATTTATTCATTATTTATCATGTTTATATCAAAGGGGGTATGAATTGGGGTTTATATCTGAATAATATCCGATAATTTCCCATATTTTCGGATAAATTCAGAAAAACCTACATTTTTGTGTTAACCTTGTTTTCTAGTTTTGCAGGAACATTCAAGAAGAAGATTTAGCTTTTATTTCTTTTATTTCAGTTCAATGTAAAAATCAATGTAATATTTGGAATAAGTGTTACTTTTCTACTTAGAATAGGGTTGCATTGCATATAGTTTAATTTATGCAAATTTCAATATGTGATGTATGATTCATGCACATTATTTCAAATTCACTATGGTTTACACGAATGGCACGTGCACAAGCTCTTATGGAGTTTATAAACTCGGTGGGATTCGTATTTATGGCCATAGTCAGAATACGAAGAAAACCAAGATTTATGATCTTTATATCAGCCACATTCAGCCTACACTCTTAGGCTAACTTCAAAATGCACTGCATTTCTCAAAGTTTTAAAAGGATTTCTCAATTCCTCAATGAAATTCCCTTTTCAAATTCATATTTATTCATTCATATCATTCAAATTGCATTATTTTCAAACTCATTTTCCAATTTCAATTTAAAAAAAAAAATCAATTTTCTCAAGAATTTCCAAGTTTCTCAGGATTAGATTTTCTCAGAATTCTAAATTTTCAAATGAGATTTCAAAGCATTTCCTAAGTTCAAACCAAGATTTTTCAATGTTTTAAAATTCTCAAATTTCAAAATCCCAAGTTTTCAGAAATCGATTTTCTCAGAGTTCCCATTGTCTTGAGAATCCATTTTCTGTTTCAAAAATCATTTTCCAATGAACTTCATGATTTTCTCAGAATTTTCAAATCCATTTCCTCAGAAAAGCAATTCCGAATTTCAAAATCAATTTTCTAAAGTTCAAATTTTCCTGAGAAATCACTTTCCAATGCAAATTTCTGATTTCCAATGAAATTCAATGATTTTCTCAAGAATTCAATTTTCAAGTACTTTTCCAATCAATTTTCAAGCATATTTCAATTTTCCAAAGCAAACATCATGTTTCTCAAACTTGCATTATTTTCAAAATTTCATAGCACAAGCCTGATTCTTTGTGCATTCTAGGAAAAATAGAGCATGATTTAGATATTTGAGTCGAGTTAAAGCACGTAATTGATCCTTGGTTCAATTACCCCTGGTAAAGGCGTCAGGAACGATTGAACCTCGTACCGACAGGCGGATCCCATTCCACGGAAATTTCCCGCAAATTTTCAAAACGGAGGCGAGTAAATTTTCAAAACAATTTTCAAAACTTTGGTCGAGTTTGACTCGCGAAATTCATTTCTTTCTAGCAAGGGAGGGGAAAATTTTTGCGATGATTACAGGTAATTGAGTCACTTTTAAAATCTAAATCCCATTTTATTTCTCAAGTTTTCCAAAATTAAATTCATTTTGTATATCTGACTCAATTTCGGATCAGGATCCAGATAAAAGACCTGAATCTAAAGTCTCGTTGTCCAACCTCTTAAAGATTACAGAAAATACCAAAAATAGTTTTTAAATAGCTCGGACAGTCCATCCGACATCCGTGTGGATCCATCACGTTGTATTTCTCAATTCGAGTTTAAAAAAAAAAACTCGAACATTTTCTCAAAACCTGGATCCAAACCCACTTTCTAAAGAAAATTCTAAAAAATCAAACCCAAATTTTCAGAAAACCTCTCTTTTTGTAAATATTTCTCAAAAAAATACAAAAAAATTAGTTTAAATCCTTGTTTTCTAAATTTTAAGGTTTTAACCCAAAAATACCAAAGAAAATGGAAAATGCAAATGAAAAGAAAAAAAAAATATATGTCTAAACAAAAATCGGTTTTTGAAAACCTCTTTCAAAAAATATCTTTCTTTAGGAAAAACCCTTTTTAGAAAAACTTGGTAAACAAGCCTTCCTCTTGAAAATTTATGAATTTGAAGGACCCCTTTTAAACTTTTTTTAGGGTTTCATTCTTTGTAAAAGAGTCGAATAGGGTTACGGCTTCTCCACTCTCGTCTCTCTCTCCCTCCATGGCCGACCCCCTCCATGTGCGACCCCCATTCTCATCCTCTATCGACCTTCCGATCGCTCCACCCTCCTCCTCCTTCGTTCATCACGAACAAACCTCGCCCGATCATCCATGGCCATCTTCTTCAACCCTTGGATCATCCTCCCCACGGATGGTCCGTCGATCCCTAACCTTCCCTCTCTCTCGATGCTTCTTCCCTCCCTATATAAACAGAGCCAGGGGAGCGGAGAAAAGGGGGAGACAAGGAGCAAAGAGGACATCCGGTTTCGACTCCATTGCCAGGCATCTTCCGCCTTCTGCCTTTTCGTTACATCGATCAACACCATCGCCTCTCTCCCTCCGTTCTCCTCCCTCTTTCTCTATACCCTTATTCTCTGGAGATTACTGAAGGAACATCGGCCCTGCAGAAAAGCCAGCTCTATCCAGGTTTCCCTTTGGATCACAAAAAAAAAAAAAAAAGGGCTCCCACCCCCAGCCGTAACAGTAGGTCACGGTAAGCCATCTATCCCATCCCCTATTCTCTTCATATCATTCATTTCCTTTATAATTTTAACTGCATTTTTTTTATTTCCTTCTTTCGATCTCTGTTGAATCCATTGACGCACTCTCTGTAATACCAATTTGTATATAACAAATTGGATTATAGACAAGCAAAATAGAAAAGAATGAATACATTCTGACATTATGTTTTCTCTGTTTCTTTCATAGTTTAACGTTTCATTTTTTTTTTTTAGAATATCACTTGCCAGATGAATCCTGTTAATATCTCATGATTCGTGTAGTATCTTAGTTTATTCTGTTAGCCACCCCTTTCAATCCATTACATATGTCTCCTTTGTCGTATGAGTCTCCTCTATATTGTGATGGATCAGTAGCAGAGTCTTTTACTCATATTCATATCCTGCCTTTACCATTAGAAAAGGATAGAATCTGATCTGGTCTTAGATCAGACCCCTTTTTTTGCAATGATCCTCCGCTGATCTCTCGTTTTACCTATCAATGCATCTGACCTACCTCGTTTGTTGTCATGTTTTCTCAAATGCACTGTGTATTCTCTTTACAGTAGTTGCATCATCATTTTATTATCTGGTTAATGTATTTATCACACTGTCTCTCTTTCATTTTTGTCACATTGCTTCATTTCATCTTTCGTCATATTGCTTTCATTTTATCTTCTTTCTCTACATCAAAAAAAAAAAAAATTATTCATAATAATATACGTTCATAACAATGGTTGTGCTTTACTGACTGTCTGGTTATAATCATTCGGATTTTGGGCTTTGGTAATCACCACATAAAAAGTGGGCATCGACTCACTTTTAGTTTAAAGGGAAAAATTCCATATGAACTTTAAGCATCCCATGGCAACGTAACTTACCCTGCAATGGTGATACTAGGGATGGTTAATAGCTTCCTGTGGAATGGGACTCTGCATATTAGCACCAACTACATCTTCAGCCTCCAGATCAGAGTTATGGAGTCATTTTTTTTCCATTCCATATATATATAAATGTGCACCACAAAAAAAAAAAAGAGAAATTTAGTATGTCACACTTTTCATTCCCTAAAACTGAGCAACCATTGCTCCTTGGCTATCGACCTAAATGGTTGTTCTGTAGCCATTTTTGTACATAGGAATCAAAATCATATTATTTATCTCTTGTTTTTGTGTGGGTTACATCATTATCACTCCTCTTCTTTTATTTACAGGATCTTGAATTTGAACATCCCAATTATCTGTTGATTTTTTTTATGCTTGACTGTTTGGATTCACACTGATACTGATCTTCTTTGATCATCATAAAGAGAAGCTTCTTCTGGGGCCACACATTGTTCTAGCTCTGAGTAAAAAAAAAAGAGAAGAGTAAAAATGTTGTTTCGTTGCTCATGGAAACAGGTAGTGATGAAACAAGTTTTTTTTCTTTTCTTTTCTTTGCCCTGCTATCTGCCTGTTACCATTTATCTCCAACTACTTCAACACAGTTATACCATTGTACATATGTCTGTTATGGTGTCTCCATGGCTGCCTTCCCTGGCACATGCAACCTTGTCATGATTCCATGAGGAAGAATTAACAATTCAGTTTCTTTGGTCATAGGACGCTGCCTATTTAAAATCTCTCTACTTGAGCACATCAGGGGTTACCCCCCCCCCCCCTTTGTGAATCTGAATGACCCATTCTTAACATTTTTTTTTTATTATTTCCATTGGCTTCGTGGTTTGAAATCTGTGTTTCCTCTGTTATATTTTGTATGGGGATATTCCCTCAGTGGACCTACTGTTTCTTTTACGTTATTTTTTTTTTATCTTGATTAACAGTGATGTGTCGATCATTAATGATATTTAAAGATTTTGTCACTTTCTACACATCTGTATATCATTTTTTTATTTTTTTATTTTTATGCACCACTAGTTCATCTCAATTAATCATTAATTTAATCATTCATCTTCCCTTTTAATATCCGATTCATGTATCACTTCCAATATTGTTAATAGTCATCAATCAGACGATTATCCTAATGTATAGAAGACTTCTTGGCAGGTATATACCTGAAAGTAAATCCTGATTACAGTTTGTTTTGTGCAATAGTCAAGTATAGTTTTATGTTAGCCGTTGCATAAATTTCTTTTTTTTTTTTAGCCAAAGGGTTGTAAGGAAGTTGTAACCATTCAGACCTGCGCCTCCCTAATTTGGGAAATTTGGTAAAAGACAGGCAAACCCAAAAAAAAAAAGGGGTGGATCACCACAACTCAAAGTAAGACACAGGCTGCCTGTTATGGATATGGCTCTATCTTTACATGGTTAATATTGATTTTTTTTTTTTACCTGAGTACTCATCGTCCGGAGTTGGATGTGAGCCAAAAAGCTCTCACCATGGATACTAAGCCTAGTAGCAATTGATTGTTGAGGCAGTCTCAGAGGCGTTGCTGATTTCATTGTGTAATCATGTGTGGTTGACAGGGTAAGTTTCCTTTGACTTCTTGAGATTGATAATAGTGGCATAATATATTGAAAGTATATTATCACTAGGATGCATATCCTAAAAAAAAAAAAATTCTTTTCCTTTCCTCTTACTTTTGATTAATCTTGTACAGGGTGCCTTGATACTGTAAGCAGGATTGTGAAATCCCGCGATAGTTGAAGGTATGTGTCTCGATTTCAATTCAGAAGGTCTCTTAAATTTCTATGTCAAATAAATATATAAGGCATTTGCCTCCTGCAACTTAAGTGCAAAAGCACATGCGCACCCTATCATGATGCAACATCTTTTCTTTTCTTTTTTAGCTTGCGATCTGCAAACGAGAAATCTGTATTTGATTTCTTGCTTCTTTTGCGCTTCAATTCCTTTCTCCTTGTTAGGGTTCGTATTTCAAATGATGGGTTGATTGATGTATGTTGGGAATTGTATAGACATCATTCAATTTTACATATTGGTCTCTTTTCCTGAAACTGTGATATGCTCATATCTTGTTGATTTTCTTATTTTGGTATTTATGCTCACGATTCAAGCCACCCCCCAATCTTCATACCTATATGTCTTGGGTCAATATATAGCCTGACCGATGTCCAGATGTCTTGGGTATTTCAATAGAACGTAGGATTGTAGTCATCCCCCACCCCTAGGTGGCAGGATCCATCTAAATATTCCAGGTGAAGGGACACGACAAAACCAGGAAGTATAGGTCTAAACCCAACATTTATCACCAAACCCGTACCAGAATTCTAATGAAGTCTCAAAGAAATCCCGCCGCAGCATCATTTGAGGCTGTCTAAAGTTGGTTAGCAAATTCAGACATTTGATAAGGTCTAGTTCAGGTAATTAAACCATTATATGACCAGCTTGCTGCCATCAAAAGCAGGCCATTGGCCCCGAAAACCTTAAAATTGGTATATGACCATTTGATCATCAGATATTCTGAATCCAGATCCCCCAGGTGTTAGAAATTAATTACTTTTGATTTGCTCGAGCTGTTGCGAAGTATCTCAAAGTAATGTGTAAAACTGTTTTTTTCAGCAGTAAGACCTCCTCATGAGACAATGTGGATATCATAACCTCAACCCCAAATAGGTCCCAGGCTGCCATAAGGTTTTCCCAGTCCCTTCAGAATAGTTCAGAGAAAACCAATAATGGCTTAGAGGAAGTTGTCATGAGGGATGAAGACTCAATTTTTTAGGATTCCACGTTTACAATGATCCCTATAGAACATGATTTATCAGTAATATTAATGTTTGAGACTGAGATATTTATTCTTCTACCTATGCAGTCCCACATTAACTTACCTGTACTTAGATTGCTGCCACATTTCTATTTCACTGTACTTTAGCCCCTTCATCACAATGTGTGGTAATACTGTGCATAGTTGGTAGTTGTTAGGCCTTAGCTTGAAGATACAACCCATTGCTGATTGACACCCATAATAAACTAGTTTTGGCCAACATGTGATCTATTGTAAATACTTTATATTTGTTTTCTTAGTGCCTCATCAGATCGAACATTCAGATTTCCCTATAATACATCATTGATTTGAGAAAGTTGATCTTATCATAAAATCTGCTTGGAAGGGTCATCTTGTGGTCTATTCAAAATCAATAATTGGAATAGTTCAGTTCAGCAAACACAACATGAATGTATATCCAGTTTCACCTCTCCTATCTCACGAGATGTTGTATGTGCCCTACCTATATATATATCTATATATATATATATACATACACATGTGCATCTATACATGTATACATATATGCCTATATATGTACCTATGTATATAGGTATATATATGTGTGTTATTTTCTATCTTCTCATCATGTATATCTTGGTATATGAATATTTTACCATTAACATCTACATGATATACGCAATTTTTCTCTCTTCATACTAACCAAGTGTCTTGCAGGGAATATGTGAAAAATGTCATTGTTGGGAGTTGTAAATCCGTGCATTGTAATAATTAGATCTTTAATGAGAATTGGTATCTCCTGTTTTAGATAGGATGAATGAGCATTGTTAATATCATAAATTGCTTGTTTTCATGCTTTTATCCTTATTTTTCAAAATCTCACAATGTTGAAACACGAATGGCACTTGCACCATTTTGTAAGAGGTAATTGATCCTAAGTTGATGATTTACGTCAATGGCCATAGTCAGGATGTAAACAAGACTTAGGATTTTTATCTTTTATAAAATAATATTGGATCCACACTGGATCCTTTTAAAAAATCATCATATTTTCAAATATTTCTTTCTTTTATTAGAGTTTAACTTAAAATTGGCTCAAAATATATACCAATGGCCATAGTCAGGGTATATTGAGAGTTAATTTCATTTTAAACTCTATAAAAGCACAAAAATATGTTTTATTCTTCACCTGAATTTAAATATAGATTATTATATAATACATTCAATGACCATAGTCAAGGATGTATTATATTCTCAATCTTATTTCAATTCATGTAAAGAATGAAATACGATTCTCAAAATCCAATTTCAAAATTTAAATTCATTCATCATTTAGGATAGAACTGCATCATATTTTCAAAATTCCTTTTTCAAAACCCAAAGTGACGTAAATATCTTCTTCAATCAATCTTCAATCCTTGTATAATCCAATTCATCTTTTCATTTTCAATTCTATTCCAATCTCAAAAGTTCAATTTAAACTTTGAGATTTCAAATTCATCTTATATTAAAAAACTCCAATCAAATTCAAATCCAATTTAACTTTGAAATTCATCAATTTTTGAAATTCCAAATCCAAAGTTAGATCCGAATTACATCTTGGATTCCAAATTTTGGATTTAATTCCCATTTAGGATTCAGGATCCAGAATCCAATTTCACCTTGGATCTCAGACCTCAAGATCCAAATCCATTTTAAGATCCAGAATCCAATTCTACATTGGATCTCAGACTTCAGATCCACTCCACTCTAGGATCCAGAATCCAATTCTACTTTGGATCTCAGACTTCAGATTCAAAATCCATCTTAGGATCCAGAACCCAATTCTATTTTGGATCTCAGACTTCAGATCCAAATCCATGTTAGGATCCAGAATCCAATTCTACTTTGGATCTCAGACTTCAGGTCCAAATCCATGTTAGGATCCAGAACCCAGTTCCATCTTTGGATCTCAGACTTCAGATCCAAACCCATTTTACGATCCAGAATTCAATTCCATCTTGGATCTCAGATCCAAAATCCATTTCAAATTTCGGATCCAATTCAGATTTTGGATTCAAAGATCCAGACTTTAGATTCGAATTCCATCTTGAAATCTAGATTTCAAATCAAGTTCTATTTTCAATTCCAACTTTCAAAACCAATTCCATTTCATTTCCAGATTTCAAAATCCACTTACAGATCATATCTGGATTTCTTAAATTCATTTCTATACCATTTGGATTTATCAGATCCATTCCAAGTTCAAACTTCAAGTTCAATTTCATTTCAAGTATTCATTTCAAAATCCAAGTTCAACTTCAAAAGTCCATTTCTGACTTTGAAGCCTCATTTCCTCTTGTTATCATCTGCAAATCATTCTCTTTCCCAAAATCAAGATTTATTCTTCCAACTCTGATTTACTTCAAAGACTTAGAACTTCTCTGATCTATCTCAAGTTCTAAGTTAGATTCAATCATTTCTTCACTCCCTTATCAAGTTCATCTCTGAATACTTGGAAACTTTCAAAACATCTTTCAAAAAGAGCATACATCCCTGCATTGCACAAGCATGATTCTTTGTGCATTTAGAGTTAGAATAAATTCTTAGATTATATTTAGGCAAAGCAAAAGGCATAAATTCGATCCTTGGTTTGATTACCCCTAGTAAAGGCGCCAGGAACGGTCGAACCTCGTACCAACGAGCGATTCCCGTCTCTCCATTTTCCCGCAAATTTTTCAAAACGGAGGCGAGTTAAATTTCTAAATATTTTTCAAATCAAGGTCAAGTGAGACCCTGCAAAAGAGTTCCTCTTCTCTCTTTCTTTCTTTTTCTCTTCTCTCTTTCTTTTTCTGTCATTTATTTCCTCCCTTCAAAAAGGAGGAAAATAGAGGTTAGAAAAGGAAAAGAGAAGGAAGAGAGAGAAACCACAAGAGAGGAAAATTTTTGCGATGATCACAGTTTTGGCGACCGTAATGGGACTCGTCTTCGTCCGGTTGAATCTATGCCTTTGCTTTGCTTTAATATCATCTAAGTCTTTATTCTTTCTATGTCAGCTATATTTTCCATGCAAACCTTAGGGGCCTAGATTTTGTCCTAAGATGACATCATTGCATATAGGATCTAAGTATGGTTTGGTAGGACTATATTGAGGAGATTATTCCATGTTCACATTAGACTTAGGTCTTAAATACAACTCTCCTCAATTCTAGGGATTGAATGCAAACAATGTATGCAAGTGTATGCTTTTTTTTATTTAAATTCTATCTCTTTAGGACTTGCATTAGAGCCTTCTGATTTTATTGCATGCTGAACATGTTTTCAAAAACCTCCTTACCTATATTGTCCCGGTCTTCACGTTGCTGGGCTGTCTCACTGAACCATAGTTCAGGAGAGAGCCTCACAACTGGACCACCTATTTGGGTTCGCGCCCCCCTACCACGTACCTAAGGGCCATAGTCCGAGGTATATCGGTAGGTGCTCAAGGATGTTGGGAAGCCCTTACCCTAGAACCGGAGAGATATCTTTATGCCACGTACTTTGAGCTTCGGCTTCAGTATATCAACATATCTTGATTGGAATCAGATGATCTGAACCATAGAGTTAGGATCAAGGTCCTACAAGCTATTTTCAAATATTGCATTTAGAGTCAGCCTTTAGGGAGTGCTGTGTGCGCATCCTTGTTTGTGCAGCTATGATTGTGTAATATTTCCTTGTATTCTCCTATATATATCGAACCTTTTTTTTCAAAACCCTGGGTGTACTATTCAAAATTTCCCTCTATTTTCAAAAACCCCAGATATATACTTTTTCCTTTACCTACATTCTTTTCTCTTTTGTGTTAAAATTTTCTTAAAAACCTTGGAAAGACTTTTCTAAGTCCCTTAGTCTCTCAAAAATTTCCAGGATTTATGTTTATCCTCTTCTTCCATCAAAGTCTGTCCATAAGTCCTGCAGTCTATCTAATTTTCTTCCTCTTTTGCCTCAGTATCATTCCGATGGCGTCCGAATCTCTCGATGCTATCTTTCTCAGGGATCATGTCTTCTATCAAATAAAGGATGGAACCCCAGATCATCGGGTCATCCAGTCTCGTACCTTCTTCCCTCGGTGGTATTATTCCTCGTTCGCCACCTTCTCGCGTATGTTCCCAGAGCACTTGGATGATTGTGGATTGGAGATGGCATCGGCAGTTGGCAAGCGAACCATCAACGACAGTCTGATTCAAGCTATGGTAGAACGGTGGAATCCACGTACCTGCACATTTTGGTTCCCATGGGGAGAAATGACTCTGCTAATGGACGAGTTCAGCGACATCATGGGATTGCCAGAACCAGCGGGTCAGCCAGACGATCCGGTCGAGCAGCAGTTCCTGATCAATGTCAAAGAGATAGATGTTTGAGAAGCATTGGCCAGAGCTACAGGGAGCAGATCCTGGCCTCTCACGGAGATCAACGGAAGTCAGTTCATCGACCTGTTCGGACTCTATTGCAAGTATGGGGCCTACGAAGAAGTCGATACCTTGTCTCGAGCACCGAAAGAAAGAATCCAGCATGCCATGGTCCTATGCATAGTGGGACTAGCGTTCTTTCAGGATGGTCATAATTTCATCGATGTCAGAGTCGCCCAACTCTTTCGGAGATGGGGAAGCAAGCAGACCCGTCAACTTTCGGTGTCCATGGCAGCTCTAGCCTTTCTCTACAGAGGCTTAGCTCGTTTCGCCCTCGGAGAAACCATCTTGGTGGAAGGATGCACGTATGCCTTGCAGTCGTGGTTCCTGCGACATGTGCCATCAAAAGCTAGTTCCTTCAGATTCAACAGCAAGAAGCCGAAGTCCGCTATTCAGTGTCGAGCCTTGATCGAG
The DNA here is from genome assembly GCF_984573655.1 of Nuphar pumila. Classification (NCBI taxonomy): domain Eukaryota; kingdom Viridiplantae; phylum Streptophyta; class Magnoliopsida; order Nymphaeales; family Nymphaeaceae; genus Nuphar; species Nuphar pumila. Next base: position 80,940,063 of record NC_143249.1, on the reverse strand, counting down.
AGTCTGCACCAGGAAGAGATCCTCTGGGACTACTTTGACAGACGAGAATCAGTTCCTCGCAACACTTATGCTCGTAGCAAGCGATGCAGATTGCTTGGCCCTTTCTTCTGTGTTGACTATCAGCCAGAGAGGTGTCTCAGGCAGTTCTCGCAGCGGCAGATTCGTGTCAACACTCGCTTCCTGACGGGCCTCATGCCAGAGTTCGATCTGCAGTCAGATCAGTGGTCTGGGGCATACCATGTCACCAAATACACTTGGGACTCCTTCATTCCTTTATCTATATTTCCTGGTCCTAATGTATCATCGAAATATTGAGAATGGTGGCAAACTGTCTGCCCACCTTCTCTTTGTATTTAAATTTTGTCATCAATAAAAATGCAACTTTTTGTTCTGATAGAAAGCTTTTCATGGCCAAATTTTTATTTTGTTTTATATGGTCACGATTCTCGTGACAACCTCATCCCCGGTGATGAGACCTTTTTCTTATATTCTTTCTTTATCTCTCATCGTGATGGACGACTTCGCCTAGGTCATAAGGCACATTTTTGTCACCGCAAAATGGTGACACAATTATCGCAAAATTTGTGATGACCCGATCCCTGGTGATGGGATAACTTGTCTAAATTGTCTATCAATTCCTTCTTTCATGTCTTTTTCTCAAAAGGTCACATTTTCAAAAAATTCCTCCGGGCTCTAACCATTCCTCTATTTCTGCAGAAATCATCTGGCATTATCAAAATGGTTCAAACCAGAGCTGGAAAAGAGACTGCTCCTCAGCATAGTGACAGTGAAATCGAAGCAATGGATTCTCCCAAATCGGTCAGGGGGCAGAATCAGAACCAAACCGATGACATAGAACCCGCCATGTACAACCTGTTCAAGAGAATGATGACCAGAATGATGTCAGAATAGGCTGAGGCCAGTCAGAAGGAGGTTGCTCCGAAAGGCAAACCAAAAAAGAAAACTGTGAAAAAACCGGTCAGAATCGTCAGAAAGAAAATGCAGCCTGACACCACTTCTGAAGGGACGGAATCAGTTGAAGAGGAATCAGAAGAGGAAGAACAATTTGTTTATCATCAGAATCCTCTGCTTGTAAAGACTGCTGCAGAGCCCGAATCAATAAACAAGCCCATTCCGGCTAATGATCCAATGCAAGAGCAGATGAAAGAAATAAATCGGGCCATCAAAGATATCTAGGCCAAAATCAAGGGCAAGCAGACCTACTCCGGTGAAGATTTTTACCATGGCCTAGATGGGGATGACAATCTGGAAAATCTCCCTCGCAAGTTCCTTAAGTTCGACGGAACAAGCAACCCTAAGGCTCATTTGGCCACTTTCTATGCTGAGTGCAACCGTTTCAGGAAAGAAAATTGGGCGTTATTCATTTGCTTTCCTTGCAGCCTAGAGGGTGTAGCGGCCAGGTAGTATGCAGACCACACTAATCCTATCGAACTACGAGAGTTCGATAAAGTTGTTAACTTGTTCATTGAGCGCTTCATGTTCAATGTTGAAGCATCACCAACTCTCAACCATATGTATAATTTAAAACAGAATGAGAATGAGAAAGCCAGCGAATTCATCCACAAGTGGAGAAGCACCTGTAACAGAATGAAAGTTCCCATCCCAGAGGAGCACGCCCTACAGATTATTTTAAACAACTTTTCCCAGCCCCTGAGGAACCTCATTTCTACCTCGCCCGCTAAATCATTCATCAAACTAATTGAGAGAGCCGAATGGCTCGAGACTGACTTGGACAATTGTTTGTACGAAGGATATCCTTTTGTCAGAGGGAATCCTGATCAGAAGAAGAAGGCGCACGTCGCCTATTCTACAGAGTTTTCAGATCATGGCAGCGGTTCTAACCGTAAGAAGAGCAAGAAAAATCGCAGCAAGAACTCAGGGCACTCCAGGGCCGAAAGGACAAACTCTGCAGCCCAGAAGGGAAAGTTTGTCAAGCTACAGCCCGTTCAGTCAGCACCTCAGCCCGAAGCAAAGCAGCCAGAAAAGCCGAAGCACGAGGGTTGGAGTTATGATCGAGAGTTCACAGCTTTAGAACAATCTCACGAAGACATCTTGGAATATATGATGTCGAAGGGTATGATCAAACTCCCCAAAGTGGCAGATCCACCCGTTACTATGGGAAAATGGATGGATAAATTCTGCAAGTTTCATCGGACTGTGGGACATGATACCGAGCATTGCTTTGTTCTTAAGAATATCATCCAAGACTGCATTGACAAGAATTTATTGATCGAAGATGAGGAAGAACAACCGGAAATCTTGTCCAGGCCATTTCCCAAACATTCAGCTTCAGTCATCACGGAACAGACATTCTCTCTTCAAGACAGCATCCAGCCGTATTCTAGTCAGGACATTCAGGATCAACATCAGGTCCTGGTCCTTTGCCAAGCGCAGTCTTCCGCCAAGAGGGTGGATATTACTGCATTCTCCAGCAACAAGAAACCAATGAAAGCAGCAACGGAAATTGCCAAGATAGTTCCCAGGATCCGAAAGTGCTTTATCAAGGCAGCTTCGAAGAAAGAAGAGGCTTCAGGGTCAGTTCAGAAGCCAATCACTGCTCTATCCAACATTTCTATCCTGGATCTGACCCACGCTTTGCCCGATCACCAGCAAGTGCTAGAAGACTTGCTCAGAAAGATCAAGGTCAAGCCTAGCACCACGCCACAAGACATGACCCAAATCGTCAATCAGGCCATGACGAACGCACATATCACATTTTCTGATGAGGATCTGCCAAAGCCTCATTCATTTCACAACAACGCCTTATATATAGTGGTGCAAACCAGGGGCATGACAGTTCCTCATGTGCTCGTCGACAGAGGCAGCAACCTCAATATCTGTCCTGAAATGACGGCCAAGGCATTGGGCCTAAAAGAAGAGGAATATACCCCGGATCCAATCACGATCTACGGTTTCGACAACCACGGGCAGACAACAAAGGGGAAGATATTTCTCGAAATTTTCATCAATTACTCGGTACATACTGTGCTCTTTCATGTGGTCAATGTGCCGCCCACATACAATCTGCTGCTTGGGCGCACTTGAATCCACAACAACAATGTTGTTCCTTCAACCCTCCACCAGTGTGTCAAATGGTCGAAGGGAGGCATGATCACTACGGTCCTAGGAGAGGATCCGGAAGAGCGACTCCCGCAGCCAATGATTTCCCATCCTACTTTCACTGCCGACATCCCAAGCATCAGGGAAGTCGATGAAATCAATCTAAGTGAAAGCCTGGACATGTTGAAGCTGAAAGAAGTCCAACCAACAGAGAATGTTACAGTAGTGGTTCAATGGCAGGGACCTCGCTTCTTCAAGCTAGGTGGGCGCCTTGATTGCACTTCACTCAAAGATCACCCTCTTTTCCCTCAGTTCTCAAAAACTAAGAGAGGGTTTGATCTTCTGATGAAGCACGGTTATCAGCCCTTCAGGGGTCTGGGCAGAAATGAAGACGGCATTCTGGAGTCGATCGTCCCCGCTCGGCATATCGAAGGTACAAGCTTGGGTTTCACAGGTCAATCGTTCGGCAGGAAGACCACATTTGTCAAAGGGGCCCAGTGAAGAAGACAATGCCACTGTTTTCTGCTTTTCTCTTTTCTTTTTCAATGTCATCTTGTAAAGGGGCAAAAGATTCGCCCCAGTTTCTTTCTTTCCTTCAATCGTCTGTAAATATCAAAGTTACTTAAATCAATGAAATTTTGATTCTTATTTCTCATCTTGGTGTACAAAAATTCTTTGCTTATATCCCTTTTCCATGATTGTCATTCTTTGTTTCTGTACAAAAGGCTATTTTCAAAACCTTTTACCCTTTTTCTCAAAAAACCTTCTTTGCGCTTTCAGGATTGCCGGAATCATGGCTCCTAAATCGCTAAAAAGATCATTATCAATACCAACTTTTCTCAAAATAAATCCAAATCGGCCAGAATCTGCAAGGCAAAGGCAGGAGCAGAAGTCAGCAAGGTAACAGGGCAGATCGAAGAGTTGACAGAATTCGACTCAGCAATTCAGGTTTTGCCAGTATTCAGAAGCAGGACGAACCATCGCCATTGGTTCAGGATCCGACAGAGGATGTCAACATCGGTTCGGAAGATGATCCAAAAATCCTCAAGATTGGTTCCAGCTTCAATTCGGATGAGAAGGAAAGGCTCGTCTATTTTCTCAAACAGCATCAGGAAGTCTTCGCTTGGACTTATGAGGATATGCCAGGCTTAGACCCCAAGTTAGTCGAGCATCGCCTTGTGTTGAAGCCAGATTGCAAACCAATCAAGCAGAAATTAAGAAAAATGGGTCCTCGAATAGCACCGCAAGTTAAAGAAGGACTTGAAGAGCTATTAAAGGCAGGATTCATTCGGACTATTGAATACCCAGATTGGTTGGCGAACATCATGGCAGTTCCCAAAAAGAATGGCAAAGTCCGAATCTGTATTGATTTCAGAGATCTAAACAAAGCAACCCCAAAGGATGATTATCCACTCCCCAACATCGATCTTTTGATCGATAGCACAGCAGGCCATGCCTTGTTTTCCTTTATGGATGGATACTCAGGCTATAATCAGATCAAATTAGCCGCTCGTGACCAATCCAAAACTTCCTTCACCACGCCTTGGGGTACATTTTTCTATACGGTCATGCCGTTCGGGCTCAAGAATGCTGGGGCGACCTATCAGAGAGCAATGGCAGTTATCTTTCATGACCAGATGCATAAGAATATGGATGCCTATGTGGATGACATCTTGGTCAAGTCAAAAGGAGGAGAGGATCATCTCGACGCTCTCGTCCAAGTCTTTGAAAGACTTATTCTCTACAAGCTGAGACTCAATCCACAGAAATGTGTCTTCGGAGTTGAGTCAGGCAAACTACTTGGCTATATGATCAGCAAGAAAGGCATAGAAGTGGATCCTGCCAAGGCAAAGGCAATCATTGATATGTCGCCTCCTACTAATCTTAAAGAACTACGAAGTCTTCAGGGTCGCATTCAGTCTATTCGATGTTTTATCTCAAATTTGGCCATGAGATGCGAACCCTTCAATCACTTGTTGAGAAAAGAAGTGAAATTTGAATGGGGGCCAGAATGTCAGCTCTCATTTGAGCGCATCAAGCAGTATCTCCTCAATCCGCCTGTTCTGAAGCCACCAGAACTCGGAAAACCACTCCTTTTATATATTTCCGTCAACCACAATGCTTGTGGCAGATTTCTTGCACAGTACAAGGAAGGCAACCGGATAGAACATGCCATCTACTACATCAGCAAGACCTTCATCGATTATGAGAAAAGATACTCTCAGATGGAAAAGACATGTCTAGCCTTAGTATGGATGTGTCAGAAGTTGAGACATTATCTGTTGGCATCAAAAATCAAAATTCTGTCAAGACTTAACCCTCTCAAGTACATCCTTGAGCAGCCTTTTCTTACTGGGCGGATTGCTAAATGGCAAGTCCTCCTAATGCAGTACGATTTGGAATATGTTTCTCAGAAGTCAGTCAAGGGTCAGTCCATCGCAGATCAGTTGGCAGACTTCCCGTTGACAGAAGAGATCAAAGCAGAAGATGATTTCCCTGACGATCGCATCTGCAGTATTCAGGAGTCCCCAGTTTGGACTCTATTCTTCGATGGAGCTAGAAATATGTCCGGTATAGGGATTGAGATCTTGCTAATCACTCCTGAAAAGGAGATGCTCCCTTATTTCTTCAAACTCGACTTCCAATGTACTCACAATATGGCCGAGTATGAAGCTCTAATACAAGGTCTCAAGATTTTGCAAGACTTTAATGTCAAGAGAGTACATGCCTTTGGCGACTCATTGCTTGTTACAAGCCAAGTTAATGCCGAATAGAAAGTCAAGGATTCAAAGTTGATCCCTTATCAGAAGATTGCCTTAGCTCTCATAGACAACTTTGAAGAATTTCAGCTCAACCATGTAAAGAGGGAGTATAATCATATAGCAGATGGCCTAGCCTATCTGGGTTCCATTTTGTCTTTTAAAGACAGTAAATCTTGTCGTTCCTTCGAGATCGACAGACTTGATCAACCTGCCTACATCCCAACTGAGCAAGTAAACCAAGCCGCTCAGAAAGAGAAGCCTTGGTACCAAGATATCAAAAGCTTTATTGAAACTGGTGAATTCCCAGCGGAAATGCCAAGAAAGCAGCAACACGCGGTTCAGCGCATGTCAGCCCGTTATTTCATCCTTGCCGACACTCTTTATCGTTGTGGATTCAGTTCTGAGTATGCCAGATGCTTAGATAAAGATGAAGCCATGGAAGTTGTCTGAGAGGCACACGAAGGGATTTGTGGTGGTCACGTCGGCTACCAAACGCTCGTCAAATAGATTATCCGGGCGGGATATTATTGGAAAACCATGCAGCAGGATTGCCATCAATTTGTAAGGAAGTGCGTCAAATGTCAGATGCACTTACCTTCCATTCATGCGCCAGCCGCTTACTTGCAATCTGTGGTCTCTCCTTGGCCTTTTTCGATGTGGGCCTTCGATGTAGTGGGTCCGATCACTCCTTCAGCTTTTAATGGCCACCGATACTTTCTCGCAGCTACAAAATACTTCACCAAATGGGTCGAAGTTGTAACTCTGCGAACGGTAGAAGGTCGGCATGTGGTTTTGTTTATTCATAAGAATCTTCTTTGCCGCTTTGGCATCCCATATGATATTGTGACGGACAACGGCAGCCACTTCAAGAATGAGAAGATGAAGACCTTCTGCTCGAAGTTCAGGATTCACCACCACTTCTCCGCTCCTTATTATCCTTAAGGAAATGGCCAGGCAGAGGCTACCAACAAAATTTTGATACGCATTCTAGAAAAAACTATTGAAACGGGCCGCGATTGGCACGAGAAGATGCATGATGCACTTTGGGCATACCGAACCACCATTCGGACTCCAACCAATGCTACTCCTTCAGAACTCGTCTACGAGACCGAGGTAGTATTACCTCTCCACGTTCAGAAGCCCGCACTCAAATTCGCATCGCTTATCGAACTTCCGCTTGATCAATATCAGCAGCAGAGGTTGGTAGAACTTGATCTATTAGATGAGAAAAGGCTTAAGGCAGCAGAACATGCTCAGGCCTATCGTCAGAGGATAGCTCGGCACTACGCCAAATCGGTTATTAAGAGAAGATTTCGAGTTAATGATCTTGTGCTCAGATCAATAGCTTATCTCAAGCATCGGCTGAAGGGCAAGTGGTCGCCCAATTGGGAAGGCCCTTATGTGGTTAAAGAAGCGCTGCCTCGCAATTCCTATCGTCTGATCAATGCAGATGGAGTGGAACTGCCAGATCCTATTAATGCTCTGCATTTAAAGAGATTCTACACTTAAATTGTTCATCCTAGCCTTTTGTACTCTTCAAAAGTCTGTTTCAATAAAGCAATCAATCTTCCATTGAATTCTCACATTCTTCTCCCTGATACTGGGGCATTTTTATTTTGGATCTATGCTCATTTTCCTTCATCATATGCAGACAGGATCAGGCGAATCTTTTTCTAAAATTTCATCAAATTTTTTATTAATCTTGTTATCTTTATTAATTGTATTCGTTTCATTTTCCAATTTAATCAAGTTTTCATCCAATTATTAAGTTTATCAATTTTGTCAGATTTTATCAAGTTTTATCAATTATATTTTATTAATCTTTTCCTTTTTAACCCTTTCAGGATAAGGGATAAACCTGATGCCTCTTTCCCATGAGGTATTCTTTTATTCATTTTTCCCTTTAGGTTAAGGGAAAACCTGACCCTCGTTGTCCGAGGTGTTCCCATTTAGGATAAAGAATAATCCTGATACCCCTCATAGGAGCACCGCTGCTACCCGTGAGAATTCTTTTTCAAATAAAATTTCAATAAATTTCTTTAAATTCTTCTCCATTTTTATAAATTTTATTCTTCTTCAGATTAAGGGATAAACCTGAATCATTTCCCATGAATTCTTCAATTCACATCAAAATTTTGTTCTATACTTCCTCAGGATAAGGGAAAATCCTGAAGCCATCATAAATAGATTCGGATCTGAAGCCATCTTGGGTCAAGGATCTCGAATGAATCTCTCATCTCCATCGTCGAAATCTATTCATGCTTTTGCCAATCCTTCAAGTTCCAACTCCCAGGTTGGAATCGTTTCCTTCCCGTCTGAGTTCCGACTCAAGATCTCATTTTCCATTTTATCATTATTTTTCTTAAATCCGGGTTCCGGCTCGGGTTTTTCCTTTTTATTTTCGTCTGAAGTCTCAAGTTCCGACTTGAACTCCCTTTTGAATCCAATGCTCGTGTTGGACAGATTGTTGTGTCGAGAATTCGAGTTTTCAAACTCAATTCTCACTCATTTCTTATGTTTAATAAACCGGGTTCCGACTCGGATTTTTCTCTTTGTATATTCTTATTTCTGAAGTTCCAAGTTCCGACTTGAACTTCCTTTTGAATCCAATGCTCGTGTTGGACAGATTGTTGGGTCGAGAATTCGAGTTTTCAAACTCAATTCTCACTCATTTCTTATGTTTAATAAACCGGGTTCCGACTCGGATTTTTCTCTTTGTATATTCTTATTTCTGAAGTCTCAAGTTCCGACTTGAACTTCCTTTTGAATCCAATGCTCGTGTTGGACAGATTGTTGCGTCGAGAATTTGAGTTTTCAAACTCAATTCTCACTCATTTCTTATGTTTAAAAAAACCGGGTTCCGACTCGGATTTTTTTCTTTGTATATCCTTATTTCTGAAGTCTCAAGTTCCGACTTGAACTTCCTTTTGAATCCAATGCTCGTATTGGACAAATCGTGGTGTCGAGAATTTGAGTCCTCAAAACTCGATTCTCACTCGTTTCTTATATTTGAAAAACCAAATTCCGACTTGGATTTTCGCTTTTGTATATCCTCATTTTCTCAAAGTTCCGGCTTGAATTTCCCCTATCGATCTAATGCTCGTATTTGGACCGGAGTTCTCCTTGAACTTTCCCTTTCAGGTTAAGGGACAAAACCTGGACTTCCCCTTCAGGATAAGGGATAATCCTGAAACACCGACAATCATTCTCGCTTAAATCTCAAGTATCTTCGAATGTCGGTCTCATTTTCAACTCTCCTTTTGAAAAACCCAGTGCTCGTGCTGGTATGCATTTCCAAAACCCAATGCTCGTGCTGGTGTGCGTTTTCGAAAACCCAGCGCTCGTATTGGGGCATTTTTTTTGAAATCCAGCGCTCGTACTGGTATATTTAAAAAAAAAAAAAAAAAAAACAACGCTCGTGCTGGTACATCTTCAAATCCAGTGCGCATGCTGGTACATCTAGCACTCGTGCTAATGTTTGGCTGACTGATCAGTTAGCCCTCCAGGTTCAGTCTTTGTACTAACCAATCATCATCATTCAATCTCTAAATTCTGAATTTCAACCTTCGGGTTACCATTCTTGTCAAAAATCATTCATTTTTTTCTCTCTTGCGAAGGACCCTCTTCAGGGAGAGTTTGAGGGAGCTCATTCCTTTCGCATGCAACCGTCTTTCGTTCGCAAGAACCCTTTTCCAGGGAGAGTTTGAAGGGACTCATTTTCTTCGCGAACAGTTTGCAAAACAACAACCAACTTTACACAAAAGAACCTTTTTTCTAGGGAGAGCTTCGACGGAAGCTCGTTTCTTTTTGTGGCCCCCATTTTTCTCATCTTTGGCCAACCCCTTCACAGAGGACCCTCTTCTAGGGAGAGTGTGATGGACTCGTCTCTCTATGATACTTTCTCAACTTTGTTTTTCGGCCGCCTTTCCATAAGAGAAGCCTAGAGATAGGAAGTTTTGACGAAAACTTAATTTCTCTTTGAAAGTTCCGTTTTGCAAACACCTCCTCTTTTAGGAAAAAGAGGAGTATTTCCAACTTCTCATTCAGGTAAGGGCTTAAACCTGAGTCTCTCTTTTTGGGGAAAAAGAGAGGAGAATTTTGTCACGGACGTGTCGAATCGATATCGAGCAATTACTCTCGTTAAGGATTTCAAGAATATTTTTGCCAATTTGCTATCAAAAGTCATTTGTTGATCTCAAAGCTTTCATCACATAAAGAATTACCTCAAACTACCTTTAGTATTATTTCCAAAAGAGCAAGACTTTTGCGAAATAAGAACTGAATTCAAGCTTTTTCTGTTGGTCAACCAAGAGGATGAAGAAAAAACGTTGATATGACCGGCAAAGGAAAAATTCAATGATGTTGAAAGGCCATAAGTGAATTGATATTGATTATAGCTATGGCACATTCTTAAAGATCATTCTTTTGGCAGTAAGACAGTGAAAATATCCTGGGCAGTAAAAAAGAACCTACCCAATCCATATCTCCTCAGTCATCCAAGCTGCAATCAAATATCCGCAAAAGGGATCTCTCAATTGTCGTCAAAATGAAGACGAATTATGCGAGCTAGATCTCCGAGGCCAAAGAAGATTTGGATCATCTCCGAGATGAAGGAGTTTGTGAAGGATCCTTCCAGGGAAAGTTCAGATCACCGTCGAGATGAAGGCAAGTGTGATGGACCTACCGACAAACACTAAAAGATATTTGATTTCTGCTATCATCTAGATAATTTTGACCAATGAACCTATATCATCAGCCTAATTTCTGAGAAAGAAAAAGAAGGATCGGAACATCTCTAAGATGAAGGAGTTTGTGATGTACCCTTCCCCGAAAAAGAAAGAAAAGTCAGGACATCTCCAAAATGAAGGATGATGTAAAAAGCCCAAGAAAGCTCCATGACTCAAAAAAGTGCAAAACATCATCATGGGAAATGCCCAGAATATCAAACTGCCCGAAATTGTCAGGAATCATCTTTATCTATGTGAAATTCTTATATCAATATCTTTTCACTCAATCACTTTTATGAAACTAAGAATATTTCCTCTCTTTTCATATCGAGGAAATTGATATCTTCCCTAAAGAAGCTCAACAACAACAAACTTTGAATTTGACTCTTGATTCTACAGAGTTAGCCCAATTGAAGCTAATACTCTAGGTAGAAAGAGGTGATATTTTTCATACACAATTCAATCATGCTGAATCAACTACAATTTTGACATCTTATTGGCAATATTTTCTCATTATCCTAAAATGAAGTGTGAACTTGATGTTCGTTTTGACGTATCCTGACGTCATCCCTCCTTAGGACTGAAAAGTCCTTTCCTTCTGTCTGATCTGAGCGCTCTCAGATTTGCACACTTCCCTGTGTTCCCCACTGTCCCGCCATAGACAGTTCCCGCTCAGGATAAGGGTTAAACGTGAACTTTTTGCAAAAGGTCTGTTATTGTCAAAAGCTATTTTCAGTCTCAGCAATGAGGCGCCCAAGAACAACCCCTTTTCAAGCTTTAGGGACCCCCATTTTCATCCTTTTGCAAAAACCCCTCTCAGACTTATTGTGCAAAGTCTAGAGGTCCCATCACAGTTTTTCTCGCTCTTCGAGGAGTCTGTATCCATTCAGGCTAAGGATTAAACCTGTTACCTCGCTCCTCGAGGTATCACCCAAACCTTCTGCGAGAGGTCATCTGTTTTTAGAAAGCTGATTTTTAGTCTCAGCAATGAGACGCCCAAGATCATCCCCTTTCCAAGCTTTAGGGAATCCCTTGTTTTTCTCTTCTCGCAAACCCCTTCGGATTTGTTCGTCCAAACTCTGAAGGTCCTATCATGGTTTCTTCACCCGAGGATTCCGTATGGTCTCCCTTTCAGGTTAAGGGATAAGCCTGAGCCTCGTTCCACGAGGTATCTTTCCGTTCAGGTTAGGGTTAAACCTGAGTCTCATTTCGACTAGATATCCTTTCTAGTCCTTCCACGGTTCCTTCATTTGAGAACTTCGTGCGACCCCCCCCCCCCCACTCAGGTCAAGGGTTAAACCTGAATCTCGCTTTGGCGATGCATTCGTTGTCCCATCACAATTTCCCCGCTCTTCGAGGATCCTGTATCCATTCAGGCTAAGGATTAAACCCGTTACCTCGCTCCTCGAGGTATAACCCAAAACCTTCTGCGAGAGGTCGTCTGTTTTTTTTAGAAAGCTGATTTAGTCTCAACAATGAGGCGCCCAAGATCATCCCTTTTCCAAGCTTTAGGGAATCTCTTGTTTTCTCTTCTCGCAAAACCCCATTCGGATTTGTTCGTCCAAATTCCGAAGGTCCCATTATGGTTTCTCCATCCGAGGATTCCGTATGGTCGTCTCTTTCAGGATAAGGGTTAAGCCTGAACCTCGTTCCACGAGGTACCTTCCATTCAGGTTTAGGTTAAACCTGAACCTCGTTTCGACGAGGTAATCCTCTCGTCCCATCATGGTTTTCCCCACAAGAGAATCCATGCTCTCTATACATCCATCCAGGAAAGGATCACGCTCAAATTTCATCTCACGAGGCATTTCTCCAAAATGTCCCATCGAGGTCTGCTTATACTCCTTTCCCATCCCAAATTATCCTGATAAATCTTCGTCCCATCTAGGTTAAGGGCTAAACCTGACTCATTCCAAAAGGTTGATCTTGTCTCGCCCATGAGACTTGATCAAAATTCCTATCTCTCATCATTTTTGGGATCCTCACTCAAAGTCCCATCACAATTTCCTCATTCCTATCTATTCAGTCATATCATTTTTGAGGATTTCATCCCCCCCCAGCCATTCAGGACAAGGCTTTAAGCCTGAAAAGCCATAATTCTTCCACACCCAGTTCAGGTCAGCTAACTGGGGCATTTTTCAAAATTTGGAGTGTTTTCTTTGCCACTAAACTCGGCTTTCAACCAGATTAGTAGCAAAGAGGGGCATCTGTGAATACCCCAAATTTTTCAAAAGTTTGTAAATATTCCCTTTTTGCCCTTTATCTTCATTTTTTGGGTAATTGAGTCACTTTTAAAATCTAAATCCCATTTTATTTCTCAAGTTTTCCGAAATTAAATTCATTTTGTATATCTGACTCAATTTCGGATCCGGATCCAGATAAAAGATCCGAATCTAAAGTCTCGTTGTCCAACCTCTTAAAGATTACAGAAAATACCAAAAATAGTTTTTAAATATCTCGGACAGTCCATCCGACATCTGTGAGGATCCATCACGTTGTATTTCTAGATTCGAGTTTCAAAAAAAAAACTCAAACATTTTCTCAAAACCTGGATCCGAACCCACTTTCTGAAGAAAATTCTAAAAAATCAAATCCGAATTTTCAGAAAACCTCTTTTTTTGTAAATATTTCTAAAAAAAATACAAAAAAATTAGTTTAAATCCTTGTTTTCTAAATTTTAAGGTTTTAACCCAAAAATACCAAAGAAAATGGAAAATGCAAATGAAAAGAAAAAAAAAATATATGTCTAAACAAAAATCGGTTTTTGAAAACATCTTTCTAAAAATATCTTTCTTTAGGAAAAACCTTTTTTAGAAAAACCTGGTAAACAAGCCTTCCTCTTGAAAATTTATGAATTTGAAGGACCCCTTTTAAACTTTTTTTAGGGTTTCATTCTTTGTAAAAGAGTCGAATAGGGTTACGGCTTCTCCACTCTCGTCTCTCTCTCCCTCCATGGCCGACCCCCCCCCCATGTGCGACCCCCATTCTCATCCTCCATCGACCCTCCGATCGCTCCACCCTCCTCCTTCTTCGTTCATCACCAACAAACCTCGCCCGATCATCCATGGCCATCTTCTTCAACCCTTGGATCATCCTCCCCACGGATGGTCCGTCGATCCCTAACCTCCCCTCTCTCTCGATGCTTCTTCCCTCCCTATATAAACAGAGCCAGAGGAGCGGAGAAAAGGGGGGGACAAGGAGCAAAGAGGACATCCGGTTTCGACTCCATTGCCAGCCATCATCCGCCTTCTGCCTTTTCGTTACATCGATCAACAACATCGCCTCTCTCCCTCCGTTCTCCTCCCTCTTTCTCTATACCCTTATTCTCTGGAGATTACTGAAGGAACATCGGCCCTGCAGAAAAGCCAGCTCCATCCAGGTTTCCCTTTGGATCACAAAGAAAAAAAAAAAGGGGCTCCCACCCCCAGCCATAACAGTAGGTCACGATAAGCCATCTATCCCATCCCCTATTCTCTTTGTATCATTCATTTCCTTTATAATTTTAACTGCATTTTTTTTATTTCCTTCTTTCGATCTCTGTTGAATCCATTGACGCACTCTCTGTAATACCAATTTGTATATAACAAATTGGATTATAGACAAGCAAAATAGAAAAGAATGAATACATTCTGACATTATGTTTTCTCTGTTTCTTTCATAGTTTAACGTTTCATTTTTTTTTTTAGAATATCACTTGCCAGATGAATCGTGTTAATATCTCATGATTCGTGTAGTATCTTAGTTTATTCTGTTATCCACCCCTTTCAATCCATTACATATGTCTCCTTTGTCATATGAGTCTCCTCTATATTGTGATGGATCAGTAGCAGAGTCTTTTACTCATATTCATATCCTGCCTTTACCATTCGAAAAGGATAGAATCTGATCTGGTCTTAGATCAGACCCCTTTTTTTGCAATGATCCTCCACTGATCTCTCGTTTTACCTATCAATGCATCTGACCTACCTCGTTTGTTGTCATGTTTTCTTAAATGCACTGTGTATTCTCTTTACAGTAGTTGCATCATCGTGTTATTATCTGGTTAATGTATTTATCACACTGTGTCTCTTTCATTTTCGTCACATTGCTTCATTTCATCTTTCGTCATATTGCTTTCATTTTATCTTCTTTCTCTACAACAAAAAAAAAATTTATTCATAATAATATACATTCATAACAATGGCTGTGCTTTGCTGACTGTCTGGGTTATAATCATTCGGCTTTTGGGCTTTGGTAATCACCACATAAAAAGTGGGCATCAACTCACTTTTAGTTTAAAAGGGAAAAACTCCATATGAACTTTAAGCATCCCATGGCAACGTAACTTACCCTGCAATGGTGATACTAGGGATGGTTAATAGCTTCCTGTGGAATGGGACTCTGCATATTAGCAACAACTACATCTTCAGCCTCCAGATCAGAGTTATGGAGTCATTTTTTTTCCATTCCATATATATATAAATGTGCACCACAAAAAAAAAAAGAAAAATTTAGTATGACACGCTTTTCATTCCCTAAAACCGAGCAACCATTGCTCCTTGGCTATCGACCTAAATGGTTGTTCTGTAGCCATTTCTGTACATAGGAATCAAAATCATATTATTTATCTCTTATTTTCGTGTGGGTTACAGCATTATCACTCTTCTTTTATTTACAGGATCTTGAATTTGAACATCCCAATTATCTGTTGATTTTTTTTATGCTTGACTGTTTGGATTCACATTGATACTGATCTTCTTTGATCATCATGAAGAGAAGCTTCTTCTGGGGCCACACATTGTTCTAGCTCTGAGTAAAAAAAAAAAAGAAGAGTAAAAATGTTGTTTCGTTGCTCATGGAAACAGGTAGTGATGAAACAAGTTTTTTTTCTTTTCTTTTCTTTGCCCTGCTATCTGCCTGTTACCATTTATCTCCAACTACTTCAACACAGTTATACCATTGTACATATGTCCGTTATGGTGTCTCCGTGGCTGCCTTCCCTGGCACATGCAACCTTGTCATGATACCATGAGGAAGAATTAACAATTCAGTTTCTTTGGTCATAGGACGCTGCCTATTTGAAATCTCTCTACTTGAGCACATCAGGGGTTACCCCCCCCCCCCTTTGTGACTCTGAATGACCCATTCTTAACATTTTTTTTTTATTATTTCCATTGGCTTCGTGGTTTGAAATTTGGGTTTCCCCTGTTATATTTTGTATGGGGATATTCCCTCAGTGGACCTACTGTTTCTTTTACGTTGTTTTTTTTTTATCTTGATTAACAGTGATGTGTTGATCATTAATGATATTTAAAGATTCTGTCACTTTCTACATATCTGTATATCATTTTTTTATTTTATTATTTTTATGCACCACTAGTTCATCTCATTGAATCATTAATTCAATCATTCATCTTCCCTTTTAATATCTGATTCATGTATCACTTCCAATATTGTTAATAGTCATCAATCAGACGATTATCCTAATGTATAGAAGACTTCTTGGCAAGTATATACCTGAAAGTAAATCCTGATTACAGTTTGTTTTGTGCAATAGTCAAGTATAGTTTTATGTTAGCCGTTGCATAAATTTCTTTTTTTTTTTTTAGCCAAAGGGTTGTAAGGAAGTTGTAACCATTCAGACCTGTGCCTCCCTAATTTGGGAAATTTGGTAAAAGACAGGCAAACCAAAAAAAAAAAAGGGGTGGATCACCACAACTGAAAGTAAGACACAGGCTGCCTGTTATGGATATCGGCCTATCTTTACATGGTTAATATTGATTTTTTTTTACCTGAGTACTCATCGTTCGGAGTTGGATGTGAGCCATAAAGCTCTCACCATGGATACTAAGCCTAGTAGCAATTGATTGTTGAGGCAGTCTCAGAGGCATTGCTGATTTCATTGTGTAATCATGTGTGGTTGACAGGGTAAGTTTCCTTTGACTTCTCTAGATTGATAATAGTGGCATAATATATTGAAAGTATATTATCACTAGGATGCATATCCTAAAAAAAAAAAATTCTTTTCCTTTCCTCTTACTTTTGATTAATCTTGTACAGGGTGCCTTGATACTGTAAGCACGATTGTGAAATCCCGCGATAGTTGAAGGTATGTGTCTCGATTTCAATTCAGGCGGTCTCTTAAATTTCTATGTCAAATAAATATATAGGGCATTTGCCTCCTGCAACTTAAGTGCAAAAGCACATGCGCACCCTATCATGATGTAGCATCTTTTCTTTTCTTTTTTAGCTTGCGATCTGCAAACGAGAAATCTGTATTTGCTTTCTTGCTTCTTTTGCGCTTCAATTCCCTTCTCCTTGTTAGGGTTCGTATTTCAAATGATGGGTTGATTGATGTATGTTGGGAATTATATAGACATCATTCAATTTTACATATTGGTCTCTTTTCCTGAAACTGTGATATGCTCATATCTTGTTGATTTTCTTATTTTGGTATTTATGCTCACGATTCAAGCCACCCCCCAATCTTCATACCTATGTGTCCTGGGTCAATATATAGCCTGACCGATGTCTAGATGTCTTGGGGATTTCAATAGAACGTAGCATTGTAGCCATCTCTCACCCCCAGGTGGCAGGATCCATCTAAATATTCCAGGTGAAGGGACACGACAAAACCAGGAAGTATAGGTCTAAACCCAACATTTATCACCAAACCCGTACCAAAATTCTAATGAAGTCTCAAAGAAATCCTGCCGCAGCATCATTTGAGGCTGTCTAAAGTTGGTTAGCAAATTCAGACATTTGATAAGGTTTAGTTCAGGTAATTAAACCATTATATGACCAGCTTGCTGCCATCAAAAGCAGGCCATTGGCCCCGAAAACCTTAAAATTGGTATATGACCATTTGATCATCAGGTATTCTGAATCCAGATCCCCCAGGTGTTAGAAATTAATTACTTTTGATTTGCTCGAGCTGTTGCGAAGTATCTTAAAGTAATGTGTAAAACTGTTTTTTTCAGCAGTAAGACCTCCTCATGAGACAATGTGGATATCATAACCTCAACCCCAAATAGGTCCCAGGCTGCCATAAGGTCTTCCCAGTCCCTTCAGAATAGTTCAGAGAAAACCAATAATGGCTTAGAGGAAGCTGTCATGAGGGATGAAGACTCAATTTTTTAGGATTCCACGTTTACAATGATCCCTATAGAACATGATTTATCAGTAATATTAATGGTTGAGACTAAGATATTTATTCTTCTACCTATGCAGTCCCACATTAACTTACCTGTACTTAGATTGCTGCCACATTTCTATTTCACTGTACTTTAGCCCCTTCATCACAATGTGTGGTAATACTGTGCATAGTTGGTAGTTGTTAGGCCTTAGCTTGAAGATACAACCCATTGCTGATTGACACCCATAATAAACTGGTTTTGGCCAACATGTGATCTATTGTAAATACTTTATATTTGCTGTCTTAGTGCCTCATTAGATCGAACATTCAGATTTCCCTATAATACATCATCGATTTGAGAAAGTTGATCTTATCATAAAATCTGCTTGGAAGGGTCATCTTGTGGTCTATTCAAAATCAATAATTGGAATAGTTCAGTTCAGCAAACACAACATGAATGTATATCCAGTTTCACCTCTCCTATCTCACGAGATGTTGTATGTGCCCTACCTATATATATATATATATACATACACATGTGCATCTATACATGTATACATATATGCCTATATATGTACCTATGTATATAGGTATATATATGTGTGTTATTTTCTATCTTCTCATCATGTATATCTTGGTATATGAATATTTTACCATTAACATCTACATGATATACGCAATTTTTCTCTCTTCATACTAACCAAGTGTCTTGCAGGGAATATGTGAAAAATGTCATTGTTGGGAGTTGTAAATCCGTGCATTGTAATAATTAGATCTTTGATGAGAATTGGTATCTCCTGTTTTAGATAGGATGAATGAGCATTGTCAATATCATAAATTGCTTGTTTTCATGCTTTTATCCTTATTTTTCAAAATCTCACAATGGTGAAACACGCATGGCACTTGCACCATTTTGTAAGAGGTAATTGATCCTAAGTTGATGATTTACATCAATGGCCATAGTCAGGATGTAAACAAGACTTAGGATTTTTATCTTTTATAAAATAATACTGGATCCACGCTGGATCCTTTTCAAAAATCATCATATTTTCAAATATTTCTTTCTTTTATTAGAGTTTAACTTAAAATTGGCTCAAAATATATACCAATGGCCATAGTCAAGGTATATTGAGAGTTAATTTCATTTTAAACTCTATAAAAGCACAAAAATATGTTTTATTCTTCACCTGAATTTAAATATAGATTATTATATAATACATTCAATGACCATAGTCAAGGATGTATTATATTCTCAATCTTATTTCAATTCATGTAAAGAATGAAATACGATTCTCATAATCCAATTTCAAAATTTAAATTCATTCTTCACTTAGGATAGAACTGCATCATATTTTCAAAATTCCTTTTTCAAAACCCCAAGTGACGTAAAGATCTTCTTCAATCAATCTTCAATCCTTGTATAATCCAATTCATCTTTTCATTTTCAATTCTATTTCAATCTCAAAAGTTCAATTTAAACTTTGAGATTTCAAATTCATCTTATATTCAAAAACTCCAATCAAATTCAAATCCAATTTAACTTTGAAATTCATCAATTTTTGAAATTCCAAATCCAAAGTTAGATCCGAATTACATCTTGGATTCCAAATTTTGGATTTAATTCCCATTTAGGA
The DNA here is from genome assembly GCF_984573655.1 of Nuphar pumila. Classification (NCBI taxonomy): domain Eukaryota; kingdom Viridiplantae; phylum Streptophyta; class Magnoliopsida; order Nymphaeales; family Nymphaeaceae; genus Nuphar; species Nuphar pumila. Next base: position 80,920,745 of record NC_143249.1, on the reverse strand, counting down.
TTCAGGATCCAGAATCCAATTTCATCTTGGATCTCAGACCTCAAGATCCAAATCCATTTTAAGATCCAGAATCCAATTCTACATTGGATCTCAGACTTCAGATCCACTCCACTCTAGGATCCAGAATCCAATTCTACTTTGGATCTCAGACTTCAGATTCAAAATCCATCTTAGAATCCAGAACCCAATTCTATTTTGGATCTCAGACTTCAAATCCAAATCCATGTTAGGATCCAGAATTCAATTCTACTTTGGATCTCAGACTTCAGGTCTAAATCCATGTTAGGATCCAGAACCCAGTTCCATCTTTGAATCTCAGACTTCAGATCCAAACCCATTTTAGGATCCAGAATTCAATTCCATCTTGGAACTCAGATCCAAAATTCATTTCAAATTTCGGATCCAATTCAGATTTCGGATTCAAAGATCCAGACTTTGGATTTGAATTCCATCTTGAAATCTAGATTTCAAATCAAGTTCTATTTTCAATTCCAACTTTCAAAACCAATTCCATTTCATTTCCAGATTTCAAAATCCACTTACAGATCATATCTGGATTTCTTAAATTCATTTCTATACCATTTGGATTTCTCAGATCCATTCCAAGTTCAAACTTCAAGTTCAATTCCATTTCAAGTATTCATTTCAAAATCCAAGTTCAACTTCAAAAGTCCATTTCTGACTTTGAAGCCTCATTTCCTCTTGTTATCATCTGCAAATCATTCTCTTTCCCAAAATCAAGATTTATTCTTCCAACTCTGATTTACTTCAAAGACTTAGAACTTCTCTGATCTATCTCAAGTTCTAAGTTAGATTCAATCATTTCTTCACTCCCTTATCAAGTTCATCTCCGAATACTTGGAAACTTTCAAAACATCTTTCAAAAAGAGCATACATCCCTACATTGCACAAGCATGATTCTTTGTGCATTTAGAGTTAGAATAAATTCTTAGATTATATTTAGGCAAAGCAAAAGGCATAAATTCAATCCTTGGTTCGATTACCCCTGGTAAAGGCGCCAGGAACGGTCGAACCTCGTACTGACGAGCGAATCCCGTCTCTCCATTTTCCCGCAAATTTTTCAAAACGGAGGTGAGTTAAATTTCTAAATAATTTTCAAATCAAGGTCAAGTGAGACCCCGCAAAAGAGTTCCTCTTCTCTCTTTCTTTCTTTTTCTCTTCTCTCTTTTTTTTTCTGTCATTTATTTCCTCCCTTCAAAAAGGAGGAAAATAGAGGTTAGAAAAGGAAAAGAGAAGGAAGAGAGAGAAACCACAAGAGAGGAAAAATTTTGCGATGATCACACAGGCTCGTGCCAACATCCGCTTCCCGATGGGCAACATGCCAGAGTTCAATCTGCAGTCGGATCAGTGGTCTGGGGCATACCATGTCACCAAATATACTTGGGATTCCTTCATTTCTCTATCTGTATTTCCAGGATCAAATGTATCTTCTGAATATCAAGAATGGTGGCAAACTGTCTGCCTACCCTTCTTTGTCTTTGAATATTACCATCAATAAAAATGACTTTTTGGGCCAAATTTTTTATATTTTGTTTTATAGCACAAATGGTCACGATTCTAATGACGACCTCATCCCGGGTAAATGGGACATCCCTCCTACTTCTCTTCAATATCTTTTATCATGGTTGACGACCTCGCCTAGGTAACAAGGCACATTTCTCCGTTATCATAAAAATGATAACACAATTATCACAAATCTTGTGATGACCCAATCCCGGGTAATGGGATAATCTCTTGAAATTGTCTACCAAAACCCTTCATTCTTGCTTTTCTCAAAGAATTGTGATTTTCAAAAGGTTTCTTCCATACTCTAACCATTTTCGTATTCTTCAAGAAAACTTTGGCATCTCAAAAGATGGTTTAGACAAGAGCTAGTAAACAGACTGTTCAGCAGCACAGCGATAGCGAGAGAGAAGAGATGAACTCTCCTAGATTATTCAAGAAGCACAACTCAGGGGACGAGAGTGATGTCAATCCTGCCATGTACAGAGTCTTCCAAAAGATGATGTCAAAAATGATGGCTGAGCAGGCTAAGGCTGGTTCGAAGAAAGCAGCTGCTAAAGGCGAGATTAAGAAGAAGCCCATGAAAAAGCCTGTCAAGATCAGTAAGCAGAAATTACAGCGTGACAGCACCTCGGAAGATTCAGAATCAGCAGAAGAGAACTCTGAAGAAGAAGAGCAGCTGATTTATATTCCCAAGCATATGTGGCAGCCTAAGAGGACAGTTTAAGAGCCTGTGCCAGTAAGCAAGCCCAAATACGGGGCACCCGCAGAAGATCCCATTCAGGCATTGACAAAGATAGTCAAAGATCTGCAAATCCGGGATAAGGGAAATAGGTCATACACCAGGCAGGATTTCTACCTTGGCTTAGAAGGGGATAACAATCTGGAAAACCTCCCCCGAAAATTCATTAAGTTCGATGGAACCGACGATCCTAAAGCTTATTTGGCCATGTTTTTCACAGAATGCGCCAGGTTCAGCGAGGATAATCGAGCCCTCTTCCTATGTTTTTCCCGTAGTTTGGAGGGGATAGCTGCCAAGTGGTACGCCGAGCATGTCAATCCCATTGAATTGAAGGATTTTGACAAAGTTGTCAACATGTTTGTTGAGCGCTTCCTGTTCAATACAGAAGCTCTGCCTACGCTCAACCATTTGTGCAACCTCAAGCAGGAACCCAATGAAAAGGCCAGGGATTCCATCCATAAGTGGAGGAGTATTTGTAATAAGATGAGGAATCCCATTTCTGAGGAGCACGCTCTCCAAATTATCCTCAATAACTTCTGTCAGCCCCTGAAAAGCCTCATTTTCCCATACCCATCTGTTATCATCGCAAAATTTTTACTTTTGCGAGTCAAACTGACCTTTGAAAAAGTTTTTGAAAATAACTCGCCTCCGTTTTAAAATGCGGGAAAATTCCGTAGAATGGGACTCGCCTGTCGGTACGAGGTTCGACCGTTCCTGCCACCTTTAACAGGGGTAATCAAACCAAGGATCAATCTTATACTCTGCTCTATTCAACTTGTCTAAATCACATTCTAATTCCTAAATGCACAAAGAATCAGGCATGTGCTATGAGTTTCTGAAAATGCATATTTGAAAACATGATGTTTGCTTTGAATAACTGAAGTACTTAGAATAGACATCACATGGGAAATCGTGAATTGGGATTTGAAATGTGCTTCTGAGGAAGTAAAAATCGATTTTTTGCAGAATCTAGAGGTTTTTGTGAAAATTGATTTTGAGAAATGTGAACTAACTCTGGAAAACTTGATTTCTTTGAATTCAGACTTTGAAATTGAAAATCTAACTTAGAAAATCGAATTTGAAACTTGGGAAATACTTGAAATGTCATTGGCAAATCCATATTTTGAGAAAATCGATTTTGAATAAGACTTAGGAAATTTTGAAGAATTTGATTTCTTTGACTTGGAATTTGAATTGGAATTGGGAAATACATGAAATGAATGAATATGATTTTGAGGAATTGAGAAATACTTTTTGTATTTTTAAGAAATGCAGTGCATTTTGAAGTTAGCCTAATAGTGTAGGCTGAATGTGGCTAATGTGAAGATTATAAATCTAGATATCCTTCATATTCTGACTATGGCCATAAATACGAATTCCACCAAGTTTATAAACTTCATAAAAGCTAGTGCATGTGCCATTCGTGTAGACCATGGTGAGTTTGAATATGCATGAATCATCATCCATCACACATTAACATTATTAAAAAGAAAATAAACTATATGCAATGCAGCCTAAGCTAAGCAGGAAATGTAAATTCTTATTCCAAATTTAATTTAATTTACATTACTATTGAAATTTAAATACATGAAAAAAAAAGTCTTCAATGTACCTGCAAAACTAGAAAGTTAGGTTAGTGAATATATGTGGGCTTTTCTAGATTTATCCAGCAATATCTGGAAATTGCTGGATTTTGCTAGATATAAGCCTTTTCCTTGATTCCCTTAAATCAAAATTATAAAAATATGAATTAAACTTGAATAAACATGAATATAAGATATGAAATTTCGAAATTGGGGTCCAAATAACCAAAATACCTCTAATAACAAGACTATGGCCTTGAGATTAGGGTTTTCAGAAAGATATTTGGTAAAATGCAAGTTTTGAAGTTCAAATGAAAATAAACTAAACTAAATATGAAAGGACATGATTAAAATATGAGAATTAGGGTTAGGGATTTCGAAATTTAGGTCAAATGACCAAATTGCCCCTGATAGCAAGACTATGGCCTTGAAATCAGGGTTTTCTGAAATAGATTTTGGTAAAAACTTTGGTTTTAAAATCTAAATGAAATCAAATTACCACAAAATTAAATATGAAACACCCTAATATGATTTAAAACATAACTAAACCCTAAAAGTACATTCTTATGCACAAAAATCCAATAATATCACAAAAACTGTGATTTTAGCAATGTTTTTGGATCTTTCAGGGATCCTGTTTTGCAACTTGCTTAATTCAGCCATCAATCGGATTCCAAAATTCATCAAATTTGGTACCTGCACTTGTTATAACCCTAATATCAAATTAGAATTATAAAAATATTTTTTTGGCATTAAATTAATCCGAAAATAGCATCAAACCCTAAAAATATGCTCTTTTTGACCTAGTTCACCAACCAGTTTCAGTTTAGGACCCGAACCAGGGGTCAAACCTCCATGAAAATCTATGAAATTTTACAGAGATAAACTAGGAAGAAAAACAGAGATTTCCCAATTTACAGATCAGAAAAATCATCTCCGGTTAGGGAGAAACCCTTCCGGCAAACTGAACTAAGATATAACACATTTAACAGGGATTAAAACGGCTATTTCAGATTGAAAATACAAAAATAAATAGAAAACCTAAACAAAAATCTCTGAAATTTTAGTAGTAAATAGTAGACAGAAAAATAACAATACTCACTTTTTACAGATCATGAATCGGATCTGTGGTTTGGGATTTATGACCAACACAAGTCTGATTAGGGTTTTGGTAAACCCTAACGAGTTTTAAATTGAAAATCAGAGTCTCTGACAGAGGAAAAATACTAAACAGTAATCAAAAATTCTGAAAATTTCACAGTAGATAGATCTAATCAATGTGAATCTATGGCAGTTTACAGATCTAAAATCATATATAAGATGAGAGAAATATCATAACAGCAAGTTACCTTCTTGATTTTAACCACGATTTTAAAGCTTTAAAAACCCGATTTGATGTCTGATTTTTTCGACAGAGTTTTCGAGGTCCAAAACCTCTGATTTTTTTACAGTAGTTCAATCACATATGAATGCATAAAAAAATCAGAAATAAAAAACACGTATTTCAATCCGAAATAACATTATCTTTACTGTTCTTAACATAAAACACACAGAAATCTTAAGAAACTTAAAAACCATGCATTAATTAATGTAAAACAATAAAATAAACCATAAAACAGTAAATAAAAAATATTTCTATGCTATACAACGTAAAACAAACATGAATAAACCATGAAAATAAAATAAAATCAAGGAATCAATGGCTGGAATTCAATATTACCTTTAAAACATAGATTTAACCCATTAAAAGGGTAAATCATGTATTTTATTGGTTAATAATGTAAAGACTAATGCTAAAATCAATTCTAATGGATTAAAATCCCTGTAAAATACACAAAACAGGGCTAGATCACCTTCTTGGACCATTCTTGATGGTTCTTGAGGTGAAACCATGGTTGGATCTTCATAAGGAGGGGTGTCCAAGCCTAGATCTAGGTTTAAATCATTAAAAAGCATTAAATAAAATAAGAAAAGGTGGAGAAAATTTACCTTGGAGTTGCAGCAATGGAGGAAGGGCTGGAGAGGAGAGAGAAGCTCCAAGAAACCTCAAGGATGAATCCTAAAAATCATCCCCACCTATGCTCACTTTTATAAAGATTTTTTTAGGTTTTTAAAAATCAAGTTTTTTAAGAAAATTGGACTCTAAAGGGGGGGGGGCGATTTTGGGGTGAAAAGACTATCCTACCCCTAGCCTAGATTATCTACTCTAATGCCTAATTAACCCCTAGACTATCCTAGAAAATCCCCAAATGTGATGCCACTTGGCATTTTTCACATTTGGGTTTTTAAAACATCTTTTAAAAACCTTTAAAAACACTAGTTTTAAAAACTAACTTTCAAAATGATTTTTTTTCAAAAGGGTTTTGACTCTTCTAAACCTCCAACACTAACCAAGACACCGACTAACCCTAGTCTAGCCCTGACTTACTCGAATATGGCGCCACCTCGAGTGGGCCCTACTTGAGTTTTTACAAAAAAGATGATTTTAAAACTTGAAATTAAAGGGGTTTTCAAAAGCTTTTCAAAAGCAAACTTTAAAATTGAAAATTTTGAAATGGCATAGGATCCTAACTGAGTTAGAACTCCTCTGGATATGGTGCCAACTGAGTGGGCCCACATCGGATTTTGAAAATTTTGAAATAAACACTGAAAATGGCTTTGAAAAGGGGTTAAAATCAATATTTGAAATTCAAGGTTTTTGAAAATAGGGTCTCAAGCGAGCTGGAACTCCGGGTTAGAGTCCTGAACTCTTAGGACTCTGAGATTTTAGATTTTTAAAAGCCAAATGAAAGAATTTTCAAAAGATTTTATAAAGAAATGATGAAATAAGTCAGAAAACACAGTCAGGGTTAGACTCCTAACTCGACCGAACTCTAAAATAGAGTCCTGAACTAACTGGACTCTGTAAAATGACCTAAATTTTGAAAACAAATGGAAATAAATGAAAATGGAATAAAAACAGACTTCAAAACAGACTTCTGACTGGACTAGGACTCCGGGACAGAGTCCTGATTGAATTAAAACTCTAGATTTTTTTTTTTTGATATTTTCTGAAAAACAAATGAAAGAACTTGTCAAAACAGTGAAAATAATAACGAATACTGGAATAAAACAGAATTCTGATTCAACTGAGACTCTGAGGACAGATTGAACTAGGACTCTCAGATTTTTGGATTTTCTGAGAAAACAAATGAGAGAATCTTGAAACACAGTTAAAAACAGGATAAAATCAAAGTTTTGGTTCAGAGTTCTGATTTGATTAGGACTCTGAGGAAGAGTCCTCATTCGATCAGAATTCTAAGAAGTTTTGGTTTTCTGGTAAGAAAAGGATGAAATTTAAGCCAAGCTTTTGAAAACCAGTGAAAATGAAGTATGAAAATCAATTTTGGATAGAGTCCTACTTTGATCAGGACTCTGGGGTAGAGTCCTGATTTGATCAGGACTCTGAGATAAAACCTCAGAATTTTAAAATTCTTTGATAAAAGTGTAATAGTTTTGGTAGATTGAAAGATTTCTGAAAGATTCCCTCAAAATTGAAATCAGGATCAGAGTCCTGATCCAACTAGGACTCTCTGAACAGAGTCCTGTTTCGACTTAAACTCTAAGTTTCTGACTCATTTTGAAAGATTTTGAAAGATTTGATTGAAAATAGATAAAATAGCAGTAAAAGATTAGAGTTCTAATCCGATTAAAACTCTGAAGAAGAGTCCTGATCCGACTGGACTCTTGAAGAAGAGTCCTGATCCAACTAGGACTCTGAAATTTTGGCCACAACAGAAGATTTTGAAAGGTTTTCTCCGAAAACAAGTAAAAAGGTAGTGAAAAGTAGAGTTTTGATCCGACTAGGACTCTGGAAAAAGAGTCCTGATCCAATTAGGACTCTAAAATTTTTGAGATTTTTGATAAATGAAGAAATCCAAAAGTGACACCACCTAAATGGGTTTCATCTGAGAATTAAAATCAATTGAAATTGACTTTGAAATGAATCCAGATTGTTTTCAAGGAAAATACTTCAAAATATAAGATCCTAGGGGTTGGCAAATGACATAGTGTTGATTAAAAACCCAGGTTTTAAAATTGATTTTGAAAGAAAAGTTTTAAAAACTCAAATCTGGATTAAATATTTTGAAAACAAGAGTACTGGATCTCGAAAATGAGATGTAATGACATGTAATGCCATGCAATGCGATGAAATGGTATGCTGAATTCATGCAGTGATATGCAATGACACAAGAAATGTAAGCACTGGATAAGGATGAAAATTTGGGGTGTTTACACCATCCAAGTCATTTATTGAATTGACGGAACAAGCGGAATGACTTGAAATGGGGGTAGAGAATGGAATGTATGAAGATGTCACTTTGGCCAAGAATATCCAGGATTCAAAGAAGAAGACACACTTTACTTACTCAGCCGATGCTCCCGAGGACAATCAGGGTAGTAGCAGCAAGAACGACAATAGCAGTGGCACAAAGCCTGAGCAGAACAGAGGGAGAAAAAGAAAGTTTTTCAAGAACAATGATAAGCCTCTCTCAAGCGGTCCTCAACAAAAAGGGGATCTTCAAGAAAAACCCAAGCATATAAACTGGAGCAGGGATCGAAAATTTACTCCCCTCGATCAGCCTTTGGAAAAAGTTCTGGAATATTTACTATCCCACGAAATAGTGAAACTTCTCAAAGTTGCAGATCCACCAGTGATCATGGGAAAGTTTAAAGAACAGTTCTGTAAATTCCACAAGGCAATGGGCCATGACACAGAATACTGCTTCGTCCTGAAACATTTGATCCAGGACTGTATTAACAAGAGCATTCTCATAGAAGATGAAGAGGAAGGCAAAATGGAAATCCTGTCCACCCCATTCCCAAAACATTCCACAACAACCATTTCAGAACATGCATTTCTTCCACAAAGCCATATACATCCATGCACCACTGAAGAACTAAGTCTTTAACATCAGGTGATGGTTCTACATCAGGATCAACCTACATCTCAGAAGATGAATATCTTCTCATTTTTGAACCAAAGGAATATGTCAGTTGGGAGTGGAAAAACTCAAGTTTTTCCAAAAAGATTCCTTAAGAAAGAAGCCCGCGCAGAGGAAGCAGAAACCTCTAAAGCAGCAGAAGAGCGGGCCAATAATTTCCAAAAGCAGATTACAACGCTCTCCAACATTTCCATCTTTGAATTAACTCATGATTCTCCTAAGCATCAAGAGAAGCTAGATGATTTGTTGAGAAAGATTAAGGTGAAGCCAGACACTACGCCAGAAGATATGGCACAGATTGTAAATCAGGCGATGACTAATGCGCCTATCACCTTTTCAGATAAGGAGCTGCCAAAGCCTCATTCATTCCATAACAATGCACTGTATATCGTGGTAAGGACCAGGGGCATGACTGTTCCGCATGTACTTGTCGATGGAGGCAGCAGTCTAAACATTTGTTCAGAGATGACAACAAAGGCCTTAGGATTGAAGGAAGAAGAATATGTGCCTGATCCTATCACCATCTACGGCTTCGACAATCACGGGCAGACTGCCAAGGGCAAGATCTTTCTGAAAATCTTCATTAATTACTCAGTGCACACAGTTCTGTTCCATGTCGTCAATGTGTCGCCCACTTATAATCTCTTGTTGAGACGAACATGGATCCATAACGCCAATGCCGTTCCATCAACCCTCCACCAGTGCATAAAATGGTCCAAGGGAGGAATGATTACCACCATACTAGGCGAAGATCCTGAAGAGAGGCTGCCACAGGCTATGATTCCCCGTCCGACATTTACAACGGATATTCCCAACATCCGGAAAGCAGATGAAATCAACCTCAGCGAGAGCTTAGAAATGTTGAAGTTGAAAGATGTCATGGAAGAAGAAAATATGGCAGCAGTAGTCCAATGACAAGGACCCTGTTTCTTCAAGTTGGGAGGATGCATCAACTACACCTCCTTCAAAGATCCTCCTTTATTTCCACAATTTTCCAAAGCAAGAAAAGGATTTGATCTGTTGATAAAACATGAATATCAACAATTCCAAGGCATGGGGAAAAATGAGGATGGCATAGTAGAGCCTATCATTCCCGTTCAGCATGCAGACAGTTCAGGGTTGGGGTTCACCGACCAAGATTTCAGTAAAAAGACAGTTTTTGTCAGAGAAAGCCAATAAGAAGATGATGCCTTAGTTTTTCCTTCTTTTTCCATTCCTGTTCTTTCAATTAACTCTTGTAGGGACAACACAGTCCCATCTTTTGTCAAGTCTTGTAAATATTATATTTCAATCAATGAAAGATAAATCTTCTCTTCATATTTTGGGCATCTATCATTCTTTCTTATGTTTTGTCTGCGCCATTAACCTTTTGCTTTGTACAAAAACTCGTCTGGGACTTGTACTTTCTCCTAAAAACCTTTCTTACATTTTCAGGACCATTAACTCCTGAATCGATGAAGAAATTCATTATCAACCCCAAATATTTAAAATTTGCAAAGACTCCTAAGATGAAAGACAGAGCAGAGGTCAGCCAGGCAGCAGAGCAGACCAAAGAGCTAGCAGAATTTGATTCCACTATTCAAGAATTGCCAAAATTTGCTCATATTCAGAAACAGGATGAACCCTCATCTTTAGTTCAAGATCCAACTGAGGATATCAACATCGGTTCGGAAGATGATCCGAAAATTCTCAAAATCAGTTTGGGCCTAAAAGCAGAAGAGAAAGCAAGACTCGTCCAATTCCTTAAGCAGCATCAAGAAGTATTTGCCTGGACTTATGAAGATATGCCAGGATTAGATCCCAAGCTGGTTGAGCATCGACTCAAGTTGAAACCAGATTCCAGACCAATCAAGCAGAAACTGAGGAAATTAGACCCTCGAATTGAGCAGCAAGTCAAGGATGGACTTGAAGATTTGTTAAAAGCAGGCTTCATCCGAGCCATTGATTACCCCGATTGGTTGGCAAATATCGTGGCAGTTCCTAAAAAGAACGGAAAAGTTCGGATCTGCATTGATTTCCAGGATTTCAACAAGGCTACCCCGAAAGATGATTATCCACTTCCCAACATTGACCTGTTGATTGATAGCACAATAGGTCATGCCATGTTTTCTTTCATGGATGGATATTCAGGCTATAATCAAATCAAGCTGGTCGTTCGTGATCAGTCAAAAACTTCATTTACTACACCATGGGGAACCTTCTGCTATACAGTCATGCCATTTGGGCTCAAAATGCCGGGGCAACTTATCAAAGGGCAATGGTCGTTATCTTCCATGACCAGATGCACAAAAATATGGATGCATATGTGGATGACATTTTGGTCAAGTCTAATGAAGAAGAGGATCACCTTGATGCTCTTAGTCAAGTTTTTGAAAGACTTATTCTCTACAAGTTGAGACTTAATCCTCAGAAATGTGTTTTTGGAGTAGTGTCCGGCAAATTGCTCGGCTTCATAATCAGCAAAAAAGGAATAGAGGTGGATCCGGCTAAAGCAAAAGCCATTATTGATATGCCGCCTCCAACTAATCTCAGAGAACTGCGAAGCCTTCAAGGGCGTATTCAGTCTATTCGCAGATTCATTTCCAATTTAGCTATGAGATGTGAACCTTTCAATCATTTGCTTAGAAAAGGAGTAAAATTTGAATGGGGATCGGAATGCCAACTCTCGTTTGAGCGCATCAAGCAGTATCTCCTTAACCCACCAGTTTTGAAGCCGCCAAAATTGGGGAAGCCTCTCTTACTATATATTTCCGTCAATCAGAATGCCTGTGGTGGATTCCTCGCACAGTATGAAGAAGGCAGTTTGATAGAGCATGCCATCTACTATGTGAGCAAAACCTTCATTGGTTATGAAAAAAAGTATTCTCAGATGGAGAAAACTTGTCTAGCACTGGTTTGGATGTGCCAGAAATTAAGACATTACTTGTTGGCATCTGAAATCAAATTCCTATCGAAGCTTAATCCTCTCAGATATATTTTGGAACAACCATTTCTCACTGGACGGATTGCAAAGTGGCAGGTCCTCCTAATGCAATATGACTTAGAGTATGTTTCTCAAAAGTCGATTAAAGGCCAAGTGATCGTAGATCAGTTGGCAGATTTTCCTTTGACGGAAGAAATTAAAGCAGAGGATGATTTTCCTGATGAGCACATCTGCAATATCCAACAACCTCCAGTTTGGAATCTATTCTTCGATGGCTCTAAAAATATGTCTGGCATAGGGATTGGAGTTTTGTTAATCACTCCAGAAAAAGAAATGATCCTTTATTCCCTCAAGCTTGGTTTCCAATGCACTCATAACATGGCTGAGTATGAAGCTCTAATACAAGGCCTCAAAATTCTGCAAAGTTTCAATATCAAGAGAGTGCATGCCTTTGGTGATTCATTACTTGTTGTCAGTCAAGTTAACATTGAATGGCAAGTGAAAGATTCCAAATTGATTTCGTATCAGAAGATCGTCCTAGCTCTTGTAGACAGCTTCGAAGAATTTCAGCTTAATCACATAAGAAGAGAGCACAATCAGATAGCTGATGGTTTAGCCAGCCTGGGCTCCATTTTATCCTTCAAAGGCAGTGAATCATGTCGTTCTTTTGAAGTTGATAGACTTGAGCAACCTGCTTTCATTTCAACCATGCGGGTAAACCAGGTCGATCAGAAGCAAAAGCCTTGGTATCAAAATATCAAAAATTTCATTGAGACTGGTGAATTTCCACCAGAAATGCCAAAAAGGGAGCAACATGCGATTCAGCATATGTCTACTCGTTATTTCATTCTTGCCAATGTCCTCTACCGCCGTGGGTTCAGTTCTGAGTATGCAAGATGCTTAGACAAAGAAGAGGCTATGGAAATTATCCAAGAAGCACATGAAGGGATTTATGGTGGCCATGTTGGCTATCAAACTCTCGTCAAGCAGATCGTCCGAGCAGGGTACTACTGGAATACCATGCAGCAGGACTGTCATCGATTTGTGAAGAAGTGCGTCAAGTGCCAAATGCACGCTCCTTTCATTCATGCACCGGCAATATATCTACAATCAGTTGTTTCTCCTTGGCCATTTTTTATGTGAGCTTTTGACGTCGTAGGCCCGATTACTCCTTCTACTTCAAACAGCCACAAATACTTTTTGGCTGCGACAAAGTATTTCACCAAATGGGTTGAAGCTGTTACTCTACGCATAGTAGAAGGCCGCCATGTGGTTTCTTTCATTTACAAGAACATTCTTTGCCGCTTTGGCATACCACATGATATCGTTTCAGATAATGGGAGCCATTTCAAGAATGAGAAGATGAAAACCTTCTGTTCTAAATTCAAAATTTGCCATCATTTCTCAGCCCCCTATTATCCTCAAGGAAATGGCCAAGCAGAGGCTACCAATAAGATTCTGATCCGCATTTTGGAAAGGACTGTGAGAACAGGTCGAGATTGGCATGAGAAAATTCATGATGCACTTTGGGCGTACTGAACCACCATTTGGACTCCGACCAATGCCACTCCTTCAGAACTTGTTTACGGAACTGAAGTGGTGTTACCTCTCCATGTCCAAAAGCCCGCTCTCAAATTTGCTTCCCTTATAGAATTGCCACTTGATCAGTATCAGCAGCAGAGATTGGTGCAGCTAGATTTACTGAATGAGAAAAGGCTCAAGGCAGCAGAGCATGCTCAAGCTTATCGACAAAGGATAGCTCGACACTATGCCAAGTCCGTTATTGAGAGAAAATTTCGAGTTAACGATTTGGTGCTCAGATCAATGGCTCATCTCAAGCATCGACCATGGGGCAAGTGGTCACCCAATTAGGAAGGCCCTTATGTGGTTAAGGAAGCATTGCCTCACAATTTGTATCGTCTAATCAACGCAGATGGGGTGGAAATGCCAGATCTTGTCAACGCTCTGCATTTGAAGAAATTTTATACTTAGAATTTTCATTCTAAAGCCTTTTTGTACTATCCGAAGAGTCATTTCAATGAAATAATGATCTTCTATCAATTTTCATGTTCTTCTCCATAATACTGGGGCATTTTTATTTTTGATCTATAATCATCTTCCTTCATCATATGCAGGCAGGATTGGACAAAATTCTTTTCTCAAATGCTATTTATTTTCAAGTGATTTTGTAATCTTTAATAAATTTCATTCATATGGTTTATTTTTTTCACTTAAATCAAGTTTTTATCAAATTATTGTCAATATTTGTCAAGTGTTAACAATTTTTCATCGATCTTATTTTCTATCTACCTTTATCTTTAAAAATACCCTTTCAAAATAAGGGATAAACCTGATGCCTCCTTTCAATGAGGTATTTCTTCTATTATTTTCCCCCGTTCAGATAAGGGGAAAAATCCTGAAAGCCGACCACATGCAATTAAACTATGATGGTCCATTAATTCTCACCAAGAATCTTTACCTTCTAAATTCATTGTGAAAATCTAGCTCATCTTCAAAACCCAGTCCTCGCACTGGTTATTTCTCAAACTTTTTCAAATCCTATATTAAGATCATTTTCAAAATCCGGTCCTCGAAACGATAACTTTCTAAATTCAGTCTTCCGATCAAAGACCTTCCTTCTGCAAAATTCAAGTTTTGACTTGAACTTCCCAAATTTGATATATTTCCAAAAGATCCAGCATCTCGCTGGTCATATACTCCCAAAGGATCTAGCATCTCGCTGGTCATGTATTTTCAAAAGGATCCAACCCTCGTTGGTCATGTATTTCCCAAAAGGATCCAACACTCGTTGGTCATGTCTTCCAAAAGATCCAGCATCTCGCTGGCCATATATTTCCAAAAGATTCAGCATCTCACTGGTCATGTATTTTCAAAAAGATCCAACGCTCGTTGGTCATGTATTTTCAAAAGGATCCAACACTCGTTGGTCATGTCTAATAAAAGACCTAGCTCCCGCTGGTCATGTATTCCAAAAGGACCCAGCATCTCGCTGGTCATGTATTTTGAAAAGTCCCAGCTCACACGTGTCGAGCTCCCAAATCAATCTGTTCCACAAATCAAACCTTCAAGGTGCGATTTCTCCATTCTCTCATTTCCGAACCTTCGGGTTTTCAATATTCTCAAATCTATCATTTCCAAACCTTCAAGATCTTTAATCTATCAAATATTGTCAAGTTCCCAACCTTCAGGTTGCAACATTCTAAAAAATTTCATCATTTTCTCAAACCTCGGGTCGTAATCTCCCAATTTCAGTCATTTTCAAACCTTCAGATAAAACCTTTTTTTAATTTAAAATCCAGTGTTTTCACTGGTCGGGATTTTCAAATCCAGTTTTTCATAACTGGTCGGGATTTAAAATCTAGTGTTTTCACTGGTCGGGATTTTCAAATCTAGTTTCTCATAACTGGTCGGGATTTAAAATCTAGTGTTTTCACTGGTCGGGATTTTTAAATCCAGTTTCTCATACTGGTCGGGATTTAAAATCCAGTGTTTTCACTGGTCGGGATTTTCAAATCCAGTTTCTCATAACTGGTCGGGATTTAAAATCCAGTGTTTTCAATGGTCGAGATTTTCAAATCAAGTTTCTCATAACTGCTCGGGATTTAAAATCCAGTGTTTTCACTAGTCGGGATTTTCAAATCCAGTTTCTCATAACTGGTCGGGATTTAAAATCCAGTGTTTTCACTGGTCGGGATTTTCAAATCAAGTTTTTCATAACTGGTCGGGATTTAAAATCCAGTGTTTTCACTGGTCGGGATTTTCAAATCCAGTTTCTCACAACTAGTCGGGATTTAAAATCCAGTGTTTTCACTGGTCAGGATTTTCAAATCCAGTTTCTCATAACTGGTCGGGATTTAAAATCCAATGTTTTCACTGGTCGGGATTTTCAAATCCAGTTTTTCATAACTGGTCGGGATTTGAAATCTAGTCTTCACTGGTCGGGATTTTCAAAATCCAGTTTCTCATAACTGGTCGGGATTTAAAATCCAGTGTTTTCACTGGTCGAGATTTTCAAATCCAGTTTCTCATAACTGGTCGGGATTTAAAATCCAGTGTTTTCACTGGTCGGGATTTTTAAATCCACCTTCTCATAATTGGTCAGGATTTAAAATCCAGTGTTTTCACTGGTCAAGATTTTCAAATCCAGTTTCGCATAACTGGTCGGGATTTAAAATCTAGTGTTTTCTCTGGTCGGGATTTTTAAATCCAGTTTCTCATAACTGGTTGGGATTTAAAATTAAGTGTTTTCACTGATCAGGATTTTCAAATCCAGTTTCTCATAACTGGTCGGGATTTAAAATCCAATGTTTTCACTGGTCGGGATTTTCAAATCCTGTTTCTCATAACTGGTCGAGATTTAAAATCCAGTGTTTTCACTGGTCGAGATTTTCAAATCCAGTTTCTCATAACTGGTCGGGATTTAAAATCCAGTGTTTTCACTGGTCAGGATTTTCAAATCCAGTTTCTCATAACTGGTCGGGATTTAAAATCCACTGTTTTCACTGGTCGGGATTTTCAAATCTAGTTTTTCATAAATGGTTGGGATTTGAAATCCAGTCTTTTCACTGGTCGGGATTTTCAAAATCCAGTTTCTCATAACTGGTCGGGATTTAAAATCTAGTGTTTTCACTGGTTGGGATTTTCAAATCTAGTTTTTCATAACTGGTCGGGATTTGAAATTCAGTGTTTTCACTGGTCGGGATTTTCAAAATCTAGTTTTTCATAACTGGTCAGGATTTGAAATTCAGTGTTTTCACTGGTCGGGATTTTTCAAAATCTAGTTTTTCATAACTGGTCGAGATTTAAAATCCAATTTTTCATAACTGGTCGGGATTTAAAATCCAGTGTTTTCACTGGTCGGGATTTTTAAAATCCAATTTCTCATAACTGGTCGAGATTTAAAATCCAATTTTTTCACCGGTCGGGATTTTCAAAATCCAGTTTCTTAAAACTGGTCGGGTTTTCCGAAATCTAAAAGTCAAGTTTTCTAAAGTCTGATCTTTACATCATTTTTCTAAATTGCAAATAAAGGTTTCATCAAAATCCATATTGAGTAATTATTTCACAAAAGAATGCTGGAACATTGTGCCAATTTGCTAAAAACATTTGTTGATTCCAATAATCTGACTATACAAAAGAATTACCTCAGATTACTTCTAGTATTCTTTCCAAAAAGGGGAAACTTTTTGCGAAAAAGGGATAAAATTCAAATCTTTTCCCTGTTGATCAACTAAGAGGATGTAAGAAAGATCCTCGATATGATTAGTGAAAGAAATATTCAATGATGTTGAAAAGCCAGAGGCGAATTGATATTGATCGCGGCTATGGCGCGTGTTTAAAAGACGGCGATCTGGCAATCAGTCAGTGGAAATATCTTGAGTTTTAAAAGAATCCACTCAATCCATATCTTCTCATTCATTTAAAGTTGCAATCAAACATCCGCAAAAGGGATCTCTCAACTGTCGTCAAGATGAAAACGAATGGGCGAGCTAGACCCCCGGGGCCAAAGAAGATTTGGATCATCTCCGAGATGAAGGAGTTTGTGACGGATCCTTCCAGGGAAAGTTCAGATCACCGTCAAGATGAAGGCGAGTGTGATGAACCTGCCAACAAACCCTAAAAGATATTTGATTTCTGCTATCATCTAAAGCCCCTTTTGAGCCAATATCATCAAAAGAATTCCTGAGATAAAAGAAGGATCGGAACATCTCCGAGGTGAAGGAGTTTGTGACGTACCCTTTCCCGAAAAAGAGAAAAAAAGTCAGGACACATCCAAATGAAGAATGATGTTAAAAACACGAGAAAAGTGCAATGACTCAAAAAGAGTGCAAAAGGATCATCATGGGGAAAACACCCAGATATCAAACTGCCGAAATTGCCAGAAGTTATCTTCTCTCATGCGAAATTCTTTTATCAATATCTTTTTCATTACTTGCTTTTATGAAATTAAGAATATTTCTTCTCTTCTCATATCAAGGAAATGGATAGCTTCCTTGAAGAAAATCATCAGCGCTAAAATTTCTGAATTTGACTCTCAGGACCGAGGAGCTAACCTCATTGGAGAAAATACTCTAGGTAAAAGAGGGAGTATCTTTTGCACATACGTGCACATTTTCAAGCGTTTGAATCAACTATAATTTCATCTCATTGGCAAAATTTTCTAGCTATTCCAAAAATGAAATAAATATTCAATATCCATTTGATGCAACCTAGCGTTGTTTATATTTTCCCCAAAAGAGTTGCCTCATTTAGTTGAAGTATCTCTTCCTGTCCCATCACGGTTTCTTCAGTCGAGAAATCCGTATGGTTGTACCCACTCAGGTTAAGGGTCAAACCTGTATTTTCTGCGAGAGGTCATTGATTTCAAAAGCTATTTCAGTCTCAGCAATGAGACGCCCCATATCATCCCCTTTTCAAAGCTTTAGGAAACCCCATCTTCCTCCTCTCGCAAACCCCTTTCGGATTTGTTCGTCCAAACTCCGAAGGTCCCATTATGGTTTCTCTGTCCGAGGATTCCATTTGGTCGTCCCCTTCAGGTTAAGGGTTAAGCCTGAACCTCATGCCACAAGGTATTTTCCTGTTTTAGGTTTGGGTTAAACCTGAGTCTCATTCCAACAAAATTCCTCGTTTTAACGAGATGTTTTCTCCTAGTCCCATCATGGCTCTTCCCATCAAGGAATCCATGCTTTACATATCCATCCAAGAAAGGATTTTACTTGAGCTTCATCTCACGAGGCATTTTTCAAAAATGTCCCATCAAGATCCTCATGTATTCCTTTTCTCATTCCATACATCTTGATATATCTTCGTCCCATCCAGGTTAAGGGCTAAACCTGAATCATTCCAAAAAGCGTATCTTGCCTCACCCATGAGACCTGATCAAAATCCTTATTTTCCACCATTTCGGGATTTTCACCCAAAAGTCCCATCACGATTTCCTCATCCTCTATTATTCAGACATGTCATTTTCGAGGATTTCATCTCCCCAAAACCATTCAGGATAAGGTTTTTAAGCCTGAAAAGTCATATTTTCAAAATAATTCTTCCACACCCAGTTCAGATCTGCTGACTGGGGCATTTTCAAAATTTGGAGTATTATCTTTACCACTAAGCTCGACCTTCAACCGGCTTAGTAGCAAAGAGGGGCATCTGTGAACACCCCAAAAATTTTCAAAGTTTTGTAAAAATGACCCTTTTGCCCCTGGCCCCATTTTCTGAGAAAATAAAAGCAATTTCAAAGCCAAAATTCAATTATTCTTCAAATTTTCTGAATTAAATTCTATATTGATGTATCCCACTTGATTTCGGATCCGGATCCAATGTCAAAACCCAAATCTGAGCCTCGTTATCCAAATTTTCAAATTAAAATTTTAAAATATCAAAAGCGAATTTTGAAAAAGCTCAGACAGTCCATCTGGTATCGTGTTGGATCTACAACCCTTTATTTCTCAGTTCGAGGTTGTAAACCTCGAATATTTCCTAAAAATCCAGATATAAACCCATTTTCTGAAGAAAATTTTCCAAAAATAGCCTTGAGATCTCAGAAAAACTGTCTTTTGTAAATATTTTGAAAAAATACAAAAAAAATTAGTGTTTAATCTTTGTTTTCTCATAAAATCTTAGATTTTTATTCCAAAAATACCAAAAAAATGAAAAAACAACACAAAACCAAAAAATTGGAAAAACTACGAGAAAAACAAACGGTTTCAAGCTTTTTAAAGCTATTTTTGCTAAAAACCTCACTTAAAAAACATTTTACAAAAAGCTTCTTGAAAAAGAATCCTCTTTTTGGAAAATAAGAAAATCTACAACGGCTTGCTCCCACGCATTTTCCTCTCTCCCCACCATCGTCGATCCTCAAACAACCTTCTCCCCTCTCCACCTTCCATCTTCAACCACTGAGCCTTCCATTCTCTTTAAGAAGAGGCACCCAAGCCTCTTCTAGGCATGGACGTTTCTTCTGAAGGATCCATTCTCGCATTCATCCACTCTCGCTCTCGTCTCTCGACTCCTCTCCTCCGCTCCTCTCTCAGATCTATTTTCTCACCCCTCTCTTTCACTCCCCCCTTCTTGTCTAGCAGTTGCAGGAAATCAATTCATCGAGTAAGGAAGCGCAAGAAAGAGACCCCCCTCAAGGTGATCCGGTTCAGGTGCGATTTCCTCCACTGTTTGCTTATCCCTCTTCTCCTTTATCCCTACTTCATTTCACGATCTTTGAATTTCGATTTTTATTGGTAAATTCCTTGTGATTTATCGCCAATTCCGTTACGTTTTATCATAATAGTGATATTTATGCTATTTTCTTTACACTTTTTCTGGTTTTTATTTGATTTGCTTTCTCTTTCCCTTTAGCAATCTTCCCAGCAGTTGTTTACGATCGGTTGTAGCGTAAACATACGCTTCTTAAGTTTTGTTGCAAGCATACGTTTATGCATTACCATAGCATAAACACGAGCTTATAGTCTTTGAATTTCATCATAACTCGCATTTACGCTCTGCTGTAGTGTAAACGAGTGTTTTCACTTTTTTTTTTATCCTCATTGCTTCCGTTTTCCTTCGGATCCCCTCTTCTTCCTCTTGGCATTTTCTTTGGGCTCTCTGGAGGAAGTCTTTCTCTCTCTTTGGTTTTATTTTCTCTGTTTAATCATCTTGTTGGAAGCACTACTATGGTGTCAGTTTGCTTATAGCAAACATTGATCCACATACATCGTGCAATATCAAAGGGAGTTCTCAGTTTCCTACATCCTCTTTCTATTATTTCAAATTTTTCTTTTCTTCGATATTTGATTTCCTATTTTTCATCGCATATCATCTTTTCAAACTCGATTTTAAATCCCCTGAATTTTCATTATAATTCACGGCCAGTCCTTGCTGTGGTATGAGTCTGTGTTTCTTATGTTTTTAAACTTTCAGTTTATCGTTTATCTTGGAATTCCTCTTGATTTGTTGCCAGTTCCACCTACTGTTGTTATTTTCTGTGTTTCCTCAACAACTTTATTTGATTTTTCCCTTATGCATTTTCTTTTATCATCATCATAGCTATATTGGCATCACATATCTGTTAAACATTCATCACATCGAATTGTATTTCCATCCCATCTGTTCAGCATTGTGTGCCGTTATTCTCTGGTTTTGTTGTTTTTTTTGCTTCATTTTATTTATACTTGGTTTCATCATATATACTATTCATCATCTGTAAGCCCTGTGCATTCAGAGTCATGACGTTTCCTCTCTATCTGATTCTTATCACCCATGATTGATTTCACTGTGAAATCGTGAGTTGCATTTACTATGGAAGTGCTTTGTTTAAATGTGGAGCTGGATCAATGGCTGCTACGAGGCATGCCTTCCTGTAAGTTGTTTACTTACGTTTCACAATCCTCTGTATTTCATCAATTGTGTGTAATGACCATTCATCCATGCTTCTTTCAATTACACTAGATCACTTTAACCTATTATCCCTCTATTTCATCATCCTCTCTCGTACATTACAGTTTTGAAGATCATATATGTAGGGACATTCGTCTACATCCATGGCATCGCCCATTCCCTTGGATCTAACATTCGTCATTTGTATGTTTTGATTCTCTGTCTTAATATCAAAATTAATTTGCTAGTGCCTGAATCCGGGTACCCACAGTACGAATAAGCTCCATAGCCGGTGGGGCTGGGCAAATCCAAATTGCTGAAGTTAATGGCCAAGGTCGATCTGTGAAATCAATTTACCTGTAATAAACTTCTTTGCATCCAAATATCTCGATGAAAGCTTGACCCTTCCTAAGTTTTAAATTCAATCTGGGTTTTCAAAACCCAGATCCATCTTTAAAAGTGTCATTTGGACTTTCAAAATCCAAATCCAAAGTTAGACCCAACTTCACCTTGGATCTCAGACCTTCAGATCCAAAAATCATTTTTAGGATCCAAAATCCAATTCCACTTTGGATCTCAAACTTTAGATCCAGAATTTCATTTAGGATCCAGAATCCAGTTTCATCTTGGATCTCAGACTTCAGATCCAAATTCCATTTAGGATCCAGAATCCAACTCCATCTCGAATCTCAGACTTCATATCCAAAAACCATTTTAGGATCCAGAATCCAATTCCATTTTGGATCTCAGACTTCAGATCCAGGATTCATTTTAGGATCCAGACTTTGGATTCAAATTCCATCTTGAATCCCAGATTTCAAATCAAATTCTATTCTCAATTCCAATTCTTAAATCCAATTCCATTTCATTCCAGATTTTAAAATCCAAGTTTATCTTGATCTCTAAAAATTCCAAACACTAATTCTATTTCTTAATTCTATTTGGATTTCTCAAATCTCACCCTGATTTCAAACTTTAACTGAAATTCAAATCACATTCCAAATTTCATCTCTATCCTGATTCAAAACTCTAATTCAGAGTCCATTTTATGACTTTGAAAATTCCTTTCTTCACCTTTTATTTCAACTTCAAAAACATTCCTTTCAAAGTCCAAATTTATTTTTCCAAACTCTGATTATTCCAAAACTTAGAACTTTAAATCTTAAGTTCTAAGTTAGAAACCATTTCTTCACTCTATTTCATCATAAACACTTGGAGGTTTCCAAATCATTTTTTAAAAAGAGCATACATCCTTGCATTGCACAAGCATGATTCTTTGTGCATTTAGACTTAGAATAAATTCTTAGATAATCTTTTAGCAAAGCAAAAAGGCATGAATTTGACCCTTGGTTCGATTACCCCTGGTAATGGTGCCAGGAACGGTCGAACCTTGTACCGACGAGCAAATCCCATCTCCCAGTTTTCCCGCAAATATTTCAAAAACGGAGGCAAGTTATTTTCTTAAATATCTTCAAAATTAAGGTCAAGTGAGACCCCGCAAAAGAGTTCCGTTTTCTCTTTCTTTTCTTTTCTCTTCTCTCTTCTTTTCTGTCTTTTATTTTCTCCCTTCCAAAAAAATTGGAGAAATAGAGGTTAGAAAGAAAAAAAAGAAGAAAGAGAGAGAAATACCAAAAGAGGAAAATTTTTTGCGATGATCACACCTGACGACCAGAAGAAAACCATATTTACCTGTCTGTATGGCACTTTTGCGTTTAGATGTATGCCATTTGGGCTTTGCAATGCCCTGACAACTTTTCAGAGGTGCATGTTAGCTATCTTCTCTGACATGGTGGACGATGTCATGGAAGATTTTTCTATGTATGGCTCTTCCTTTGAGGATTGCCGCCAGAAACTTACTCGAGTACTGAGTAGGTGTATGGAGACAAACCTAGTTTTGAGTTGGAAGAAGAGTCACTTTATGGTCCAAGAGGGAATTGTGCTTGGACACATTGTGTCCAAAAGAGGGATTGAGGTTGATCGAGCGAAGGTTGAGTCTATTTCATGATTGACTCCACCCACCACCGTTAGGCAGGTACGGTCATTCTTAGAGCATGCCAGATTTTACAGACGGTTCATCAAAGATTTTAGCAAAATCTCTCGACCGCTCTGCTCATTATTGGAAAAGGATCAACCCTTTGAGTTTGGTGATGATTACATGAAGGCATTTGAGATACTCAAAGAGGCCTTTACCACTGTACCCATTTTGAGACCTCCGAATTAGATGCTTCCATTCGAGATTATGTGCGATGCTTCCGATTATGCGATGGGGGCCATTTTAGGACAAAGGATTGACAAAAAAACTTATGTGATATACTATGTGAGTAGAACTATGTCTGATGCTCAGATGAACTACACCACGACAAAGAAGGAACTGCTCGCAGTAGTATTCGCTTTGGATAAGTTTAGGTCCTATCTTCTCGGTTCAAAAGTGGTTGTCTATTCTGATCATGCTGCATTGAAGTACCTTCTTAGCAAGAAAAACACCAAACCGAGACTCATCTGATGGGTCCTGCTACTACAGGAGTTTGATCTCGCGATTCGAGATAAGAAGGGAAGTGAGAACGTAGTAGCAGACCATCTCTCTAGACTGATTATGGAGTCTACTCAGGATCAGAGACCGACCAGTGATTCTTTCCCTGATGAGCAGATTATGGCCATCGGAACATTGCAGTTACTCAGCTTCACTGATATTGTGAACTATCTGGTTTCGAGGCAGATTCGTGAGCATTGGAATAAGAATGAGCGAGAGCGATTCTTATCGCAGGTGAAGCAGTACTATTGGGATGAACAAAAATTGTTCAGATATTGCGCAGATCAGATCATTAGAAGGTGTGTCCCAGAGGAGTATGAGTCCATCCTTAGTTTTTGTCATTCACTGGCTTGTGGAGGGAACTTTAGTTGTAGGAAGACAATTGTAAAGGTTTTGCAATCTGAATTTTTTTGGCCCACACTCTACAAAGATGTGCATGAGTTCTGCAGAAAGTGCATTTGTTGTCAGCAGACAGGGAATATGTCCAAGAGGGACATGATGCCCTTGCTCCCAATCTTGATTGTTGAGGTTTTCGATGTTTGGGGCATAGATTTTATGGGCCCATTCCCACCATTGTTCGACAACTTGTATATCTTAGTGGCGGTTGATTATGTGTCCAAATGGGTTGAGGCTGTGGCAACCAAGACCAACGATCACTGAGTTGTGCTTAAGTTCATCAAGCATAATATTTTCAGTCGTTTTGGTGTGCCACGTGCGATGATAAGTGATGGTGGAAAGCATTTCAGAAATATACAAATAGCTTCTCTTCTGAGAAAGTATTCTGTCAATCATCGGTTCACCACTCCTTATCATCCACAGACCAGTGGATAGGTCGAGGTTTCTAATAGGGAAATCAAGCGAATTTTAGAAAAGATAGTTCGCCCGGACCGCAAGAATTGGTCCCAGTGCTTAGATGATGCTCTTTGAGCATATAGGACTGCGTTTGAAACCCCCATTGGCATGTCACCATATCGTCTTGTTTTCGAGAAAGCGTGCCACCTCCCTGTCAAGCTGGATCACAGGGCTTACTAGGCAATCAAGAAGTTTAATTTCGACATCACCAGGCTGGCAAAGAGCGATCATTGCAGCTCACTGAGCTAGAAGAGCTCAGGAATGATGCATACGAGAATGCCAAGTTATATAAAGCTCGCACTAAGGCCTTTCATGATAAGCACATTATCAGAAAAGTGTTTAAGCCGGATAAGAAAGTTTGGTTGTTCAATTCTCGTTTGCATCTGTTCCCAGGTAAATTAAGGTCAAGATGGGATGGACTCTACATTGTGATAGAAGTATTCCTGCACGGAGCAGTGACATTATTTGACCCAAGTACCAGAGGCACATTTAAGGTGAATGGGCAAAGACTGAAGCCCTACATCTCAGATACCCTACAGGCCGGTGAGTGTGAGGTCTGGGATCTCAAGAAGGAATAAGATCTGAGCGGAAGAATGTATCATATGTAGATAGTAGAATTAGGTTTTTCAGTTAGCATTTGTTTTTGTTCAGTCATTTGATTTCATATGAATTTACAATTATTCTGATTCATGCAGGTTTATCTGATATTCAATGTGTAAGGATTGGTTACCAAATGCTGGGCACAACCTTCAAAGCAGACCATTGACTAGATTAGCAGAAAAATATGCATTCGTATATGCATAGTGGTGGTGCAAAGTCAAGTCAATCATCAACTTCAGAGGCCCGACGCATATCAGGTTGTATCTATCCTTTCTTCCATATTTATTTTATTATTCTTTAGTGTGCATCTGCATTGCATGTTTGCATATTTTGTATGCCACTAGGGACAATGTCATTCAAGCATGGGGGGATGGTTTAGATGCACACTAAATTTTTTTTATGTTAGGTAGTTAAAAACTCAGAAAATTAGGTCCTTAAGAACTAGTTTATAGCATATATTATTGTTTGTGAATAATCTAACAATTTAGAATTTTTTTTTAAGCCCCATGTAATTTTTTTTTTTCTGATCTGATCCAAAAAGAGTAGTTATTTATGAAACAATTCAAAGAAAAAATAGTATTTGAATGTTAGAATGTTTTGAATCACTTTAGTATAAGTATGCACAGTATGTTTGTGGAAGAACTAAGCAATTGAAAATATTTAGAAATATGAGCTTAAAAGAAAAGAGCTATGTTTAGTTGTTGATGTCTTCACTATTCCCAGTAGTTGAGCTCAGACACAAGTTAAAGTGTTTGAAGTCTCTTGACAAAAAGGATAACGAAGGAGATCATCTTCTTGTCTAGTCGATATCTGTGGCCTATGTGGTTCGAGTAAGTAGAGTCTGAAGTGTGTTTTACACCTGCTACCCTAAAGCCATCTGGTTTGGGAGCCACCGACTCGAAGGCTCGTTACATGAACTTCATAGAAAGCCTAAGAGATAGAGACATTGCACATGATGAGAGGAAGACTATACGTAAACTATTAAAATAGAAGGTCTAGTGACTCGAACAATTAAGTTTGAGGGATACTCTGTATCTGGTGCCCTAAGGTCGTCTGGCCTGGGAGTCACTGACCTAAAGCTCGTTACACGGGTCACGACACTGGAAATTTGAAATAGTGCTCAAGCGAAAAGAATTGGAAAAAAAAGGTGAAAAAATTGAAAATCAAAAGAAAAAGAATGAGCTTAATGAGAAAAAAAATTCATTGCTTAGGAATAATTGTGAAATATTGTGCAAAAAATATATAAGTGAGGATAAATGAATAATAACATGATAATACTTGACTTTCTGAGGAAAATCATAAATAATTACAAGTTTAGAAAAGTGAAAGGAAAAGGTTTTTACTGTGGTGGCATAAGAATTCTAAATTTGTTATGAGAGTGTAAATTACATGAAATATTTGCTTAAACTGATTTCTTAATTACCTAATATTTTTGAAAACTAATTTTAATTCCTGCATGACATTGATGTTTGTGGGTAGCATCTCTGCAAACCCTCATGAGACCTTACTCATCCACTGGGGTAACCCAGGGGTTTAAAGGGCTTGTTGCATGAGCTAAATGCAACCGTGATTCCAACGAAAGTGAGTTAGGTATTTTAATTGTTTATTGCATATTTGTTTATTTTCCAATTTCATAACTTAGTTTAGTTTTGTTTGTTAAGGGACTAACAAACATTCAAGCATGGGGTATTTGATGATGCATGAAATGCACATTATTTTAATATAATATTCATGCATTTTTATGTGCTCTTAAGGCTTAGAACCCATAAATGGATGTATTTAGATATAAAGAGGTCTCGGTTCGAATTTCAATCAAATCAGAGTTAAATTGAGTGAGATATTGTAATTTTAGTGCTTGGGCACGAATTTCAAGGTAATTCGGATCAAGATCTGACCCAAATTGTGGCGCCCCAAACCCCGACTTTGGAAAACTTGGAATTTCCAGGATTTTTTTTTTTGAAAGGGTTTAAGTGGAAAATCAGCGGAAAGCAGGTGTGGAAAAAACAACAACAAAGCCGCAAGTCTGGGCGGCCACCACAGATAAGTGCAACAAGTTGAAACAGTGTAACCAACGGTGTGTACAAAAAGTGTAGCTGTGAAGTAAAAAGGGGAAACACCCCAACAGTTTTAAAGTGTTTACAAAATGCAAGTACAAAAAGTACCAAATAGGGAATATATCCCAACAACAACTAGAAACCCCAAAACCACTAGGTACAGGAACTGCAGGTCAAGTGTGTGTGGGTCCTCAGAGCCTCCACTGTGTATCACCGCATCCGCACTACACCTGTTTGTCACCTACATCCCCATAAAACGGGGTCAGTCCTCTTGCGAGGTGGTGAAGAAACAACCACAAGCAGATATATATGTATCATGTACACATGAAAAGCAGGAAAGCTAACAAGTGTAAGTGCCTGTGTCGGGTAAGAGTAAAGTGACAAGTACTAGCCAACAAGCTATAGCAACAGAGAAAGCAAGTAGCTAAAGCAACTAACTGAGCAACAAGTAACAAAAGAAGCGACAGTAACTATAAAGCAAGTGCTCAAAGTAGTAACAATTGTAACAAGTGCTGAGCAACAAAGTAACCAAGTAACAGCTGAAACAAGTAAAGCAACTGGAATAAAGTCCACAGCACAAGTGAAGTAGTAACTATAGTAAGTCAGCTGATTGGTTAGTCTTTAAGTTCTTCTGATTACTCCTTCGGGTACGCAAAGGAAACCTCGCATTCTGTGAGACATGCACCCGACGTCTGTTATTAATTGTCTAGGGTGGTAACCGGGGAAGCTATAGACCAAGTCAACCTCGTGCGAGCAGCACACGGCTAGGAGAAAACACTCGCATAGGCAAGGATTGCAATCCATACTACTGCAGTAGTGAGGTCCTAGAAAGGCAACCTCGACCTCCCTGAGTCTGAGTGACTAGAGGCCAAAGGACGCTACAACTCCTGTCAAACACGTGTCGTAGTAACAACAAGTCACTCTGGGTTGTACCATCCACCCACTCCCAAGGTGAACCATTTTGTGAATGGGGCGAAGCAGGTTTATCTTTCTTAAGGCTCATGTTTAATCATACCTCACAATGAGGAATCTGCCTCGTGGTCCCCGCAGGGTACGCAAAACGAGGACTTGGCCTGCCCATCCACGTGCTCAGCCTCACACGGCCAACGGAGCACACTGCTCGTGAAAGCAGCCAAAACACCATATTATTTATTTTCTGTTTAGGGTATATCACACAAGAGTTCACTTCACACAAGGGCCACTGCCCGAAGAGTCCAACTGAGCCCACAACGAATCATTTCAACATTCATACCCTATGGTGTTCAATTTCTATCTTTTCATCACATAAGGTAAGTGCACCTAATGCGCTTACCAATGCCTCAAGCAATGTACCTCCTCAGGGTACGTGCTACTCACAACTGTGTCAGGATGTGCCAAGTGCAAAGTGTAAAAGTAACACAAGTTCTATCTTTTGCACAAATATAAACACAGAGGCATTGCAAGATATTAAACTGCACTATATTTCATACTTCAAGGTTATGGTTGCATTTATCAACATTTTTTATTGATATTTTGGAAGTGATATTTTTAAAACAATAATTTTCAATAAAAGCTTTGGAAAATCGTCAACCAAAGATATAAAAACCGACTTTCCACAAAGTGGTAAGTACGGGTCGAATCCTCAGGGAACAGGAATTACTCAGAATATTTCTCAAAAATTTAATTTATTAATTACAAATATCAGTCTACAATCACAAATCTACTACAATTACAAATTAGCACTAAAATGAAATGGAAAAGCAAATAAGTCCTCTGTTCCACGCCAAGGGTATTTCTATCTTTTCACCAATTATCCACTCTTCGCACTTGGACAATAACCCTGGAAAATGATTATGCTTTTCCACCTAAAAACAAAGGAAAATAAAGAGTTAGTAATTTATTCTAATAATGCAAGTTAAAAATGCAACTAAACCTAATTTTCAAGCAATTAGCAAAATAATTCCTAATTACACTAAAATAATTAATTAAAATATTAAACTAATGCAAAAATCAACTAACCTAAGTCCAACAATGCTATATGATGTAGATGCAGTACCTAATATGCAGAAAATATTGAAAACAATACGAAAATGCCGAAACTAAGGAAATTACCGATATGCCTCTAACTAGTGTAAAATAGATTTCTGACAGCTTGTCAAAAAACCACTGTTTGACAAGGCAAACGAGATTCGATTTTCCCGAAATTTATTCTGTTCTATAACTAACAGATTAAATAATTTGACAGTTTTTACAGAATGAAAAAATGATATCTGGAACTCCAGATATAAGTGTTTCAAAACTGGGAAAAATCAGGATATCGAAGGTCCCGAAATTTAAAAACCAGAAAAAGCAGTTTTCACAAAACGCTTAAAAATCAGACCAAACCAACTCGAATCGAGCTGAAATTTGGTCTGCAGCCAGTTAACACACCAATAAAGTGATTAGAAAAATAATATTTTGAAAACTCGGAATTTTTGCACATGAAATGACGACAGTGCGACAGGGCAAAAATCGTGTTTTACTTTCAATACACTATTCACTCTATGAGTCTATTTTAAACACTATGAATGAAATCTGAATGTAATACAGACCTCAATGACACTAAATGATAGATTATATGCGGATATTAACTACGATGATGCTAAATGAGATATAAATTAAATATGATATGCACTCTATGACTAAAAACTAAATGAGTTAATAATGCAATTACAACTAATGTACTAGAACATGCACTTAACTATATGAATGAGTAAAGCAATTAATATAAACTAAATGCAAATGCTAACTGAAGTACTAAAAAAAAAAAAAATGAGCAAACACACCTTAAACAAGCAATGTAGACTCTACTAGATCGACTAAGTGAAAAACTATTTATCTTATACCAAATCTAATATGAATTAGTACTAAGATCAACTATCTAACTACACTAATGAGGTATGATTAAGGGTTTGACTAGGACTAGGTTCAACTGGGTTAACACGGTTAGGCTTAGACTAAGGACACGACTCACCTAATTGGGTCAACTAGGTTGACTGAGTTAGGTCAACTACCTTAAACAATGCCTAATTTAGACACTTAAAGTTAATATCTAATTAATTAAAGCTAATAAAAAACAAATATGACTCTACTAATTACACGCCTATAATATGAAACTATAGTTAAGACCTTCCTAAAAAAAATAATCTAATTACTAACCTAGGGTCAACACCATTACTAAAATAATTAAACCTACTTTATGCTAAAGTACTATGGACGATTAGAAAAATAGGAAATAGTAAATGTCACAGATAATTTTGGAAAGTTGATAATTCTCAGAATCGTCCAACTAGAGGGGAGTTAAAATCTTTGATTAAATCGAATTTGATATTTTGGTAAAGTATAAATCATCCCAACCAAAAGGAATTATTGTCTTTCCTTAAATGATTTGCAAAATAAATTTGGAAATCATTAAAATCGCCCAGCTCAACAAAGACTACCCGTTTTGAACTTTCTCAGAATGATTGGAAGATAATTAACTTCTCTTTCTCAAAACCGTTGAAACCCCTTTTGGCAACTCAATTGGATCTCAAATTAAATTTCCAAAACTAACTATGTAACTCCCTTCTACATTGACTCATTCAAAAATTAAGGCTTTCTTTAGACAAACCACATGATTCTAGGAGATCCCAACTTACCAAAATATTTTGACTCTCTACACTAAAGGCAACAATACCTAATTCAAACTTACCAAATACTAAAAGAAAACGTCTAAATATACTAAATCCTAATACAATGTATCTAGACACTTTAAGACACTTAACTAAATTCTAAAACTTACCAAAATACTAACAAGCTACCAAAAGCAACCTAGAGCTCGATTTGAGCTCTAATGGCTGCCGCCCCTCCTTGGGGAAGATGACTAATTAAATAACAATATAATTTTTTCACTTAATCAACATAAAATTGCAAAACTAATCAAAGAAAATTATGCTAATGACAAATCTAACTTACACAAAACCTTAATGATTCTAATTACACTAAGAAAAGACAACACATTAACTAAATATTATGCTGGAAATTACATGAACCAAACAAATACTAACCTAACTACATGAATAAACTAAAACAATAAGAATCTAAGCTTATTTAGCACTAGGTTTACCACAACAAATAAAAATCTATATTAACTAAAAATTAATCAACTAATTAAACTACTGTAACAACTGGACTAAATGAATATTAAACTACAGCCAGCTGGACACTACAATCAAGAACACACGAAAACTTAATTTTTGTATTTTCCAATAAAACAAAGCACACGAAAAACACTAAAAACATGCAAACAATATGTAGAACAATTCTAAAACGAAGACTTTAATCAACACCACCTTCACGAAACTGTGAAACTAATAGGACACAGGCAGACCACACGACTTATACAATGGAAGCACACGCACATACTAAAATCTAACTTTTAATTCATCGATTATTTTAAAATCAATCCATACAACACATAATAACTTAAAACAATTTAAACCTTCGATGAAATCAAATGAAATACAGAATGGCCGTGGTCTGCTAATTAAATTCGGATGCAGAAACGTCTAACTGCTTCACATAAAAAAAATTTGAACCAAAATCGGCTAGAATGGATCTAGCCGATTTATTGGGTTTCCAATGAAAAACGTCCTTTGATCTAGACCCAACGCTCAAAATAAATCAAACTGAATTTTTTTAAATGATTTTTCTGTTGAAAGACACTGTAGAACACGCTGGACAGACTTGAAAATCGGCTAGATGAGGATCTAGCCGATTTTCACGTTTTGATGAAAAACGTTGGAAACTCAAGACTCGAACATGAAAACAATGAAACAAAACCTAGATCTAACGTGCTGGTCTATGCACGAATGCTATTCTAAGGTTGAAACAATAAAAATTAAAGAAAGCACACAAAAATAATAAAAGAAAACCACACACACGATTTGGGCTTTAGCTAAAAGAAAAGGGAGAAGAAGATCTACCTCTTGGGCGATCCGACGATCGTGAGGAAGAAGAGAGCGGATAATGGCCTTGGCTTGACGTCACGAACGGTTCGAGAATGCTGGAATGTCACCACGAGCAGGGTATCTATAGCTGCAACACGTTGGAGATCCACCGAAGATGGAACGGGTGCCGATTCGCGATCAGAGGGCTTAGAAAACCGGATGGAGGTAGGGCCGGCTCATCTTGTTGGGGTGTTTCGCACTTCCAAGCAAGATTAATGGTCTCCACCTCTGCTACACCTGCAAAAACACAGCAAATGGTGAGAAAACGCAGCAAGGATACTAAAGAAATAAAAAGGAATTGAAAGAGAGATGAATTAATGCTTGATTTCCAAGCAACAACACAATTTTCGATGGAAGTGAAGTGGGATGAGAGGTAAGATAAGGTGCTGGAGTTAGAATCACTATAGGAGGCACCAATCCCAATGCCAAAGACGTCTAGGTCTGAGAGAAAAAGTGTATTTATACTTTTAGTATTTTGCAAAAACAATGTTATAAAAAAAATAATTTCTCTGCGCCACTTCTAGGGGGGTTTTCTACAAAAGTTTTCTAAATGGGTATGGATATGCGTGTGGGTTGGATTTTGGGCTTTCTAAATGTTGATCCAAGGTCCAAACAGCCTAATTGGGTCGGATATGGATCCAATCCATCTTGAAATCCATGCCCAAACACTGAAATAGCCATAACTCTCTCATTTTAACTCCGATTTCTCTGAAATTCGAACCACAACCCCTTACTATCAAAATGCATCTAAACATGGGTTTAAAACCTAAAACTCATTACAAAATGCATGAAAAAACTTGTTAACATGATGTGCATTTCATGCATCATCAATTTTCATACTCAAGGGTTTGAAATTGAATTTAACCAATCATCCTGTCTAATGGGAATAACATTGGTTTCCCCAAGGTGGATTGTTGCTCTTATAGGGAAGATGCAATTGCGACCCAAAAGACCATTACATGTGGTTCAACACACTTAGGTGTGTGAAGCGAATCTTGGATATTCTGTCTTATGGGAATAACATTAGCTATTTCCACGGTATGGGGTGCCGCGCCTGAGGATCCGAAGCAAGAATATTTCAACTACACTTGTAATTCAACAGAGTTTCCAGATATGTGGATTTGCAATGGTGTTCGTCGGTATTCTTTAACTAGGCCATTGCACGTAAATCAAGGCATAAGGATCTTCCTTAGGCAACATGACACACTTATGTGTCGAAGGTGATACTGAAATAATCCATCTAATGGTGATTACATTGGCATTGCCACGGTTTGGGGTGCCGCACCTGCGGACCCGAAACAACCGTTTGCCAGAACGAACTAAGGACAATACTATGGGATTCATGCCTAGTTCAGAGTGTGGAATCATCTAGGGAAATATCTGAACGTGACACAAGAGTGTCGCAAGTCCATTCGGTCATACTGAATTGATCATTATGTGTGCTTCGACGTACACATATATGTATATATATATATATATATCACATGTTTCAATTCCACTCAATAAGACATGTCCTTATATACATATGTAAATGTACAAGTACACATATGTATATACATTCATACCAAAATACATATATACATACACCCATACACACACACACACACACACACACACACATATATATATATATATATATCAAACTCTTTGAAACCCAAGGCATATATACTTATGCCAAAACCCTAGCCGAAATGCCCGGAGGGTGCGGGGCAAAGCAAAGGCTAACTTGGACCTACTACACTTCTATTCTAAGTTGGTGTGGACTGGTTTGATAAGGTAGAGTATTAACAGCCACAATAATGGCATAACGGGGCTGCAAGCGTGCCAAAATGGAGAACCGCACACTTGCTGCCAACAGGCTCTAATAAAAGTGATGGTCTGGTCCTACGGACCAGACTATCGTGCACACTAATGTGATCTGGTCCGACACATGGTTCGGACCAAACTATCTCAAGGGTTTGGTTGGGCCGGTTCCAGCCCCTAACAAGGGTAAACTGGTAGGTCTAAGGAAAGGGATACCAAACTGTAGGTCAAAGTGTCTGGTCCCTTGGACCAGACAGTAGCTAGACCATGCCAAGGTCTGAGCCTTTCAGTTCAGACCTGGCCCTACAAGGCTCAACCGAAAGGAAAAAGGCCCAGGGTGTCCAACAACCCATGGCCGGCACCCGGATCCAACATGGTGGAGCCGCGGCTGGCACTAAGTGCTAGCTGGGCTGCCAATGGGTTCAGGTCTGAAACACGGTTCAGACCTGCACCCACAAGCAAAAACAAAAAGCTAAGGGTGCACAACACCCGTGCAGTGTGCACCCAGCTCTAGCCAAAGGGAACGACTGGACTGGTTCAAGCCGCACAGCAGGTCCAGACCGAGCTATGGTGCTGGTCTGAACCCCCGGTTCAGACCGACACCTAGCCCAGTCGAACTCCACCCAAACAAAAGAAATAAGATGTCTGTAAATAAGTAAACCAAAAACACAATGCATACAGCGTAGGCTTGGCTCACGGGCCAACCAAAAAGCGCCAGCCCCTTACTCGGTTCAGCGTGAATGGCTGGTGGGTCTGGTCCATGGGACCAGACCGTGCCAACACCAGAACCGAAAGCATAAGCCTAAACTTGCACCCAAGCAGAAGGAAAGAGCTGGGCGTCTGCCATGGGCCGGCCCCAACTCGCAAACATGACCCGGTTGGACATGCGCCAACCAAGAAACCACACGAAAACCAAAAAGGAAAAATGAAACGGAACAACATAGTGATAAGTAAAAATATTCTTCTCTTTTTTTTTGAAAGTCACGACTCTCCTACAACAATGGGGCTGGGTCACGCCATGACCCAACCATCGCTTATGGCTGGAGCACCAGTCCCCTCGATTTGGGACTGGGCTGAGCCCATAGCGCCTAAGAGGAAATCTCCAGGGTGTGGGACAATGGCTGCAGCGCACAGCTGCGCCTGCATGCAAACCTAGCAAGCTACAAAGGAGCTGGGTGAGGGCTGGAAGAGCCCGGCTCAGTTCTGCTCACCCAACCTCGACAGCAATGTCCACGAACAAGCCAAACTGAGAGAAGAAGGAAAGAAAAGCATTCATTACAGCATACCAAACAGAAATTACATGCTTTGACAAAGAAAGACTTAAAACACATTTAGAGGAAACCTGGATGATATTTAATCCAACATGCAGCCATGAAAAGAATTAAGAATCAAGATTAATAAATAAAAAGAGTTGCCTTCAAGAAACTAATCCACTATTGGGCTTGCATGCAAAGATGCCAAGCACCGTAGGTTTCATGTTATACTGAATCGTGAATGGATAAGGTGAATCTTCACCTTAACTAGCTGGAGATGAAGTAGGTGCTGCAGCTATACGCACCAAGCTTAGAGCTCCCAC
Organism: Nuphar pumila; assembly: GCF_984573655.1. NCBI lineage: Eukaryota > Viridiplantae > Streptophyta > Magnoliopsida > Nymphaeales > Nymphaeaceae > Nuphar > Nuphar pumila. Next base: position 80,885,177 of record NC_143249.1, on the reverse strand, counting down.
CGATGGAAGATGAAGGCAAGTGAGAGGGAAAGAGAGGGAGTTAGGGCGAGAGACAGAATGAGAGAAAAGTGAAGAGGGAAAAATCGCCCAAAACCAAAGGGGGACCCATTTTTTGTAAGGGTTTTATAGGTGTTGCTTTAGGGATGGACGGCTGGGATTTAATCCCTCCAAGATGAAGGGTTGGGGAGCTCCACGCCCCCCAACAACCAATGCATGTCAAGCCTTCCAAAAGGCTTTGCAAAATTTTCAAAAACGCCATCATTTAAAAGCCATTAAAAGTTTGAAATTTACAAGGGGGTGCCCTTGGCTGCCACCCATCGTGCCCAATGGATTTAAGGTATTCAAAAGTTTTTGTAAGTATTACAAACCTGCCATGGAGTGCCAGCCCCATGGCTCCCTTTTGAAAATGGCGCCCCTCATGATGGAGCCTAGGCTTCATCATGAGGGTGTTGGAATGATGCATGGCCAATGAAGGCCCAACTTAAAATCCATGCAAGATTTGTTTCAAAAACGCCATCCAGCTGGTCAGCCCTTGACCAGCTGGTCAACCATGGCCATGGACGTCCACTATAGGGGTCGTCCATGGGTCTTGGATCCACTAGGTGCCCCGGATCCAAAAACCAAAACCCGTCAATTATGTATATCATAAGAAAAACATTTATTTAATGAAATAAAATAATAATTTAATTTCAACAAATTATTTAGTTCTCTTTATAACCCTAATTAAGATAGAATGGTTGATGCCTCTTGAGGAAATCACCTTTCGTTCGTTAAAATTAAGCGTTCTAAGATTCGGGTCTAAAATTAGGTCAAAACTCATAATTCACATGCACTGACGAGGTTCTTTCGTCGTTCAGATCTCAAATTTGGGGTGTATCACTACAGCCCTATTCCAAACTTACCCTAAATTTCAAAGGTTGATTCGTTCTAGATTTCCTGAAATCGCTCTATTTACATAAAATTATGCGATTTAACCCAGTTTCAAAATAAGCAAATCATCATAAGTTGCCAAAACATAAGAATTTATCGATTTCCATATAATTACACATTATACATCAAAATTAGAAATCATGGATCTTACACAAATAGCCCATTTTGGGTCTTGGATCAGTTCATAAACATCACAATCCAACTCACCTGTGATCCAAACCCAATTTATAAAATGTTTTCAGAAAACCCCCTTCAAAAGAGGCGCCTAGCAATTCATTTCATTTTAAACCTCTTTTTGAATTTGTGCAAACTTTAGCTTAAGTTTAAATATGATTTTCTGAAAACCCTAGGACGTTTTTGCCTTGAGATTTGCGCCCAGCCAGAGCTCCTCTTCCTTCTGCATGCCGTTCTCTACATGTCACTTCCATTGATGCTTCTTCATCTACTATTTCTTGTCCTTCACGTTTTGCTTTTTCTGCCATCTTCTTCCTCACCATCGTGTGAATCATCTAACGTGTGATTGCTCTATTTTTACAGGGTTGCAGATCAACGTGGGTGTTCTTCCCAGCTGGTGTGCCATCTACACCACTTGGAAAGGTCAGCTTCTTCCCCTTCCGACCCTCTTCTCCATTGGGCGCAGCCCGTTCACTTCCACCGCTCGGCACCCTTTGTTAGGCGTATCCTTGCAGCCATACACAGCCACGTGGATGAGAATCACAGCCACAACGAGCTTGGCAGCGAAGTCCATAGCTTAAATCGCTTTTCCTTCCCCTCCACTCGTCGGACTGCCCAAGAGGTTAGTCGTCTTCTTCCTCATTTTCTTTTAGATAAAATCGAGTCTACCCATGGTCGATTCTCCTCAACCTCAAACCTCCTTTCTATTTTCTGTTTGTTTGACAGCAAAGACCATTGTCATTTGCATGTTTAGATCGAGTTCTAAGGTGTTTTAGAGAGTCAAGTTCTTTGGTATTTAGTCCAATAGAGAAAATCGGCTAAGTCCATCTTAGCTGATTTTGATGTATGTCCAGTTTTGTTTATTTTGATAAAATATTTTGTTGTTACAATAGTTTCGTTTAGTTTAGTGTGTTAGATTCATTAGAATTCCATCCAGTCATAGTTTAGCTTAGACTACCTAAAATGTTGTTTTGTCTTCATGTTTTAGTTGATAAAATATTTTTTTATGCGTGAATTAGAGAAGTCATTTTATGTGTGTTAATGGCTGCCATTTTCTTCATAGGAGAAGACAGCCATGGTTGTAGCTTAGAGTTTAGGAAAGTTTTGTTTAGGGTCCAAATTCATTGTATTTAGTTTTAGTAAGTTTAAGATTTAATTAAGTAATTTAGATTTGTGTGTATTAGCCAAAATAGCATTTTCCAATTTTGTGTGTTACATCCCATTCGTACCCTTATATTCATTTGGGTGGATGTTAGTTTGGTTAGGTAGTTAGAGCCTAGGCTGACAAATCATTCAACTTCGAAGGGCATATTGGTATTTTTGTTTAAGGGACGATTTTCGTATGTGTGATAGCCCATCCAAATTCATGGAATTCAATTGAGGCAAGTTTTGACCCCTTCTTCTAGTCCAGCCAAGATAAAATCATTCTCTCTTTTCAATTTTGGAAATAATTTTGATTTTCAATTCCCTTTCTAAAATTCCTGTGCAAGATTTTGGGAAAGATTTTCAAATTGGCTATCTCATTTCAATGAAAATTTGAAACCGTGTGGGCCCATTGAGCTTGACAATTTTGAAATTGTAATCCTTCTATATGGGTCCCTAAGGTAAGAATGCATGGGGTCCACTCATTTCCAAATTCGCCAATTAGTATTTATATGCCCTCTTTTAATTCTATAGCTTGATATAGTATATGGCATTAACAATTTTAGTAGGTTGTGACTTGGTTTTAGGCTTTCAAAAACGGGTTTAGCAATTTAGGAAAGTAAGTTGTCTTTGTAGTTGTTTTGATTTAATTACTGATTTTATTTCTAGGCTAAAATCTTGTTTTAGGATTATATAATTAGTTACCAATTCTAGTTGATTAACCTCTGAGTAATTAGGTTAGTTATTAGAAATTAACCAAAATCGTGTAGGTGTCCTTGTTTAGTAAGTCCAAGTCTTACTAACCCTAGTGGGTCCATCTAGGGTGGCGCGAGCCTATGTCAAAGTTAACTCTAAATCGTCCCCATTACTAACCCTAGTTAGGTAACTAACCTTAGTTAGATATACTTTAGTTTAAGTTAAAGTTAAACTAATTTAACATCCAGTTGTTAAGTTAATTAGTAGCTTATATTAAGATGAGTTTATTAGGATTAGTTGACTTCAATAACTTAGACATTCTAACTGGTAACTACATTATAGTTTAACTTAGTTTAGCAATAGTGTGTCTTTTAGATTAACGTTAGAATTAGTTTGCTTAAATTATTTGCATGTTAGTTTAATTCATTTCCTTGAGTCCATTTTCTGTAGTTTAACAGTATATTAGTGGTGTTTAGGACTGTTTTTATATGTAATTCAATGTCATAGTGTATGTAAGACCCGCAATTTTTCAGTTCAAACTCTAAATAAATTTTTGAGGCATTCTCTAGTGAAAAACAGTGTTTTTACCGTAAAGCGAATCGAACCGATTCCTGTGACCCAAATATACTTGGGATATTTGTATCTTCACGAATATATGCTCAAACACTCTGGAAGCCATAACTTCCTACCTGAACGAAATCAACAGATTGGTGGGACCCACAGAAATTTTTCGAAAAAAAAAATGTCTGAAACTCGACTTTTTTGCGGGACCCGCGAACATATTGGTGGGACCCACAGAAATATTTCTCAGAAAATAATCTAGAATATTCTAGAATATTTCAGGACCTTCCAGCACCTTCCAGGGAATATTCCATGAAATATTCCTTCTGGATAAGATCAAACAGTCAGATGAATAAGATCAAGCTCGATTTCTGAAAAAGCCAAAGGGCAAAAGGGTCAAATGGGTTGCTTAGCCCCTAAGCAACCTCCCCTATAAATAGAGGAGCCCCCCCTTTAGAAAAAATCGCCAACCCCCCCTTTGCCTTCTCTCTCTCCTACTTTTTCCAAACCTCCCCTACCTAGCCCACTTGGTCTGAGCCTGCCTGACTTAGCCTGAGCCTGCCTGACCTGGTCCTAACCTACCTGACCTAGGTCTGAACCTACCTGACCTAAGTCCAAACCCAGTTGACTTGACTTGAACCTGGTTTGGTTTAAAGTCAAAGTCCAAGTCCTTTTTCGTCCGAAGTTCGAAGTTGATCCTTTTTCGAAGTCGAGTCTCGTTCGAAGCAGTAAAGCATTCCAGAGCCGTTTCTTCCACGAATTGAAGTTCGCTTCATTAATTCATCTTTCTCAAGTATTTGATTGTTTATATATAGCATATACTTTCTGAAGTAGTATCTTGCTTTAGTTCTTGGTTGAGCCCTCTAGGACGCTTCGGTGTTCACGCGCTCACCTCGTAACTATTGTCAGATATATATGTTTGAATGCACAGTATATGCGTTCTTAAAAATAGTATCCCGCCTTAGTTCTTGGTTGAGCCCTCTAGGACACTTCGGTGTTCACTCGCTCGCCTCATAAATATCGTTGGATATAGATCTAGGTGTATATCTATTGATTCTGCCGACGCGTCCTATATCGCACAGGCTATGTAATTTACCTTTGCCGTCGCGTCGTATGATGCCAAGGCTCTCTGCTTTCTATAATTTCCGATTATGAATTTACTTACGCCGTCGTGTTGAATGACACCAAGGCTCCTGCTTTCTGCAAATATATATGTAGAATATTTTGTTCAATTACACACCCTGAACAATAGTATATGCATTTCCTTACACCGCCGCTGTATAAAGCACAAGCTTCTGCTTATACTACATATATGGCGCGTAAATGAGCGTTCAAATGGAGATCAACTCCAAATCACCCATGTGATTCCCTTACCGCTCCTCGTTCAAGATCCTGCTTGACGAATGAAGCCCCTATTGGATAAGCTTCGCTTTTTGGCAAAATGCTCTTTACGTAAAGACTAAGTCAGTTACGTATGGCCTGGCTATGGCCCAGGGTTCCTGCAACCTTGATGGATGCAAAGTACGCACAATGGTGTGCATCCATTTCCCGAGTTAAGCGTAGTGATTTCTCACCAAAGAGGGGAGATGCCGCTGAAATGGATAAAAGAAACGCACACTTTCTCCGTTAAATAAAGAAAGTGCTGCTGAATTTTCTAAAAGAAGCTAAGAATAGCTCAGAAAGAACATAGCAGAATATTATGTCATATAGCAGAGTGCTACCCAGTTCATGGAACGCCTTCTACGATGTAGAAAGGTTTGTCACACCACTGCCGATAGAGCAGGGGAGGTGCTGACGGAATGGTTGGCAAAATAGCTAACAGAACCATAGAGATCGAGTCATGTGCATGCTCATTGAGAATTATCAGACAACCAGACTCGTAAGGGCCGCTGAGCCGGAGTGTGTTGTTGCCACCGAAAGAGGTGAAGTGCTTGTCAAGGCCGAAGTGCCGAGAGCAGAGTTAAGCATGCATATGAATAAAACCTTTGTTCCACGGTGAAAGTCGTGTGTTTGATTGGGGTCGGGTACATACTTCTCAAAGGCTGCCCTATAGGCATGCAATGTTCGTCAAGTAATTGTAAGACCGGCAGGCCCCTTTCAGAATTTCTCACTAAGGAAGACGGTGATGGCGCAGCCTTGAGTGACATATATTTCACCCGAACCTGATAGAGTTCATTGATGGCCTCCGTCACTCTGAGGTATGGAGGTCATGGTTATCCTTAAATATCTAAGGATTGAACCCAACTACTGCAGTGGCAGGATGCATTCAAATACCTAGTAAGGATCTCTTCTTGTATGTTGTACCGTCCTACTAGGGGGATGGGGTCAACAGGCCTCTGGGGTATCTAAAATACATAGAATAATCAACCCCCATATTGTCGCATTGTCGCCCAGATATGAGTCCCCTAAGCCCAGGGGGAGGTGCAATTATTGAAACAAAGCATTAGCTTAGGTACAACGATACTTTGAATGTATGCGTGTATGGACGTTGTTGAGTCAGTCCTGCATAACCTTTGTGAAGGTGTCACAGTCGGTATACTACTGGACTGATTGGAAAAGAATCCAAATGATATACGTACGACTAAGCGAAGCTCGGAGAGCTGCCCTTAGAATCGTAGGATACGGATATGCCAAGCATAACGGCTTGAGCCAGACATCCATTCGGGACCCTGAAGCGGTCAAAGCTAAGTCGTGAAGACTAAGCGGTTATTCTAAATCACAGAATTGGAGAGGCTTATGCGAAGTCATGAAGACTTGCGTGGATGTTCAACTCATAGCCCTGAGGAGGCTCTTGCGATATACGCTAAGTCTTGGAGGCTTGAGTGTCGTTATTACGAATTGCGACCCTGAGTGGTCAACGCATTGCTTGAGTTGTATGGATATGTGCTTGCTTGCTTACCAGACCATCAGTGGTTCTGACCCTGTTTAATGGAGATTTCAGGTGTTGTACCTGCGTGGCGATATGTGGAGAAAAGCAGCATCGAGTTCCAGGGTTTCTCTAGACAGAGTTGTACTGCTTCCTTTTATTGAACCTATATTGCTTTTCCAAGGAGTGATGTTGTAATAAACCTGTGGTTTTCGATAAAATAGAACACTTTGGCGGTCAATGAGTTGCTTGGCCACATATCTGCAACGTGCTTGGAGTTTTCTAAAACCAACGATTCATTATCGTCTGATTCGGCTGCTAAAAGTTTTTCTAAGTTCCGCTGCAAAGAAAAAAAAAATTCATGAAAATTTTAACTTAGCTTTGTTTTGGAAATCCTGGGCGTTACAGAATTGGTATCAGAGCCTGTGTCTGAGAAACCTGGTTCAAGATCCGTCTTGTTTGCGGTATCGCACTGTAAGTATAAATTTTGTACTTTTTCTGATTTTGGTATATTTGCGTGAATAGATAAATGGCTCCTAGGACGAGGAGAACCATGCCGAGCGAGGAGTCCCATACGCAGGGGTTCCTGCGGAAGACACTCAACAGGCTTGTGTCTGCCATTCGTGAATCAAGGCAAACACCAGTCTCGCCTCACCACGAGAACCTAGGAGGAATAACTTATGAGAAGTTCCTCAAACTAGACCCACCAGTTTTCATTGGTAGTGTTGATCCATAACTTGTAGAAAGTTGGATCGAGGAAACGGAGCGTGCATTCCTGGTGTTCGGAGTACCAGAGGATAGAAAGATAAACTTTGGCACATATAGGCTGAAGTATAATACACGAAAGTGGTGGGATACCACTAAGATCATTCAGTTCTCTCAGCTTGAAGTCATCCTCTGGGATGATTTTCGGAGAACTTTCTTGGATAATTACTTCTCGATACACTCCAGAAATAAGAAGAAGATGGAGTTTCTGGAATTGGAGCAAGGTGTTATGACTCTAATGGACTATACCACCAAATTTCAAAATCTTGAACGATATTGCTCCACGTTATTCGATACTGACCAGGAGAGGGCCGATAAATATATAAATGGATTGCAAGGAGGGTTGCGATCTCGTGTGATAACAAGCATGCCCTTGACTTTTCAAGCTGCTGTGGCAGCATCTTCAAAGATTAGCGAGGATTGGGCGCAATCTAAAGTGATCATAGCAAAGAGGCCCGTAGTTGATGGTGGAAACCGTAAGAGAACGTTCCCAAGTGGCTAGGAATCATGACCACCTTTTTATAAGAGGGATTTCCAAGAGCAAAACTTTACTCCACAGACCGAGCGGCCATTGCAGATGGTAGAAGCCAATTAGCCCTACCAACAACCTAATTTTCGATGCCCAAGGTGTAGCTCAGATCATCCCGGAGGGGTTTATCCTCGCAATACGGGAGGTTGCCTATATTGCGGCAAACCAGGGCATCGTGTAAGAGAATGTCGCAAGAAGGCCTCAGATCTTCAACGGAGAAATATGGGATCTGGAGGACCCTCTCAACAACAACGACTGCCACTACCCAGGGTAGAGCAGAAACCTGTGGCAGGTCGTGTCTATGCGATGACAGCCGACCAAGTCATGGATAATGATCGTATCAAGGAATCTGAATACCTTGATAGATAGAGTTGTAATGGGTAAAAAGCTATCGAAAGACAAGATCCAATGAATGCTTGAGACAAGAGGCTTATGACCTTGTGTATGGTTATCTGGATCGATATATATCCTTGCTCTCTAGAGTAATTTTGGATTTTGTCAAATTAAATCTTAAGTGCTCATGCCCAAAAGTTGATGGCTATAGACCCCATGATTGAGAAATTAAGTTTGCGTAATTAGAACGCTAAAAGTTACTTAATAAAATAAACCATCGAGGAATTATTACCAAGAAGAGAGTCCTGTGAGGTTTTACATATTCAAGATCAGATTGTCTAGCCAGAGTGAGCCTGTGAGGGTATACAGCTCCGTGCAAGTGTATATGTTCCAAAATCAGTATCTTAGCTAGTATGATTCTGTGAGGGTGTACTGATCCAATATCAGGTAAGTCTGACGAGGGCGAACCTGTGAGGAGGTACGTTTCCAATACCAGGTAGTCTGACAGGAGACTTATTCCAATATGGTTAATCTCTAGAAGAATGATCTGTGTGTACGAAAATAGTTACACAAGATGGCTATGTTGATAGCCGGTTGGAAGAATATTGATTCAACAAAACTGTCGTTGTTATAGTGTAATTTGAACTCATATATGAGAAGCATACCTCATCGATCGTGAATCATAATATAAGGTTATGATTGGAATAAATACGATGTTGAACTAAGTGAATAACATTATGAATCTAACATATGGGAGAAATATCCCGAGTTACACACTTAGTACTCTTAACTGAATTTTGCAGACGAAATTCCTTTAAGGGGGTAATGATGTAAGACCCGCAATTTTTCAGTTCAAACTCTTAATAAATTTTTGAGGCATTCTCTAGTGAAAAATAGTGTTTTTACCCTAAAGCGAATCAAACTGATTCCTGCGACCCAAATATACTTAGGATATTCGTATCTTCACGAATATATGCTCAAACACTCTGGAAGCCATAACTTCCTATCTGAACGAAATCAAGAGATTCGTACGAGCCAACTTTCTTAGTTACATCAATACGAAGATAATGGCCTACTCGGAATTTTTCGGAAAAAAATGTCGAAAACTTGACTTTTTTGCGGGACCCACAAAAATATTGATGGGACCCACAGAAATATTTCTCAAAACATATTCTAGAATATTCTAGGACCTTCCAACACCTTCCAGGAAATATTCTATGGAATATTCCTTCTGGATAAGATCAAACAGTCAGATGGATAAGATCAAGCTGAATTTCTGAAAAAGCCAAAAGGCAAAAGTGTCAAATGGGTTGCTTAGCCCCTAAGCAACCTCCCCTATAAATAGAGGAGCCCCCCCTATAAAAAAACACTCTCTCTCTCTCCTCCTTTTTCCAAACCTCCCCTACATAGCCCACTTGGTCTGAGCCTGCCTGACCTGGTCTGAGCCTGCTTGACTTAGCCAGAGCCTGCCTGACCTAGTCCTAACCTACCTGACCTAGGTCTGAACCTACCTGACCTAAGTCCAAACCCAGTTGACTTGACTTGAACCTGGTTTGGTTCAAAGTAAAGTCCAAGTCCTTTTTCGTTCGAAGTTCGAAGTTGATCCTTTTTCGAAGTCGAGCCTCGTTCGAAGCAGTAAAGCATTCCAGAGCCGTTTCTTCCATAAATTGAAGTAAGTTTGCTTCATTAATCCATCTCTCTCAAGTATTTGATTATTTGTATATAGCATATACTTTCTGAAGTAGTATCTTGCTTTAGTTCTTGGTTGAGCCCTCTAGGACGCTTCGGTGTTCACGCGCTCGCCTCGTAACTATTGTCAGATATATATGTTCGAATGTGTAGTATATGCGTTCTTAAAAATAGTATCCCGCCCTAGTTCTTGGTTGAGCCCTCTAGGACACTTCGGTGTTCACTCGCTCGCCTCGTAACTATCGTTGGATATAGATCTAAGTGAATATCTGCTGATTCTGCCGACGCATCCTATATCGCACAGGATATGTAATTTACCTTTGCCGTCGCGTCGTATGATGCCAAGGCTCTCTGCTTTCTGTAATTTCCGATTATGAATTTACATAAGCCATCATTTTGATTGACACCAAGGCTCCTGCTTTCTGCAAATATATATGTAGAATATTTCATTCAGTTACACACCCTGAACAATAGTATATGCATTTCCTTACGCCGCCGCTGTATAAAGCACAGGCTTCTGCTTATACTACATATATGGCGCGTAAATGAGCATTCAAATGGAGATCAACTCCAAATCGCCCATGTGATTTCCTTACTGCTTCTCGTTTAAGATCCTGCTTAACGAATGAAGCCCCTATTGGAAAGGCTTCGCTTTTTGGCAAAATGCTCTTTACGTAAAGACTAAGTCAGTTACGTATGGCTTGGCTATGGCCCAGGGTTCCTGCAACCTTGATGGATGCAAAGTACGCACAACGGTGCACATCCATTTCCTGAGTTAAGCGTAGCGATTTCCCACCAAAGAGGGGAGATGCCACTGAAATGGATAAAAGAAACGCACGCTTTCTCCGTTAAAGAGAGGAAGTGCTGCTGAATTTTCTAAAAGAAGCTAAGAATAGCTCAGAAAGAACATAGCAGGATACTCTGACATATAGCGGAGTGCTACCCAGCTCATGGAATGACTTCTACGAAGTAGAAAGGTTCGTCACACCACTACCGATAGAGCAGGGGAGGTGCTGACGGAATGGTTCGCAAAAGAGCTGCCAGAACCAGTGAAGTGGCACAACGATGTTGTTTGTTGAAACAATGTCAGAATGACTCGTCTCCCCGATACCTGTAAGGGCACCATACTTGTAAGAGCTGTTGCGCCAAAGTAGTGGAAGCGCCTTGACGAGGTCCTGAGCTCGTTGCGTAAAAATACGCCGAGTAGCCGATCCGTAGAGATCGAGTCATGTGCATGCTCATTGAGAATTATCAGACAACCAGACTCATAAGGGCCGCTGAGCCGGAGTGTGTTGTTTCCACCGAAAGAGGTGAAGTGCTCGTCAAGGCCGAAGTGCCGAGAGCAAAGTTAAGCATGCATATGAATAAAACATTTGTTCCACGGTGAAAGCTGTGTGGTTGATTGGGGTCGAGTACCTACTTCTCAAAGGCTGCCCTATAGGCATGCAATGTTCGTCAAGTAATTGTAAGACCGGCAGGCCCCTTTCAGAATTTTTCACCGAGGAAGACGGTGATGGCGCAACCTTGAGTGACATATATTTCACCTGAACCTGATAGAGTTCATTGATGGCCTCCGTCACTCAGAGGTATAGAGGTCGCGGTTATCCTTAAATATCTAAGGATTGAACCCAACTACTGCAGTGGCAGAATGCATTCGAATACCTAGTAAGGATCTCTTCTGGTATGCTGTACCGTCCTACTAGAGGGATGGGGTCAACAAGCCTCTGAGGTATCTAAATACATAGAATAATCAACCCCCAGATCGTCGCGTTGTCGCCCAGATATGAGTCCCCTAAGCCCAGGGGGAGGTGCAATTATCAAAACAAAGCATTAGTTTAGGTACAACGATACTTTGAATGTATGCGTGTATGGACGTTGTTGAGTCAGTCCTGCATAACCTTTGTGAAGGTGTCACAGTCGGTATACTACTGGACCGATTGGAAAATAATCCAAATGATATCCGTACAACTAAGCGAAGCTCGGAGAGCTGTCCTTAGAATCGTAGGATACGGATGTGCCAAGCATAACGGCTTGAGCCAGACATCCATTTGGGACCCTGAAGCGGTTAAAGCTAAGTCGTGAAGACTTAAGCAGTTATTCTAAATCACAACCCTGGAGAGGCTTATGCGAAGTCATGAAGACTTGTGTGGATGTTCAACTCATAGCCCTGAGGAGGCTCTTGCGATATACGCTAAGTCTTGAAGGCTTGAGTGTCGTTATTACGAATTGCGACCCTGAGTGGTCAACGCATTGCTTGAGTTGTATGGATATGTGCTTGCTTGCTTACCAGACCATCAGTGGTTCTGACCCTGTTTAATGGAGATTTCAGGTGTTGTACCTGCGTGGCGATATGTGGAGAAAAGCGGCATCAAGTTCCAGGGTTTCTCTAGACAGAGTTGTACTGCTTCCTTTTATTGAACCTATATTGCTTTTCCAAGGAGTGATGTTGTAATAAACGTGTGGTTTTCGATAAAATGGAACACTTTGGCGGTCAATGAGTTGCTTGGCCACATATCTGCAACGTGCTTGGAGTTTTCTAAAACCAACGACTCATTATCGTCTGATTTCGCTGCTAAAAGTTTTTCTAAGTTCCGCTGCAAAGAAAAAAAAAAAGAAATTCATGAAAATTTTAACTTAGCTTTGTTTTGGAAATCCGGGGCGTTACAGTGTATGTAGTGGATTCTTTCAAATGAATAGTGCATTGAAATAAAAACTGGGTTTTTGTATCAACTTGCACTTGTCATTTTATGTGCAAATTTTCCGAGTTTTTCCAAAAATTTTATTCTATTCTCTTCCTCTGTGTGTTCACTGTCAGTAGACCAAAAATCAGCTTATTTTGAGTTAAATTGGTCTGACTTTTAAGCATTTTTCAAAATCAGCTTTTTCGCGTTTTTAAATTTTGGGACATACGATTTCCAGAGTTTGTATAAATTTGAAACACTTATATCTGGAGCTTCCGAATGAGTTTTTCAAATCCGTAAAATCTGACAGATTCTTGAATCTATTAGAAACAGAACAAAAGAAAAATCATGAAGATCGGACTTTGTTTGCCCCTTCAAATTCACTGTTTGCGAAAACCTATTAGAATCCACTTTTGCACTATTTGAGGGCAAAATAGTCATTTTACTAGTTGTGTGATTTTCGGTAGTATTTATTATTTTTCTGCATTTTAGTTAGTATATTTGCATCAATTAGCTTAGTTAGATTCAGAATAATTAGTTGATGTACTGAGAAATGACATTTTAGTTAATTTTGATTTCTAATTATAATTTAATTCAATAACTCCTCGTAGAATTAGGTTTAGTATAATTTTTAATCATTTATTATAATTGTGCACTAATTTTATGTCTTTTTGTGTTTTAGGTTAATAAAGTTTACAACAGGTCAAAAGGTGAATTCAGAATGAGAGTGCAAATGCACATGTGGTGAAAGGACAAAATTACCCCTGGCGATCTGGAGAAGACTTTAGAAATCTGTTTCTAGTTAACTGTAGTTTCTAGTTTGTAATTTCATTAGAATTGTATTGTTTAACTTAGATTAATAGTTTGATATTAATAAATTGAAATTTTTAGAAGTAAATTGAATATTTCTCATTCCCTGAGGATTCGACCCATACTTGCCACATTCGTGGAAAGTCAGTTTTTATTATTTTTGGTTGACGATTTTTCAAAATTTTTATCGAAAAATATCTTTTAAAAATACCATTGCAAAAGTTCAACCAATAGGCAAGGATATAACCACAGCTGGTTTAAAATCAGAATGGTTTTTTAAAAAGGTTCAAAAAGATGAAAATACAGAGTCCTGATCCGACTAGGACTCTAAATTTTTTAAGATTTTTGATAAATAAAGGGATCCAGAAGCGACACTACCTAAATGGGCCTCATCTGAGAATTGAAATCAATTGAAATTGAGTTTAAAATGAAGCCAGATTGTTTTCTGGGGAAAACATTTTGAAATATAAGATCTTGGGGGTTGGCAAATGGCAAAATGTTGATTAAAAACCCAGGTTTTAAAATTGATTTTGAAAGAAAAGTTTTAAAACTCGAATCTGGATTAAATATTTTGAAAACAGGAGTGCTGGATCTCGAAAATGAGATGTAATGACATGCAATGCAATGAAATGGTGTGCCAAATGCATGCAATGACACATGAAATATATAAACACAGGATAAGGGTGAAAATTTGGGGTGTTTACAGTAAACTAAAAACAACAAAAACTAAACAAACACCACGCAGTTACACACAACAGAGATTATGCAAAGAAAATATGAAATCTATGTGTATGGTACCAATCATACACAGTCACCTCTAAGGGAATCCTAGTGGGTGGGCTGTGCAGAAAAGTAAGCTCGTCTCTATGATATGCACACACGTGGTTTTAAACCTAAATGCAAAACAAACACTAGGCAATAAAGTGAATACTAGTATTTCGCCGTTCCCTGGCAACGGTGCCAAAAATTTGATGTCTTTTTGAAATTGATTGTAGTTTTGAAAAGATTTTTAAATGAAAAACATGTGAAAACCAGACATCAAATAATAAAAACCGGTTCTCACTAGTGGATGAGACCGGGTCGAACTCATGGAACGAGAATATTTCGTATTCAAACAAACAACTAAACTATTCTTTATTTCCGAAATGCAAAAAGTACGAAGAAAAGTAAACTACTTGGCTATTACACTGAATGAATACCCTACGCAGAGGACATAAAAGACATTATTTAGAAACCCAATTAAATTCCTAATTCTAAAATAAAAGCAAAAATCTTCTACTCTTGTGCTTCCGTGTCCCTTGATCACTTTCGCTCCACTCCTGTGCTATCCTGCACAAATCAAAAGAACACGAGTAGTACACGAGATAGAAATAGAAATTATACTAAACTAGCTAAATGCTAAAATATGAAGGAAATTATGCAAGAAATCTAAATGACTAATTACAATTACAAACTAATTAACTGACAGTTTACTTAACTAACAACTAATACTACTCAATTAACTAATCTCTAATAGTTAATGACTTAATCACTTAACTAATAATAAAGTTAACTAATTACGAAAGCATGTGAAAGCAAAACAGGAAATCAATGAAGGAAAAACAAAGAATGAAGAATACATGCATCAATGAATGAAAAAGACAAGAATTTCAACAGTTAAACAAACTAAAAAAAACAAACAGGAATTTGGTATTGAGAAAAACAGGAAATGAAGTTAACAAGACAGGAACTCAAATCTATGAAAAGATTAAAACAAATCAGGAGATCAATAAAACGGAAAACAGGGAAACAAATACAAAATTCAACATCTGATTTACATTTTTTTTCATTTTTCCTTTTTAGAATTAACTAATCTCAATTATATACAGAAATGAGAAGAGAAAGAAGAAGATGAAGATGATGAGAACTCACCGTGAACCAGAGGGGTTAGAAGAGAGGGCGGTCTCCTCCCGTACGTCGTCGCCCGACTGAGAAGCCTCCACCGGCTTGAAGAGAAGAGAGAAAGAGGGAGAAGGGGAATAAAAGGGAAAGAAAGGGAATAAGGAGGGAAGAAGGTCAGTGGTGGAGAAAGGGGAAAAGAGAGGGAAAAGAGGGGGAAGGGGAAGACTCTTGCGCACAAGGGGGAGACGGGTTTGAAATTTTCTTTTTCGTGAATTTAAACCCAATTCGGTAGGTGGTTACTGATTTTTTTCAATTTTTTCCAAAGGTCCTAAAATTTACTAGAAATTCCATTAAAAAAAACTTATTCCAAAAAAATATTTACAACATGCCTCCTTTTAACAATGTTTTAAAAAAATTCTGTAGTAATGCTATTAATAATTTTTTTTTTTTTTCAAAAACTAAACTACTACAATTATATCAAAAACTAAAATATGCATTAAAATGTAAAATAACACTATTTTTCATGCATTTTCTATTTTTAAATCATTTTAGCTCATTTACTCAAAACTAGCATAAAATTGGGTTTTTAATTTATTTTCTCATGAAATCATGCATATTTTTATCTGAAATATCCCTAAAATATATGCATGATCACTGGGTTCAGTAGGTTCAGTCTTCGCCTAAGCAGGCTAAGTCTAGGTTCAGAAAACCAAACCAAAATCTGGACCAAAAAGGACCTTGACTTTGACTTCAAACCAAACCAGGTTCATGTCAAGTCAACTGGGTTTGGACCAGGTCATGTGAGCTAGGACTAGGTCAGGCAGGCTAGGACCAGATCAGGCAGGCTCAGACCAGGTCAGGTGGGCTCAGGTAGGCTAGGCTCACTAGGGGAGGTTCTAGAGAGAGAGAGAGCTAGACAGAGAGTGGGGTGGCGATTTTTAGAGAGAGAGGGAGCTCCTCTATTTATAGGAAATGAAACTTGGGCTCCAAGTTTTATTTTTACCTTTTCGCCCTTTGATTTTTTCAGAAATTCTAAGTTGAACTTATCTAAATAGGATATTCCATGAAATATTCTATGGAATATTCTGGGAATATTCTAGAAATATTCTAGATATTTTCTAAAGAATATTTTCATGGGTCCCACCAAGATTCCCGTGGGTCCCACAAAAATATCAACTTTTCGGTGATTTTTTTTCGAAAAATTCTGAGTACGCCATTCCCTTCGTATTGACATAACTAAGAAAGTTGGCTAGAGGAAATCTCTTGATTTTGTCCAAGTAAGAAGTTATGACTTCCAGAGTGTTTGACCATATATTCGCAAAGCGACAAATATCCTAAGTATAACTGGTTCATAAAAATTGATTTGTTTCGCATTCTGAGTGAAAATGCTATTTTTATCGGTAAATGCCTCGTGAATTTTATTCAGAAATTATACTGAAAAATTATGGGTCTTACAATGCTGAACCCAGTTGACTTGGACCGAACCCAGTTTGGTTCAAACCACTTAGGTTGAGCAGCTTGGCCTACTCTTCCTCTTTGTCAACTAGGTCGAACCCATCTGACCTAGTCTAACCTCTCAAAAGGAAGATCGAAGTCATCGAAGTTGTTGAAGCCTTTCAGAGTCGTTTCTTCTGCAAATTGAAGTAAGTTCGCTTCGTTGATCCATCTCTTTCAAGTATTTGCTTGTTTGTATATAGCATATACTTTCTGAAGTAGTATCTGACCCTAGTTCTTGGTTGAGCCTTTTGGGACACTTCAGTGTTCAACCGCTCACCACGTAACTATCGTCGGATATATATGTTGAATATGCAGCATATGCGTTCTTAAAATGGTATCTTACCCTAGTTCTTGATTGAGTCCTTCGGGACACTTCGGTGTTCACCCGCTCACCTCGTAACTCTCGTTGGATGTCGAACTTTGTGTATATCGTCTGGTGACTGCCGTCGCATCTTATATCGCCAAGGCCTTGTAATTTACCTTTGTCATCGTGTCGTATGATGCCAAGGCTCCCTGCTTTCTGTAATTTCCAATTATGCATTTATATTATGTCATCGCGTCGTATGATGCCAAGGCTCCTTGCTTTCTGCAATTTCCAATTATGCACTTCTGATTATGCATTTACATTATGCCATCGCGTTGAATGACACTAAGGCTTCTACTTTCTGCAAATATATATGTATAATATTTCGTTCGGTTACACACTTCGAACAATAAGTATATGCATTTCCTTTACGCCACCGCCATATAAAGCACATGCTTCTGCTTATATTAAATATATGGTGCGTTAATGAGCGTTCAAATGGAGATCAACTCTAAATTGCCGATACAATTCTCTTACCGCTCCTCGATCAAGATTTTGCTTGACGAATGAAGCCCCTATTGGAAATGCTTTGCTTTTGCACAAAACCACATTTTCGTAAAGACTAAGTCATTTGTGTATGGTCTGGCTATGTCCTAAGGTTACAATCAACCTTGATGGATGCAAAGTACGCACAACAGTGTGCATCCATCCCCGGGTTAAGCGTAGCAATTTCCCCACCAAAGAGGGGAGATGCCGCTGAAATAGTTAAAAGAAACGCACGCTAAGTGCTGCTGAAATTTCTGGAGAAGCTAGAAATAGCTCAGAAAGAACGTAGCATGTTACTCTGTCATACAGAGGAGTTGCTACCCAGTTCGTTGGACACTTTCTACAACATAGAAAGGATCTTCACACCCCTGCCATTGGAGCAGAGGAGGTACTGATGAAATGGTTGGCAGAAGAGATGCCAGAACCGGTTAAATGGCACAACGATGCCCGATGTTGGAACAATGCCAGATTGGCTCGTCTCTCTGATATCTGTAAGGGCACCTTGCTCATAAGGGCCGTTGCGCCAGAGTAGTGGCTGCGCCTTGACTAGGTTGTGGGCTCGTTGCATAAATATACGCCGAGCAACCGATCCATTGTGATCGTGTCATATGCATGCTAATCGAGAGACTGATATATAACTAGACTCGTAAAGGCAGCAGAGCCAGAGTACGTTGTCCACCTAGAAGAGGTGAGATGCTCGCGATGGCCGTAGTGCTGAGAGCAGAGTCAAGCATGCATATGAATAAAATGAAAAGACCTCACGGTTGATGACCGTGTTAGGGGCACACTGAATGGGGTCGGGTACATACTCCTCAATGGTTGCCCTATATGCATGCATTAAGTAGCTTGTCAGACCCCTTCAGAATCTCTATCCGAGGAATACAATGATGGTGCAGCCTTGAGTGACTTATATTACCCTCGAACCTGATAGAGTTCATGATGGCCTCCGTCACTCAGAGGTATGGAGGTCGTGGTTATCCTTAAATTCTAAGGATTGAACCCAACTACTGTAGTAGCAGAATGCATGCAAATACTTACTAGGGACTTCTTTCGGTATGATTGTACCATCCTATTAGAGGGATGAGGTCAATATGCCTTTGGGGTATCTAAAAATACATAGAATAATCAACCCCCAGATCGTCGCGTTGGTGCTCAGATATACCTCCCTTAAGCCTAGGGGGAGGGGTTAATTATCGAAACAAAGTATTAGCTTAGGTTCAGCGATGCTTGAATGTATGAGTGGATGAACGTTGTTGAGTCAGTCCTGCATAACCTTTGTGAAGGTGTCATGATCGATATACGACTGGGCAAAGACCCATGTCGTATGCGCATGACTAAGCGAAGCTCGAGGAGCTGTTCTTAGATGCGTGAGATACGGATGTGCCAAGTATAAAGACTTGAGCACGACATTCAGCCCAGAAGAGGCTTGCGCTAAGTCATGAAGACTTGAGCGAGTGATTCAAATCATAGCCCTAAAGAGGCTTGCACTAAGTCATGAAGACTTGAGCGAGTGATTCAAATCACAGCCCTGAAGAGGCTTGCGCTAAGTCATGAAGACTTGAGCGGATGTTCAACTCATAGCCATGAGAAGGCTCTTGCGATATACGCTAAGTCATGGAGACTCAAGCGTCGTTATTACGAACTGCAACCCTGAGTGGTCAACGTATTTATTTGAGTTGAATGGATGTGTGATTTCTTACTTACCAGACCATCAGTGGTTTTGACCCCATTTCATAGAGATTTCAGGTGTTGAAACTGCGTTGCGATATGCAGAGCAAGGTGGCATCGAGTTCCAGGGTTTCTCTAGACAGAGTGGTAATGCTTCATTTTATTGAACCTATATTGTTTTTCCAAGCAGTGATGTTGTAATAAACATGTGCTTTTCGATAAAATGAAACACTTTGGTGGTCAATGAGTTGCTTGGCCACATACCTATAATGTGTGCGGGGTTTTCTAAAACTAACGACTCATTATCGTTTGATTCCGCTGCTAAAAGCTTTTCTAAGTTCCGCTGCAAAGAAAAAAAAAATCATGAAAATTTTAACTTAGCTTTGTTTTGAAAATCCAAGGTGTTACAGGTAACCAGAAGACGGTGGCAGGATGAGCCTATGCAGCCACTGTGCAGTAGGTGACCAAATGAGAGTTGGTCCAATGTACTATTCCAGTCGCTGGACATACAACTTTTACTTTGTTTGACTGGGGTGCTTTGCATTCGTTTATTGCTACTAGATTTGCTAGATCTTTGCCTATGTCTGTTGTATTGTTGAATTACCCGTTGGAGGTTCATACTCCGACTGGTGATCAGTCTCTTTGTACTTTGTACATTCCGAGCATTGAGGTGTCAGCTGGCAAGTCAGAACTTGCCAGCTGACGTGATCCTCCTAGATATGACAGAGTTTGATGTCATTCTAGGCATGGATTGGTTATTCGAGTATCACGCTCAAGTTTTGTGCAGAGAAGGTAAGGTGGTGTTGTACCCTCCTGTGAACACCCCAAATTTTTCAAAATTTTGTAAATATTCCCTTTTTGCCCCTGGTCTCCATTTTCTGAGTAAATTGAGACATCTTCAATCTAAATTCCAGTTATTTCTCGGATTTTGCTGTAATCAAATTCATTTTATATATCTGACTCAATTTTGGATCCAGATCTAGTGTCAAAACCTAAATCTGAGCCTCGTTATCCAATTTTCATATTAAATTTACAAAAGTATCAAAATTAATTTCTAAAAAGCTCAGACCATCCATCTGATATCCTATTGGATCCACAACTCTATATTTCTCAATTCGAGGTTTAAACCTCAAATATTTCCTCAAAACCTAGATGTAAACCCATTTTTTTTAAGAAAATTCCAAAAGATAACCTCAAAATCTCAAAAAAGTCTTCTTTTGTAAATATTTATAAACTTTTATAAATAGTTTAGAAATCCCATAAGTTTTAGAGTTTTTATTTTCAAAAATATAAAAAATGTAGAAAATATCAAGAAAAGAAAAAAAAGAAATATATATATATATATAGGCAAAAGAAAACACAAAAAAAATGAGTTTTAGAAACCACTTTTTTTGAAATAGACTTTTGCTAAAAACCCCTTTTAGAAAATCTTTTAAAACAACCCTTCTATCGATAATTTTGGGAAAAGACCTTCCATGGAAAAACCCCCATCCTCTCTCTCTCTCTCTCTCTCGCACGCTCGGCCCTGCCTCCTTCCCCTCCCGTGCTACCCTCTGGAAACATCCATCTTCCGCCAACCATCGGATCAGCCTTCCTCCTCTTCTGCCCTTAATCCCCAACGGTTCTGCCCCCTCTTTCGGATTCTTCTTCTTCTTCTTTAAAAAGGGAACGCAAGGGCAAGCTGAGTATCCGTCTTCACCTCCCCATGGTCGACATTTCCACTGCCCCTCTTTCAGGACCGCCTCTTCACCCCCGCACTCCTCGTCTCTTCTCCTTGACGAAATCCATTTTTCACCCCTCCATTTGCGTTCTTCTCCTTTTCTCCCTCTGCTTCAGTTGTTCTTCTCTGCTTCTTCTTCTTTCTTTGGTTTCTTTCCCCATCGACTGGAGGAAGTCGACTCTGCTTCAGAAATCTCAAGCAATCCTCCGGCTAACGAAGAGGTATTACCCTGCAATACTGTACATGATATCCAACTTCCCCTTCTTTCAAGATCTCTACAAGCAAGGAAGTTTCAGAGCCGAGTGCCATTCATCTCCTTCTTCAAAAAATCCTGCAAAACCAAGATCTATTCAAGGTCAAGGCATCGATGGTCTCAAATGGTAAAGCTGGTAGCAGCAAAGGGAGGGTAGGCGGCATAAGTGCTTAGCTGATGATACATTTGATTGTTTAGCATCTGAGGCATTTCTCGACTTTAGGCGCAGTATTGCCACTAGATGAAGCTAACGATGCATTGTCTCCAGAAGGGCAGAAGCAGCATTAATAGGTCGGCTTTGTTGATCATCGGTCAGGTTGACAACAACAAGAGTTTCACAGAAATTCAATAGTAAACTAGTTCCACCAAATTTATGCTGAGAGGTTAATCTCATCATTAAGCCCATTGTCGAAACTGCTGAGACACGCTTAGAAGAAGATTCCAACATTGTCATGACAAGAAAAAGCTGGACGTCGCCCATGGTAAGCTACAAATTTTTGTTCATCATCTTCGTGGGTTTCTGAGATTTTTTTTTACCTGATATGGTATGTCAGAAATAGATATTTTGTGGATTTCTGAGATCTGGTAAGATGCATCTGAGAATAGTCATGATTCAGAATAATGATAGTGGTGATAATATTGAAAGCCATGTTTAGAATTTTTACCTTTTGAGTTTTAACCCACTGTTATGCAGCAGTACACACCTCACATCTCCACCACATAATATCCATTTGTTGTTTTATACTTCTACCTATGAGTCCCTCATTTTTTTTTATCCATCTGGTAGTAAATCCATCCTAGCATCACCTGTTTTCATTCGCAACCAGTCACAGTAGTGACCATTCTTACAGCAACCAGCTTGCAGAAATCGATTTGTTATGAACAAATCGATTTACTACCACCAGAAAATCATACATCAATGGACTGTTACCAGGGACTATATGGATAGTGCTGTCGTTGGGATATTCTGTCATGGGCTAAAATTGCTGGAACCCTCGTGATCAGAATTCATTTGTGCAATGTTGTTATAAAACAGTTCTGTTGTTGAAGGTGGTTGATCGAACCGCTGTCATGGGATGAATCAATCTGGAAATGAGAATGGCTGTGCATCCATTGCCATCCTGTCTGCTACTTCATACACTGTCATACTAGTTGCATCCACATTTTCACTCCCACTTCCTTTCTGTGCATGATCTCACAATGCACATACATCGTCACTGTTGCATTATCACACAACACTGCATCTTCACCTTCTATCCCGGTCACTGCATTCATTTTTATATCATCGTTTTCCCTAATAACATCTTCATCCCTTCACAACATCCACAGTACGTTCTAACACACCTATACCACTTTTGCATCTCATACTTGCACATCTCCCTCTCATATAGACATTCATCATTACTCATCTATCTTTTAACATTCATCTTTTTATTAATTTAGGATATTCTGTAAATGTTTTAGATCCACTATCATTCTTGCATGAGCATTTCATCAATTCAATATGTATATTTCCTCATCAATATGATACATTGAAAATTTTCGTTCTGATGCAAGAATATATGCATGAATCCTTTATCATTTGCATTGTAGATTTAAGATTATACTTTGTAAAATTCCTTCTATATGCATCTTTTACTTTGGGCTAACTTGAATTTCGCAGGAATTATGTGAAAAGGTTTATTTCTCTTCTTGGTTTAGGAATTCTAATGTCAATTTCAATTTTAGAATTATAATAGCTAGATATTAATGAGGATATTACACCTTCAGTCTTAGATTAGAATGTACGAGCATATGCATATTGCTTGTTTCATGTCATCTTTTTTTTTTCTTTTGTTTCAAAAACTCACGAATGAGAACACGAATGGCACGTGCACCATTTTAATAAAAGGTGATTAAATCCTAAGTTGATGATTTGCATCAATGGCCATAGTCAAGGTGTGAACAAAACTTAGGATTTTCATCTTTTATGGAATAACATTGAATTCTCACTGGACTCTTTTAAAAAATCATCATATTTTTAAATATTTTCTTCCTTTATCAAAGTTTAACTTAAAATTAATTCAAAAAAATATATCAATGGCCATAGTTAGGATATATTGAGAGTTAATTTCATTTTAAACTCTATAAAGGCACCAAAATATATTTTATTCTTCACTTAAATTTAAATATGATTACTATATAATACATTCAATGACCATAGTCAGGGATGTATTATATCTTCTATCTTATTTTCAATTCATTTAAAGAATGTAATATACTTTTTCAAAATACAATTTCAAATCCTTTAATTCATTTAATCATCTAGGATAGAATTGCATTATATTTTCAAAATTCTTTTCATATTATTTCAAAATCCAAAGTGATAATTCTTCAAAATATCTTCTTCACTTCTTAAATCAATCTTCAATTCTTATAAATTCAAATTCTTTTTTCTATTCTCAAACTCTATTTTACTTCAAAAATTCAATTTCAAAGTCCAATTTGACTCTGAGATTTCAAATTCATTTTTGTATTCAAAATTCAGTTTCCAATTCAAATCAAATTTCAAAGTTCAATTTAACTTTGAAATTCTTGATTCATCTTCTAATTTCAAATTCAAACTTCAAAATCAAACTTATTCTTCAAAGTGCTATCTAAAGATTGAGTCTTGATTCTCAATTCAAAATCAAGGTTTTGAGATTGATTCTGAATCTCAAAATCCGATTTTTCCTAAAATTTAAAAGCCCACTTTTAAATTCAAATCTGGATTTTCAAAATCCAGATCCATCTCCAAAGTCCCATTTTGGATCTTCAAAAATCCAAATTTCATCTTGGGTTCTAAATTTCGAACCCAATTCCACTTTGGATCTTCAAAAACCAATCTCATCTTGGATTCCAGACTTCGGATCCAACTCCATTTAGGATTCCAGACTTCAGATCCAACTCCATCTTGGATCTCAGACTTCGGATCTAATTCCATTTTAGGATTCCAGATTTCGAATCCAACCCCATCTTGGGTCTCAGACTTCGGATCCAATTCCACTTAGGATTCCAGATTTCGGATCCAACTCCATTTTTTAGATTCCAGACTTCAGATCCAACTTTATTCCGGATTCTGGATTCCGGATTCGAATTTCATCTTGGATTTCAGGCTTCGGATCCAATTCCATTTAGGATTCATATTTTCATTCAAATCCATCTAGGATTCCAGATTTTAGATCAAATTCTATTCTAGATTTAAAATCCAGTTCCATTTCCAATTCTTATTTTCAAAACCATTTTCAAATCCATTTCTTAAAAACTGAATCCAAATTCAATTCCTCTTTCAGGTTCTGAAATTAGGAATCCCTTTTCTTGGGATCAATCCATTCAAATTCAAAGTTCATTTTTGACTTTGAAAACTCCATTTTTCTCAAAATTTTATCTCAGTTTCAAATCTCCCCTTTTCTTCATTTCTTCAAATTCAAGATTTATTTCTAAATTTCTGATCATCCCGAGACTTAGAATTTCATGTCTCTTCTTCCAGATCCATTTCAAATTCTGAGTTAGATTCAAAATCTAAACTTTTTCAACTCAAGATCAAACCTTTTGGATCATTTCTTCACTATATCATCACCACTTGGAAAAATCCCAAATTTTCAAAATATTTTTCTCAAGAGAGCATACATCCTTGCATTGCACAAACATGATTCTTTGTGCATTTTAGACTTAGGATAAATTCTTAGATAATATTTTAGCAAATCAAAAGTCATAAATTCGATCCTTGGTTCGATTACCCCTGGTAAAGGCGCCAGGAATGGTCGAACCTTGTACCGACGAGCGAATCCTGTCTCTCCATTTTTTCTGCAATATTTTAAAAATGGAGGTGAGTAATCTTTTTAACCTTTTCAAAATTAAGGTCAAGTGAGACCTTCGCAAAAGAGTTCCTCTCTCTCTTCTTTTCTTTTCTCTTTTCTCTTCCTTTCTGTCTTTTATTTTCCCCTTCAAAAAGGGAAATAGAGGCTAGAAAAGGAAAAGAGAAGGAAACACAAGAGAAATTTTTTTGCGATGATTACACCTCCTCATCACCTAGTTTTGGAGATCAGCCTTGCTTGACCCATTCAAGACAGTCGCTTGATTTCGTCTTTTAAAGTTCAGAAGTACTTACGGAATGGGGGTACTGCATTATTGGTCAGTATCGCCCCAGTTGATTCAGTGTTAACCCCTATCGAGGATCTTGACGTAGTTTGGGAGTTCCCCGATGTGTTTCCTGAGGAGTTGCTCAGATTACCTCCGAAGCGTGAGATCGAGTTGTTACCTGGAAGAACTTCGATCTCAAAGGCACTGTATCTTATGGCTCTAGCAGAACTCGAAGAACTGAAGCGTCAGTTGGAGGAGTTGATGGAGCAAGTGTGATGCCCCAAACCCCGACCTTGTAAAAACCTTTGGTTTTTCAGCATTTTTTTTTGAAGATAAGTAGTTTAAAACCAACCAGCAGAAGTACAGAAGGAAAACAGGGGTAAAACAAAGGTCGCAAGTCTGAGCGAGCCACAGTAAGAAAGTCAAACCACGAGTCAAAACAAAGTATATTTCATTACTACCATGTTTACAATATTACAAAATGAAACTGGGTACAGCAAAAAGAAATAGTCTCTCAAAAGAGAGGAAAACCCCCTCAAACCCCAAAAACTAGAAGGAGCCAAGATTTGCTGCTAAGTGTGGGTCTCAAGCCTCCTGTTGTGCGTCGTCGCATCGCGCTGCGTCTACTCGTCACCTGCATCTCCATAAAACAGGGTTAGTACTCTTGCGATCTAGTGAGATAAACCATCCATACATTATCATTTTTATGGAAAGGCATACAGTAAGCAACATGATAGAATTATGCTAAGTAACAAGCTATAACTAGCATGATGGAACAGTTAGAAACATTTGAAATAAAAGTATAAGTGTGTGTCAGGTAGGTGCACATGCTACAAGACTGTAAAACAACAATGTAAGTAACAAGCGCAACAACTACAGCAACAGAACGAGAACTAAGCAGCCAAGTATAGCAACTAAACAGAAGTACGAGCAGTGCTAAGGTAAACAACTACAATACGTCAGTCTGTTTGGTTAGTACGTATGTTCTTCTGATTACTCCTTCGGGTATGCGAAGGAACCTCACATTCTGTGAGACATGCACCCAGCGTCTGTTATTTAATTTCTAATGTAATAACTGGGGATGCTACAGACTGAGTCAACCACCTGCGAGCAGCACACAACGAGGGGAAACCTTTCGCAGGGGCAAAGGATTACAATCTGTACTACTGCAGTAGTAGAGGTCCCTGAAGAGGGTAACCTCGACCTCCCTAACTCTGAGTGGCTGGAGGTCAGAGGGCGCTTCGGCTCCTCAAAAGAATGGGTCGTAGTAACGACGTGTCACTCAGGGTTGTATCATTCACCCTCTCCTTGGGTGACCAACCTATGAATGGGGTACGACAGGTTTATCTTATTTAGGCTCATTCTTCAAGTCATACCTCCTCTCGAGGTAGTTGTGCCTCGTGGTCCCCGACGCAAACGAGGACTTGGCCTGCCCATCCACGTGCTCAGCTTCACACTGCCACAAAGAGCATATCGCCTGTGAAGATGATTCCAACACCATTTTCATTTTATGCGTAGGGTAACACAACACATGAGCACTCTCTCTCACAAACACAGACCATTGTTCGAAGACTCCAACCGAGTCCCAAACCTCAACAGGTCAAACTGTGCTATACCCTTATGGTGTTTCAGTTTTCAAGTGTATGTCACGTTGAGTGAGAAGCATGCCTCCGATGCATCGTATATCCATCGACATATGAGTGTGAGCCAAAACAAGAAGTACTCGACAACCCAAAGCTAGTGACATACGTGTCAGGTTGTGCCAAAGTGCATGTGTGAAAACAGGGAAAACCACAAAGTCTTAATTTCGCATAAGTATCGTGCAATGAGCAACAATATAATAATACATATGTAAAATGGCACAAATCATGATTTTTGAGCGGCATGAGGCTCAAAATGCATATACAATAGCTATTGTATACGCGAGAAGTGTCCAGAGCCTGGAATATGTATTTTTTTAAATACGGGTATTCTAACCATCGTATTGCGGCAAATCTCATGTAGCGAAGCCTTCTGTAGAGGATCTTCGTGGCATCAACACTCATGAGTGCCGAGACTTAACTTAATCCCGCACATATTGGAATTATTTTATCAATTCCGAATACATAGCCGCACTTTGCCTACTTAAACGGGGCACAAACAAGGCTATCTGTCTGAAGTGTCCGACGAAAATGGGAAGAATACACGCAAGCGTGTGGTGAGACACATGTTACGGCTCAGCCATCTCGCTGCCATGATGGGACAACGAGGCACGGGTGTCTGATGTCCAAGGTTGCAACGATCTCATTGCTCATAAGCGAAATTCCTTGTTTTACCATAAATTATCCATTTTATGGGTTGGCGGCAATGAAGGAGCGGTTGCCACCATTGATGAGCTTCCGCGGGAAGCCCAATGGGTCATGGCAACCTGTTTTGAGCCTGCTTGTAGCTTGGACCAAGAGCCAGGGTCTCGCTCAAGGCTGCCCTAGTCGCAGCAAGGTTGTCGGGTGCCTTAGCACCTGACACCACCTTGGCGCCAAAAGGAAAAAGGAGTGAGGCCCATGCGGGGCCTGCTGCGTGACTGAGCCACTAGGCCCAAGTCAGCCTTGGCCTGCACCTCATGTGCAGACTAAGTGCTGCTGGTTGTAGCATGGGTCCAAGTGCCAAAACCCCCATCTCACCCGGGTGCACTAGCACCGCGCAAAAGCCAAAGTGAGTCCCTTATGGACTCAGCTAGGGTATAGACCCAATGGGCTGGGCCATGGCCGCCTAGCAGAGTCTGGCCCACTAGTGACCAGACCCATATGGGTCGAGGGAGAGCTCTTGGCCTGAACCTAGGGGGTTCGGATCAGGCCTAGCCTGCTCCCCAATGGGCTGCGGCTAGTCGAAACCCCTAATGGGGCAAGCCAACTGGCTTGACACGCACCTTGTGGGTCCAGGTCCAGCTATAAGATCCACTGTATTTCTAAAGAAATTTTATATGATATATATATTTCAGTGTTAGTAATTTTGTGTTTCTATGCGAGAATTGCTCGTAAATTTGGTGTATATTGCTTTCTAAGGTTCTGAATCACGTAAATTTGCTTTACGAGGCGATTCAGAGCAAACCACGACAAATTGAACCCCGATATTTTTAGATTTGATTTGTATTAAACCTAATTAGATTCACTCTGAATTTTGGACCTAAACGACAAAAATATCTCGTTATTTCATGGAATTTGACGAAAATAGGTATATCGACAAATACAGGTCAAAACGAGGCCCAAATTCATCAAAATTGGAAAATTAAATATATAATATTAAAATTAAGGTCTTAATTCATAAAATATAATTTGGAGTTATAGCTTTTAAATTATTTAAAACCAATCCATTTAAAAAGCAAAATAAGGTTTTATAATAAAGTGAATTGAAAATTTTATAAAACCAAAAAGGGTTTTTTCTAAAAGTTTTGAAAGGAGGTTGGGTTTTGGAATTATAAAAGGTGGTTGGCATGGGCTCCACCTCAACCCATGCCATTTTAAAGAATGGAAAAAATGAATTTTCAAAAAAAATCACTTAATATAGCTTTTTTGAAAAGCATGTAAAATGCAACTTTTGAGGTCTTAAAAAGGCATTTTTAAAAGTGGGTGGGCAAGGCCCATGATTTTTGGGGATGGGCTGGGCTCCCCTTAGGGGGTAGCCCCTAACCCCCATTAAATGCATTCTTTTAAAAAAAAAAATGTGTGTTTGGATTTTGAAAAGAAATCGGTTTTTGGGGTGTGGGTGGCTTGGCTTTGAAAAGTCAAAGCCAACCACTCCCCTTGAATCAAGGGGAGTGGTTGGGGGTGGTTGAGGGTCAGCCCTTGACCACCTTTGACCTATCCCATGGAGTATAGGGAGGGGATTAGGGAGGACCCTCCATCCTCATCCTTTCTCTCCCCACCCTCTATCATCCTCTTCCCCTTTTTAAATGGAAAAAGAGAGAAGAGAGAGGGTCGACACCCTCTCTCCCTTCTCCTCTCTTCCCTCCAATGTTTCCCTCTCTTCCTAAGTGTGTGTGTGTGGGACCTTGGAGCAGCAGCCCTCCAGCTGTGGACACAGCCCCACCTCCTTCATCTCCTCCACGTTCCAAGGTGAGTAAGCCGCCCCCCCCCCCCCCCTTACTTTGTCTTTTTTTTGTTTAAGCATGGAAGGCATGCTAGGCATGGAGTTGGTTTGCACTTGAAATGTGCAACCAATCCATGGTGGCCTCATGCTACAGATGTGTTAGGCGGAAGCACATAGTCTGCAGCCCTTCTTTTCGTTTTGAAGTTATGAACTCTCCATTGTAGCGTTTCTTGTTTTTACCGAGTTATCAGGCAACCCTCTGATAAAATGAGCATATCTCTTTAGATACGTGTCAAATTGGAGTGTTCTTGGACTCTTTGGAAAGCTCAGACAGAGATCTGCAACTTTAAAGTTGGTCACTTGGTCTGATTTGGTGGGTAGATCTGTCAGAAATCACCATTATCGGCGGATGGCAGTGGTTCATCAGCAGTCTGGAAACATCCCGGATAATGTCCGGTGTTTCTGTTGTATCTCCCAGACCCTTTAGTGGAATGCAGACTTCTTAGACTCTGTGGAAAGCTATCAAATAGATCCACAAGTCTCATGTTTGGCACTTTTGCCGAAACTGTGGCGCCCCAAACCCTGACTTTGGAAAACTTAGCATTTTCTGTGGAATTTTTTTTTTTTTGAAAAGGTTTAACCAGAGAACAGTGGAAAACACAGTGTACGTAAAAACCACAAAGTTGCAAGTCTGGGCGGCCGCCACATGTGAGTGCAACAAGAAACAACAATAAGGAAACAACTTTTATTAAATACATTTACAAAGTGTACAACCCATCCTATATACAAAACCAACAACTGCCAAGATCCAACAAGTGTCAGAAGTGTGGGTTCAGAGTCCGCTGCAGCACATTGAGCTCCATCGCACGCCTAAGTAAGCACCTGTATCCCCATAAAATGGGGTCAGTACTCTTTCGAGCTGGTGAGACAAACCAAACAATGTACCAATGTGTGGAAATCGAAGCAAGTTATCAAAGACATACATAACATGCTTAATGGCAGTAATTGAACAATTGCATCATAAGAAAGTGTACAGAACCACAAATGGAGCAATAAGTGGAAATAACTGGCATGAATTTATGAGCAATAACTATGCTAATTCATTTCATAATTCATATCCATTAGTAAGTATGCATCAAGGAACATAAATAACTAGTATCATACAGGACTTGTAAGTACAATAAACCTTCACAAGTGCTAAAAACAGACAAGTGACCAAAGTAACAATAACGCAAGTAACTCAAACAATAACTGAGTTGTAACAAGTGCTAGAAACGAGCAAGCAACTAAAGTAACCGTAGCAATAAGTAATTAAAACAACAAACTGAACTGTAATGAGAACTAAGCAACAAGCAACTATAGTAACAACTGAAGTAACTGTAAAGCAGACATTCAAAGTAGTAACAGACTGTATCAAGTACTAAACAACACAGTAACCAAAGTAACAACTGAACAAGAAAGGAAACTGAGGTAACAGCTGAACAAGTACAGCAACTGAAGCATAGACTACAGAACAAGTAAAGTAGCAACTACAGTAAGTCAACTGATTGGTTAGTCTTTAAATTCTTCTGATTACTCATTAGGGTATGCGAAGGAACCTCGCATTCTGTGAGACATGCACCCGGCACCTGTTATTCAAGTTCTAGTGTGGTAACCGGGGAAGCTACAGACTGAGTCAACCTCATGCGAGCATCACACAGCTGGGAGAAAGCACTCGCATAGGCAAGTATTGCAATCCATACTACTGCAGTAGTGAGGTCCTAAAAAGGCAACCTCGACCTCCCTGACTCTGAGTGATTGGAGGCCAAAGGACGCTACAACTCCTGTCAAAACACGTGTCGTAGTAACGACAAGTCACTCAGGGTTGTACCATCCACCCTCTCCCAAGGTGAACCGTTTTGTGAATGGGGCGAAGCAGGTTTATCTTTCTTAGGCTCATATTCAGTAATACCTCACAACGAGGAATTTGCCTCATGGTCCCCGCGGGGTACGCAAAATGAGGACTTGGCCTGCCCATTCACGTTCTCAGCCTCACGCGATCAATGGAGCACACTGCTCGTGAAAGCAGTCATAACACCATATTATTTATGTTTGTTTAGGGTATATCACACAAGAGTCCATACACAACACAAGGGCCACTGCCCAAGGACTTCAACTGAGCCCACAACAAGTTATATTTATTCATACCCTATGGTGTTCAATTTTCTGTCTTTCATTTTATAAAGTAAGTGCACCTAATGCGCTTACCAATGCCTCAAGCAATGTACCTCCTCAGGGTACGCACTACTTAGTAACGGTGTCAAGATGTGCCAAGTGCAAAGTGTAAGAGTATCACCATTTCTATCTTTTGCTTAAGTATAAACCACAGAGGCATTTGCATATATCATTTCTGAGAGACAATTAAGTGTACGAGCAAACACACATTCACATGCATATGATATATCATCAAAATTTCATTATACAAAGCATTGTCTCTAAAACATTAACAATGGCACTTCGCATATTCACAAGCGAGGCAAAACAGTAACGAGTGTGTACTAAATAATCAAGTGCGAGCATGCATCATAATTCAATGCAATAATATGAACAAGCGAGAAAATCACAAGTGTGAGTAGTCATGCATGAGCAGAATACGACAAGTACACGAACAAGCTAATTTAACATTACAGGGCAACGTGCCTCACGATGAGACAGTTAGAAACATTTGGCCATAGTAAGGCAGCTCTCGAACAAATCAAGTGGCGTGCACAAGCATACAAAACATGTACCTTTTACATAAGTGAGCTCGTCTTGCAAAGTGAGTCTACAGCCCGAAAACTCGCCAAGGGTTTCTACAACATAGATACGCAAAGTATTGTCGTACATATTCTTAAATTTTGTGAATCCCATAACTATACAACGAGGGACATGCACATCGGACTGTGTGCAATTGCCAAGCGTCATGAACACTTAGGTGGAGACAAAGTGTTCGAAACATCGAACCAATGTATTCGGGTAATTTAACCTTGTGCAAGCCAATAAGCACATGGTTTTTCCTTGGTTTACACTGATTTGCATTATACATTAGCGTTAATATGCTTTACGATTGCGAACCCCACAAAGCGGAGAATGCTAACTCCAATGCACTCAGCATGTCATTGCACGCGTGACAAATACATATTTAGCTATTTATTTTCTCTATTATGGCGGCGACAAAGACAGTTGTTTGTGAAAAGGCAAAGTGGAAACTATGTCGTGCAATGGGAAAAGTGCGGCTAGTCAACTAGCTATCTCATGCAAAAGACTGCAAAACTACAAGGGCGGGGCACGAACGCTTCCGCTGCGCCAAACCGCAGCAGCATCAACCTAATCTGGTTGTAACAAAGGCCAAGCTTTGGCCCAAAACCCGCAGCACCACCCAATTAAAATGCAGCCAAAGTGCTGCAGCCGCACAACTTGGGAACGAAGCTTCCAAAACACCATAAAGGTGCTACTGCCCTGCGAGTCCCCGTGGCCCGCTATTCTGGACAACGGTACATACCTAGGCAGCTGGTCCATTGGGACTCGTGCCGTAGGCACTAATGCAGCCCCATAGGCTGCCGTCCGGAGTTCTCTATCGAAGTGGAAAACAAGACGAAAGGGATGAAAATCCAACAACTGTGTTGGAACAGTTCCCAAAAAGGCCGACAACCTTACCAACCACACTGGTGAAAAAGGCACCAAGTGCACACAAGCAAGCCTGGTTTGGGCTGTGCTGCCGAACTGCGGCAACACCCACGACGAGGTGACAACAAACCATAAGGATCCAACTGAAGGAAAAGACGGAGGTGGACAGTAATCTGTACTGTCCCACAACCCGCATACTGCTGGGATCGAATCCCCTGGACCCAGTGGGTTGGGCCCAGGAAGAACCACCAATGATGGTCACGGCAACATAAAGAGGTATGCATCACGGAACATAAAATTATTGATGTAACATCGTGAACTGTGTACAGATACAAGTAGACATGTATGTGCATCATGTCATAAGTGCGAGAACTAGTCAAGTGACAATACCAAACATTGCACATTATGATGATGGGACAGTTATAAACATTTTGTCACGATAAAGCGTGACTCACAAGCTGTGCCAAGGTTCATAAACCATGTATTGCAACCATAAGTGAGCTCATCTCGCTAAGTGTGGCCATTGCCCGCAACAGGACTCACCAAGGAGTTCCAATTGTCGCAAAAGTCTCATAGGACTACAAATCCATAAGGGTGCCACAACCTCCCTTCATACTTAGGGAAAACATGTAATCTGCCAATGTAATTGTATATTCAGAAATCATCAATGTAAGCATATGTTTGTATTCATTAGTGCAAAGCTTACGTGCTAAGGTGTGTGTGGCCGTGTACCGTTCAAACACCAACAAAATGTCTCGCCAAAACACATGTTAATACTCTTAAATAAATATGTACGTATGATTTGTGTCGTGCCTTGTAAGACAAGAGAAGTGCCATGATATCAAATACGTACGTCAAGGAAAATGTCAATGCTATATTTATTTCATTTGACATGAGCCAATGGTTCCTTAACTATGCTAAAAACCCTTGTTTTATTTAGAAGCCTTCGATAGGGTGCCATAACCAAGTAAACTCTATTTTTATAAAAAGACATATAATGAGGTATCATTGCAAGCATTGAGAACATTTGCGTTCTATGCTAAGGTAGCCATACCCATATCGAGAAAAAATCCATATTATTCTAATTGGTGGTCTTATTGCGACAACAGACACACGTGCAAAAGGGCTATGTCCATACAACAACACATCAATGAATTTTCCATTTCTTTGTGCATTCATAACCAAATTGATATAAGTTAGCTTTGATCGATGTGCACTATTTGTTGCAACATAACGAGGCAAATTCCATAAAACCATTGGGGTATTGGACCCCGTGTTACGCATGCACTTGCAGCCGCATAGGCTGCTGCCCAAAAGCTCACTAAAAACAGCAACAAGGAGTGATGCAAAAACATGTATAATCCAGCTATTGTGACCACCCGCCATCCGGTGCCATGTGGCAACGTACGCACACAGCAGACCTGAAGCAATGGCGGCCCTGCTGAACCACGTGAGGCAGCAACCAAAGCGATGTGAGATCAACCAGCACGCTGCTGGGGCCGGAATGAAGAAAAAGATGGACAGTAATCTATGTTGTCCCGCAAACCGCCAAAGCCCACAACCCTGGACCGAGTGGGTCCGGTCCGAGGAGGGGACATGGCGCACAACTCAGCAAAAAGGAGGACGACCCTGGGGTCTGGACTGTGCAGTCCAACCACGCTCCAAACTAGAGCCAACAAAAGAAAGGGGTCTGAACTGGGCGTCCAAACCCAGCATAGCTTAGCCGCTCAAGCCGGTCCAGGTCTGAACCGATTGGTCCAGACCAAAAGAGGGCGCACTCAAGCTTGAGTACGGTCTGGACCGTGCATCCAGACCCAGCTGGCTACAGCCAACACCGAAAGAGGTGGGGTGCAGGCCTACCGCCTGCACCCAGCTGCAGCCTAATAGCTGCAAGGCCGCAGCAACGGTTGAAACAAAACCCAAAAATGAAAGGGGCTTAACGCCTAAATCAGAAAAAGTGAAGGGCACGTCCCCCAACCAGACAAGCATGGGACGACCTTTGACAGGTCTGGACCATTTGGGTCCAGACCATGTCAGGCCAACTGCGAACCAATCCACACCCACTCAGTTAGGTGGGTTCGGCCAGGGTTCACGCTGAACCAAAGGGGAAGAAAAAAGGAAAACGTTCTAGCTAGGGGCGGTGTAGGTCACCAGCTGCTGGACACGTCCAGCAGCCTTGACATGCTGAAACAACTAAAAAATAGCAGCAAAACTAAATGAAAAAATGTAGGGCTGTTGGTGCACTACCAGCTAGGCTCAACCCAACTATCCCAGGCCAGCAGCTAATCGATCAGGAGTTGGCTTAAAAAGAGTAAGCTGCATGGTGTGGGGCTGTCCACGGTCTCCTTGCCAACCGAATCAAAGCTTTAGACAAGCCTTGCTACTACAAATCAAACTGTGCAAGAAGAAAACTTGAAGCCTTTGGGGAAAATGCAAGGGCTAAAACGCTTTCTTGTAGTCACAGTATACCAATGCTTAAACACGATTTAAAACGTATCAATAAGCGTGCAAACATGAAGAACCTGATGGCCTTATGCTACAATGTCAATATTGCATGGGGAAAATGCCTAAGAACGTGCTTAACTGAAAGCTCATTCACAATACATGCAACCCATTTCGTAAAAACACATGAATAAGGAATCACAAATATCAAAGTGCTCTTAAACGAAAACCCACCGTAAGGTATGTAAAAAAAAATGACATACGAAAATGCAAGAACATGTAAGACACATTCAAAACGAAAACCACAAATGGTATTTGAGAGGAGAGCTCACTACCACATTTCACAACAACAAAACAAATGCCTTGTAAGCATGCTAAAACGAAATCCACCTATTCAAAATGCATACAACTTAGCTCAAGAAAATCGACAATGTGAAAAACCCAAAAGCTCAATAGAAATCCACGGTAGGTGTAGAGGATAAGGTGTCTCACCTTTGAGGCTTTGGAATGGAGGAAGAGGCACCACGGCTGGAGCTGCAACTAAGCTCACTCACACTCACCACTACACTCTCTACTCTCTCTCCCACATGGTTTTGGAGAAGGGATGGAAGGGGAAGAGAGAGACTCCTCAAGAAAATCGTCCAAATGAAGGCCTCTTTCTCTCTCTTCAAGACTTAAATAGGTAGGTTTAAGATCAATGGACGGCTAGGATTAAAACTAATAGGATGGAGGGCTGGGGTGCTCCACGCCCCCCCATAGCCAGCCATGGACCAATGCATGTCATGCATTTAAAACTTTTGAAAAGGTTTTCAAAGATGCCATTAAGAAATGCCTTTAAGGTTTCAAAAATTTACCAAGAGATGCCCTTGTGTGCCGCTCAACTTCACCTATCGATTTTGGCTATTTGAATTGTTTGAAAAACCTTACAAAACCGCCATGGGGTGCCAGCCCCATGACTCTTTTTGTTGGAAAACGCCCCTCATAATGCTTCATTATGAGTCTTCTTGAAAAGACCAAGGGCCAATCATGGCCTTCTTTTCAAAAGCCATGCAAAAACTTTCAAAATCGCCACCCAGCTGGTCAAACCTGGACCAGCTAGTCCACCATGTCTAAAATCGTCCTCTAGAGAGGACGCCCAATGGGTTTCGATCCTCCTCTAGTTGATCCGGTCCAAATCCAAAATCGTCTATGCATATGCTTTCAAAACAATGCTTAATTAATGCATTAAAATACTAAATAAATTCCAATAAATCGTTTAG
This sequence comes from Nuphar pumila, assembly GCF_984573655.1. Classification (NCBI taxonomy): domain Eukaryota; kingdom Viridiplantae; phylum Streptophyta; class Magnoliopsida; order Nymphaeales; family Nymphaeaceae; genus Nuphar; species Nuphar pumila. Next base: position 80,848,619 of record NC_143249.1, on the reverse strand, counting down.
TGCTCTTTATAATCTCAATTAATATGAAATGCTCGATGCCTTTCAAGAAAATTGTTTTTCGTTTGCAAGAATTAAGCGTATTATGATTCGGGTTCAATCATAGAGCAAAACTTGTAATTCACATGCACTGACGAGGTTTTTACGTCGTATGGCTCCTGTTATCATCACAAAATTTTTACTTTTGCAAGACAAACTTACCTTTGAAAAAGATTTTGAAAATAACTCGCCTCCGTTTTAAAATGCGGGATAATTTTGAAGAATGGGACTCGCCTGTCGGTACGAGGTTCAACCGTTCCTGGCGCCTTTACCAGGGGTAATTGAACCAAGGATCAATTGTGTGCTTAGTTTTGTTCAACTTGTCTAAATCGTGTTCTATTTCCTAAATGCACAAAGAATCAGGCATGTGCTATGAATTTCTGAAAATGCAGATTTGAAAACATAATGTTTGCTTAGAATAACTGAAATACTTGGAAAATTCTTGGAAAAGATGTCACTTGGAAAATCGTGAATCATGATGAAAGTACTTCTGAGGAAAATGAAAATCGATTTCTAAAGAATCTAGAGGTTTTGTGAAAATTGATTTCTAAGGAATAACTTTGGAAAAAACTTGGTTTTTCTGAATTCAAACTTTGAAATTGAAGATATAACTTAGAAAATCGAATTTTGAACTTAAGGAATGCATGAAGAATCATTTGAAAGCTCAGAGTTTTGAGAAAATCACTTTTTGAGTAAGACTTGGAAAATTTTGAGAAAATTGATTTCTCTAAATTGGAATTGGAATTTGCAAATTTATGAAATGAATGAATATGGATTTGAAAGACATTTCTTTGAAGAATTGAGAAAATCCTTTTGAGTTTTGAAAAATGTAGTGCATTTTGAAGTTAGCCTAAGAGTGTAGGTTGAATGTGGCTAATACGAAGATCACAAATCTAGGTCTCATTCGTATTCTGACTATGGCCATAAATACGAATTTCACCGAGTTTGTCAACTCCCTAAGAGCTAGTGCACGTGCCATTCGTGTAGACCACAGTGGATTTGTAAAGAATGTGCATGAATTGGCATACATTGCAGTTATATATCAAAGTTTAAAACTATATGCAATGCAAATCCTAATCTATGCAGGAATTGAAATTCTTATTCCAAATTTAATTACAATTTACATCACTAATTGAATTTAAATACAGGAAAATAAAGTCTTCAATGTCCCTGCAAAACTAGAAAAATGGATTAGTGAAGATATGTTGGCTTTTCTAGGTTTATCCAGCAATATCTGGAAATTGCTGGATTTTGCTAAATATAAGCCTTTTTCCATGATTCTTTGATATAAACTTAATGAAATATGAAATAAAATTGAAGAAATATGAAAATAATATTTGAAATTTCAAAATTGGGGTCAAATTGACCAAAATACTCCTGATAGCAAGACTATGGCCTTGAAACCAGGGTTTTCAGAAAGATATTTTGTAAAATGCAAGTTTTAAAATTCAAATGAGGATAAATTAAACCAAAAAAGGATAGGGAATGATTAAAAATATGAAAACTAGGGTTTAGAATTTTGATATTGAGGTCAAATGACCAAAATGCCTCTGATAGAAAGACTATGGCCTTGAAATCAGGGTTTTCTGAAATAAATTTTGGTAAAAACTTTGGGTTTAGGGTTTAAATGAAGTCAAATAAGCACAAAATTAATCATGAAGCATCCTAATATGATTCTAAACATGAAAAAACCCTAAAAACATAAACTTATACACGAAAATCATAAAATATCATGAAAATCACAATTTTTGCAGTGTTTCTGGATCCTGCTGGTACCCTGTTTTGCAATTTGATCCATTCAAGCATCAAATGGATTCCAAAATTCATAAAAATTGCCACATACACTTATTATAACCCTAAAATCAGATTGGAATTATAAAAATATATTTTTGACATTATTCCAACTCGAAAATTGCGTTAAAACCCTAAAATAAGCTATTTTTGTCCATGGCCACAGACTAGTTTCAGTGTTAGACCTAAATTAGGGGACAAATTACCATAGAAATTTTTGAAATTTTACAGAGGTAAACTAGACAGAAAAACAGAAAATTCTCTGTTTACAGATCGGAAAAATCATCTCCGATGAGGGAGAAACCCTTCCGGAAATACGGACTAAAATTTAATGAATATAAAATTAGTTAAAACAAGTACTTCCAATTAAAAATACAGAAATAAATAGCAAACTTAATAAAAAAATTCTTAACTTTCATTAGTGAATAGTAGACATAAAAATAATGAACTTCTTTTTTTACAGATTCTGAATCGAATCCACGATTTGAGATCTATGATCAGCACAAGTCAGATTAAGGTTTTGGTAAACCCTAACGAGTTTTAAATTTTAAATATGATTCTCTGATAGAGGAAAAATACCAAACAGAAGCAAAAAGTTATAAAAATTTCACAGTAAATAGTTCACATCAATATTAAGTCACTGCATTTTATGGATCTTGAATCGGATATCGGATGAGAGAAATAATACAACTGCAAGTTACCTATGAATTTCAACAATGATTCTAAACGATTGAAAATCACGGTTTAATCTTTTGTTTTTTTTGACAAAGTTCCCGAATTCCAAAACATCTGATTTTTTTACAGTATTTCATTGACATATCTGTGTATCACATATAAAAAATTCAGAAATTTATAGTGAATATTTCAATACGAAATAGCATGCTCTTTATTGATTTAAGATTAAAACACAGAAATTTAATAAAACTTAATAAAACATGCATTAATCAATGAGAACAAATAAAATAATATCCAAACAGTAAAACAAAATTAATTTCTATGCTGGAACACATGTAATAAACATGAATAAGTAAAAAAATAAATAAAACACAGGGAATCCATGGCTGGAATTAATATTTACCTTTGAAATCATGGATTTAACCCATTTAACGGGTAAATCACATGTTTTCATGGTTAAGAACATGAAAATCAATGCAATAATCGATTGTAACAGATTAGAATCCCTGGAAAAATAGTAAAACAGGGTTAGATCACCTTCTTGGACCGTTCTTGAGGTTCTTGAGGTTGAATACATGGTTTAATCCATGCAATAGAAGGCACCAATGGCTAAATCGATGTTAAAATATGAAAAAGCATTAAATAAAACTAAAAAAAATTAAGAAATTATTACCTTGAGGTTGCAACAATGGAGGAAGGGCTGGAGAGGAGAAAGAAGCTCCAAGAATCCAAGAGGAGAGAGATAGGGAGGACGACCCCCCTATGGAGATTATTTATAGAAAATTTTTAGGTCTAAAAATTAAGAGTTTTGAAAATTTTGGACTTCTAAAGGGGGGGGGGCAATTTTTGGGTAGAGTTACTGTAAGACCCGCAATTTTTCAGATAACTCTGAATAAATTCCTGAGGCATTCTTCAGTGAAAAATAGCATTTTTACCGTAAAGCGAATCGAACCGATTCCTGCGACCCAAATATACTTAAGATATTCGTATCTTCACGAATATATGCTCAAACGCTCTGGAGATCATAACTTCCTCCCTGCTCGAAATCAAGAGATTCCTGCGAGCCAACTTTCTTAGTTGCATAAATACGAAGATAATGGCCTACTCAGAATTTTTCGGAAAAAAAATGCCGAAAATTCAACTTTTTGCGGGACCCACGAAAATGTTGGTGGGACCCACAGAAATATTCTTCAGAAAATATCCGGTGGGACCCACGAAAATATCTCATGGAAATATCTCAGATGGATAAGATCAAAGGGAATTTCTGAAAAAGCTATGGACTAAAATGGAAATTCTGAAACTTGGGGCTCAAGTTTCAGAATCTATAAATAGAGGAGCCCCCCTCCTTTGAAAAATCGTCTAGCCCTCTCTCTCTCCTCCTTTTCCAAACCTCCCCTACCTAGCCTAGCCCACCTGACTTAGCCTGAGCCTGCCTGACCTGGTCCTAACCCACCTGACCTAGGTCTGAACCCACCTGACCTAGCTCAAACCCAGTTGACTTGACTTGAACCTAGTTGGGTTGGAAGTCAAAGTCAAAGTCCCTTTTGGTCCAACTTTTGGTTTGGATTTCTGAACCCAGACTTAGCCTACTTGGGTTGAGTTCGAACCTGCTGAACCCAGTTGACTTGGACCGAACCCAGTTTGGTTCAAACCACTTAGGTTAAGCAGCTTGACCTGCTTTACCTCTTTCTCAACTAGGCCGACTTCATCTGACCTAGTGTGACCTCTTGACGGAAGGATCGAAGCTTGTTCAAAGCGTTGGATCATTCGGGAGACGTTTCTTCCGCAACTTGAAGTAAGTTCGCTTCATTAAACCATCTCTCTCAAGTATTTGATTGTTTGTATATAGCATATACTTTCTGAAGTAGTATCTTGCTTTAGTTCTTGGTTGAGCCCTCTAGGACACTTCGGTGTTCACGCGCTCGCCTCGTAACTATCGTCGGATATATATGTTCGAATACGCAGTATATGCGTTCTTCAAAATAGTATCTCACCCTAGTTCTTGGTTGAGCCCTCTAGGACACTTCGGTGTTCACTCGCTCGCCTCGTAACTATTGTTGGATACAGATCTAGGTGTATATCTGCTGATACTGCCGACGCGTCTTATATCGCACAGGTCATGTAATTTACCTTTGCCGTCGCGTCGTATGATGCCAAGGCTCCCTGCTTTCTGTACTTCCGATTATGCATTTACTTACGCCGTCGCGTCGAACGATGCCAAGGCTCCTGCTTTCTGCAATGTATTTACTTACGCCGTCGCGTCGAACGATGCCAAGGCTCCTGTTTTGTTATATATGTAGAATATTTCGTTCAGTTACACACCCTGAACAATAGTATATGCATTTCCTTTACGCCGCCGCTGTATAAAGCACAGGCTTCTGCTTATATTACATATATGGCGCGTAAGTGAGCATTCAAACGGAGATCAACTCCAAAATCGCCCATGTGATTCCCTTACCGCTCCTCGTACAAGATTCTGCTTGACGAATGAAGCCCCTATTGGAAAGGCTTCGCCTTTTGGCAAAATGCTCTTTACGTAAAGACTAAATCAATTACGTATGGCCTGGCTATGGCCCAAGGTTCCTGCAACCTTGATGGATGCAAAGTACGCACAACGGTGCGCATCCATTTCCCGAGTTAAGCGTAGCGATTTCCCACCAAAGAGGGGAGATGCCGCTGAAACGGATAAAAGAAACGCACGCTTTCTCCGTAAAAGAGAGGAAGTGCTGCTGAAATTCCTGAAGGAGCTAAGAATGGCTCAGAAAGAACGTAGCAGAAGTGCTACCCAGTTATGGAACGCCTTCTACGATGTAGAAGGGTTCGTCGCACCACTGCCGGTAGAGCAGAGAAGGTGTTGATAGAATGGTTGGCAGAAGAGCTGCCAAAACCAGTTAAGTAGCACAATGATGTCCTTTGTGGGAACGATGTCAGAATGACTCGTCTCCCTGACACCTGCAAGGGCATCATACTTGTAAGAGCCGTTGCGCCAAAGTAGTGGTAGCGTCTTGACAAGGTCTTGAGCTCGTTGCGTAAAAATACGCCGAGTAGCCGATCCGTAGAGATCGAGTCATGTGCATGCTCATTAAGAATTATCAGACAGCCAGACTCGTAAGGGCCGCTGAGCCGGAGTGTGTTGTTTCCACCGAAAGAGGTGAAGTGCTCGTCAAGGCCGAAGTGCCGAGAGCAGAGTTAAGCATGCATATGAATAAAAACCTTTGTTCCACGGTGAAAGCCGTGTGGTTGATTGGGGTCGGGTACATACTTCTCAAAGGCTGCCCTATAGGCATGCAATGTTCGTCAAGTAATTGTAAGACCGGCAGGCCCCTTTCAGAATTTCTCACCGAGGAAGACGGTGATGGCGCGGCCTTGAGTGACATATATTTCACCCGAACCTGATAGAGTTCATTGATGGCCTTCGTCACTCAAAGGTATGGAGGTCGTGGTTATCCTTAAATATCTAAGGATTGAACCCAACTCCTGCAGTAGCAGAATGCATTCGGATACCTAGTAAGGATCTCTTCCGGTATGCTGTACCGTCCTACTAGGGGGATGGGGTCAACAGGCCTCTGGGGTATCTAAAATACATAGAATAATCAACCCCCAGATCGTCGCGTTGTCGCCCAGATATGAGTCCCCTAAGCCCAGGGGGAGGTGCAATTATCGAAACAAAGCATTAGCTTAGGTACAACGCTACTTTGAATGTATGAGTGGATGACGTTGTTGAGTCAGTTCTGCATAACCTTTGTGAAGGTGTCATGGTCGGTATACTACTGGACCGATTGGGAAAGAACCCCATTGATATCCGTACGACTAAGTGAAGCTCGGAGAGCTGTCCTTAGATTCGTAGGATACAGATGTGCCAAGCATAAAGGCTTGAGCTAGACATCCATTCGTGACTCTGAGGAAGTCAAGGCTAAGTCGTAGAGACTTAAGAGGTTATTCTAACTCACAGCCCTGAAGAGGCTTATGCGAAGTCATGACGACTTGCGTAGATGTTCAACTCATAGCCCTGATGAGGCTTTTGCGATATACGCTAAGTCATGGAGGCTTGAGCGTCGTATTACGAACTGCGACCCTGAGTGGTCTATGCATTTACTTGAGTTGAATAGATAGGTGTTTGCCTACTTACCAGACCATCAGTGGTTCTGACCCCGTTTAATGGGGATTTCAGGTGTTGAACCTGCGTAGCGATATGCGGAGCAAGGCGGCATCAAGTTCCAGGGTTTCTCTAGACAGAGTTGTACTGCTTCCTTTTTATTGAACCTTCACTGCTTTTCTAAGCAGTAGTGTTGTAATAAACATGTGCTTTCGATAAAATGGAACACTTTGGTGGTCAATGAGTTGCTTGGCCACATACCTGCAACGTGCTCGGAGTTTTCTAAAACCGATGACTCATTATCGTCTTATTCCGCTGCTAAAAGCTTTTCTAAGTTCCGCTGCAAAGAAAAAAAAAAAAAAAAAGAAATCCATGAAAATTTTAACTTAGCTTTATTTTGGAAATCCGGGGCGTTACAGTTACCTATATAATCCTAACCTAATTAACCCTAATTGACCTTTAATTAAACTCCTAATTAACCCTAAAGACCCCCAAATGTGGCGCCACTTGGCGTTTTTCCACATTTGGTTTTTAAAGTTTTAACTAAAACCTTTAAAAACAATAGTTTAAAAAACCAAATTTAAAAATGGATTTTCAAAATGGATTTTGACTCTTCTAAACTTCTAAAACTAACCAGGACACTGACTAACCCTAATCTAAACCCTGACTTTCTCAAATGTGGCGCCACCCTGAGTGGACACCACTTGAATTTTCAAAAACGATTTTAAAACTTGAAATTGAAAGAATTTTCAAAACATTTTCAAAAGTAACCTTGGAATTAAAAGTTTTGAAATGGCACAGGGTTCCAACTGGGCTAGAACTCCTTTGGATATGGCGCCAACTGAGTGGGCCCACATCAAGTTCTGAAAAATTTGAAATAAACCTTGAAAATAACTTTGAAAAGGGGTTAAAATCAACAATTGAAGTTTAGAATTTTTGGTAATAGTGTCTCAAGCGAACTGGAACTCCGGGTTAGAGTCCTGAAATTTTAGGACTCTGAGATTTTGGATTTTAAAAGCCAAATGAAGGAGTTTTTGAAAAGATTTTATCAGAAATGGTGAAACGAGTCAGAAAATACAGTGAGGGTTAGACTCCTTACTCAATCAGAACTCTGAAATAGAGTCCTGGATTAACTAAACTCTACAAAATGACCTAATTTTTGAAAACAAATAGAAAGGAACTACAATGGAAGTAAAAACATACTTCAAAACAGACTCCTGACTGGATTAGGACTCTGGGATAGAGTCCTGATCGGACTGAAACTCTAGAATTTTTTTTAGTATTTTTCTGAAAAACAAATTAAAGAACTTGTGAAAACAGTGAAAACAATAACAAATATTGAAATAAATCAGAGTTCTGATTCAACTGAGACTCTGGGAACAGAGTCCTAATTGAACTAGGACTCTCAGATTTTTGGATTTTCTGTGAAAAAAAATGAGAGAATTTTGAAAAATAGTTAAAAACAGGATAAAATTGAAGTTTTCGTTCAGAGTCCTGATCTGATTAGGACTCTGAGAAAGAGTCCTGATTTGATCAGAACTCTAAGAATTTTGGTTTTCTGATAAGCAAATGATGAAATTTAAACAAAGCTTTTGAAAATCAGTGAAAATGAAGTGTGAAAACACACTTTGGATAGAGTCCTGATTTGACCAGGACTCTGGGGCAGAGTCCTGATTCTATCAGGACTCTAGGATAAAATCCTTGAATTTTGAAATTCTTTGATAAAAGTATAATTGTTTTGATAGATGGAAAGATTTTGAACGATTCTCTCAAAATTGAAATCAGGATCAGAGTCCTGATCCAACTAGGACTCTCTGAACAGAGTCCTGTTTTGACTGAAACTCTGAGTTTTTGACTCATTTTGAAAGATTTGGTTGAAAACATGTAAAAATAGTGACAAAAGACAGAGTCCTAATCCGACTGAAACTCTGAAGAAGAGTCCTAATCCAACTAGGACTCTAGAATTTTTGCCAAAACAAAAGATTTTGAAAGGTTTTCTCCAAAAACAGGTAGAAAAGGTAGTAAAAAGTAGAGTTCTGGTCCGACTGGACTCTGGAAAAAGAGTCCTGATCCAACTAGGACTCTAAGATTTTGGCAAAAATAGAGGAAATGGACAAGGGATATGACCATAACTGGTTTAAAATCAAAATGGAGTTTTGAAAATGTTTTAAAAAGATAAAAAGATAGAGTCCTGATCCAACTAGGACTCTAAAATTTTTGAGAAATTTGATAAATAAAAGAATCCAGAAGTGACACCACCTAAATGGGTCTCTTTTGAGAATTGAAACCAGTTGAAAATTGAGTTTAAAATGAATCCAGATTGTTTTCTGAGAAAAACACTTCAAAATACAAGGTCCTGGGGGTTGGCAAATGATAGAATGTTGATTAAAAACCCAGGTTTTAAAATTGATTTTGAAAGAAAAGTTTTAAAACTCGAATCTGGATTAAATATTTTGAAAACAGGAGTGCTGGATCTCGAAAATGAGATGTAATGACATGCAATGCAATGAAATGACATGTCAAATGTGTGTAATGACATATGAAATGTAGACACTGGATGAGGGTGAAAATTTGGGGTGTTTACAGATGCCCCTCTTTGCTACTAAGTCGGTTGTGAGCTGAGCTTAGTGGCAAAGAAAAACACCAAATTTGGACTATAAAAATGCCCCAGTTAGAAGGATCTGACTGGATATGAAGAAATTAGCCCTGATAAAAATTGTAGATATGAAATGAAGAATAAAGAAGAAAGAATTTACTTCAAAAGAAGTGAGATTCAGGTTTTGCCCTTAACCTGGATGGGACGGGAAAGACCTCGTATAGAAACGAAGCTCAGGTTTGACCCTTTGACCTGATCGGACGGAAATGAAATACCTCATCAAATGAGGCTCAGGTTTGTACCCTTAACCTGATCGGGCAGAAATGAATGGAATCCTCGAAAGAAGAGACCGTGATGAAACCTTCAGATTTTGCACAATAAATCCGATAGGGGTTTTGCAAAAGGATGAAATTGGGGTCCCTAAAGCTTGAAAAGGGGTTTGATTTTGGGCGCCTCATTGCTGAGACTAAATAACTTTTGAAATTGATGACCTTTTGCGAGAAAATTATTGGTGGCTTAACCTTAAGCCGAAATTGGACTGTCTATGGTAGGACAGTGGGGACACAGGGAAGTGTGCAAATCTGAGAGCCCAGACGCTCAGATTATACCAAAGAAGGGAAGGAATCTTGAAAACTCCCATTATCAAGTCCTAATAGGGATAATAACTGATGTCAGGATGCGCCAAAGATGAACCTCAAGCTCTCGCTTCACGTCAGGATGGCTAGAAAATATTGTCAAAATATTGAAAATTATTGTTGATTCAAAATAATTGAAAATGATACACATTGTTTTGAAGATATTCCCTGTTTTCTACCTGAAGTATTACCTCCAACTGGGCTTAAACTCCGTAGAATCAAGATTCGAATTCAAATTGCTTGCAATTGAGTTTCTTTCAAGGAAGCTATCAATTTCCTCAATATGAGAAGAAAAAAGAGTATTCTTGATATTGTGAAAGCAAATGGTGAAAGAATATGGATAATAGAATTTCACAAAATTAAAGAAGATTCTTGGTAGATTTGGCAGTTTGATATCCTAGGATTCTTTTCACATGATGATCTTTCTGCCCACTTTTTCTTTTTTTTATTGGCAGAATTAGAGTTCTTTTTGGGTTTTTTGGGGATTACATCATCCTTCATTTTGGAGATGTCCTGACTTTTCTCTCTTTTTGTTTTTTGGAAGGGTACATCACAAACTCCTTCATCTCAGAGATGTTCAAATCCTTCTTTTCACTCAGGGATTATGTTGACGGTTATTGGCTCATGGGTTGGAAATCTCTTGGTGATAGCAGAAATTAAATATCTTTTAGGGTTTGTCAGGAGGCTCATTGCAGTCGCCTTCATCTTGAAGGTGCTCTGAACTTTCCTTGGAAGGATCCGTCACAAACTCCATCATCTTGGAGATGATTCAAATCTTCTTTGGCCTCGGGGGTCTACTCGCCTAATTCGCCTTCATCTTAACGACAGTTGAGAGATCTCTTTTGCAGATATTTAATTGCAGCTTAAGTGATTGAGGAGATATGGAGATTGAGTGGATTTTTCTGTATCACCCAGGATATTTCGATTGCTTTAATTTCCAAGAATGATCTTTAAAAATGTGCCATTGAGTGCGATCAATATCAATCACTTATGGCTTTGCAACAACATTGAATTTCTTTTGCTGGCCATACCAAGGATTTATTCTTCATCCTTTTGTTTGGCCAATAGAAAGATTTTGAATTTTGAATCCTTTTTCGCGAAAGCTTTGTCCTTTCGAAAGTAATACTGAAGGTATTCTGAGGTAATGTTTTTATGCAACAAAGACTTTTGAAATCAACAAATATTTAATGACAAATTGGCAAAATTTTCTTGAAATCCTTTATGCAAGCGAGCATCTGAAGCACAACGCAACGCATCCATGACAAAAAATTTCTTCTCCTTTCCCCAAAGGAGAAGATTCAGAAATTGGAAATAGAAATTACTCCTCTCTTCCCTGAAGAGGAGGTGTTTGCAAAACGAACTTTCGAAGAGAAATTAAGCTTTCGTCAAAACTTCCTAACATTAGGCTTTTATTATGGAAAGGGGGCCGGTAATGGTGAGGTCGGTGAATTGGTCATGAAGGAACGAGTCCATCACACTCTCCCTGAAAAGAGGGTCCTTCATGATGAAATGGCCTAGTATAAAATTATGGTCACAAGAAAGGTGAACTTCTGTCGAAGCTCTCTCTTAACTAAGAGTTCCTTGTATGAAATTGGAATTTTGTTTTGCAAATGGTTCACAAAGACACGAGTCGCTTCAAACTCTCCCTAAAACGGGGCTAAGTGAACAAAGGATAGCATGCGAAAAGAACGAGCTCCCTCGAACTCTCCCTGTAAAAAGGGTCTCTCGCAAGAGAAATGTTCGAAATTGGTATTGAGTGACCAAAAGGTTGAAATTGGAAATTGGAAATTGGAAATTGGAAATTGGAAATTGGAAATTGGAAATTGGAAATTGGAAATTGGAAATTGGAAATTGGAAATTGGAAATTTAGAATTTGGAAATTGAAAATTAGAAATTGGGAAATTGGGAAATTGGAAATTGGAAATTGGAAATTGGAAATTGGAAATTGGAAATTGGAAATTAGAAATTGGAAATCTGAAATTGGTTGACCCGAAGGTCGAAATTAGAAATTTGGAAATTGGATGGTCCGAGGGCCGAAATTGGTAATTGGATGGCCCAAGGGCCAAAATTTGGTAATTGGCTGGCCCAAGGGCCAAAATTGGTAATTGGGTGGCCCGAGGGCCGAAATTTGGTAATTGGATCTTGAATTTTGATGAATGATCAGTGAAAAGACTGAACCCAATAGGTCGACTGATACGACCAACCAGTAAGACATTAACATTAGCGCTCAATTTTTTAAAGGAATACCAGTATGAATACCAGGTTTTGAAAATATGTCGATATAGACATTGGATTTTGAGAATGTACCAAATCGAGCATTGGGTTTTGAAAATGTACTTTATTAATTTTAAATTGAGTCTTTGAAATTTTAAAAGAGACCGATGCTTCAAAAATATTTGGGGAATTATGACAGGCATGATTGCTAGATTTTCAGGATTATCCCTTATCCTGAATGAATAATGAACTTAATGCAGATGTCTGCCAATGAATATCGATGCCAATGAATGTTGATGTATGCAGATATGAAAATGATATAAATGAGTGCACAAGTGTGCAAAATAGGAGATTTGTTTATCCTACCTGCATACAGGATATTTGTAGATAAAAACAAAATTTTAAAATGCCCCAGTATAACTGGGAAAAGAGAATCTGATCATTATTTGAAGAGAATTTAAGGAATTGCAAAGAATAAGACATGATTTAAGTATAAAATTTTTTCAAATGCCAAGCATTGATGGGATCTGGTAATTCCACTCCGTCGGCATTGATGAGCCGATATGAGTTACGAGGTAATGCCTCTTTGACAACATAGGGACCTTCCCAATTTGGTGAACACTTGCTACTTGGGCGGTGCTTGAGATAAGTCGTTGATCTGAGCACTAGATCATTGACTCAAAATTTTCTTTTAATGACAGATTTTGCATATTGTCTGGCTATCCTCTGACGATATGATTGAGCGTGCTCTGCTGCTCTGAGTCTTCTTTCATCGAGCAAATCAAGTTGTACTAACCGCTGTTGCTGATACTGATCAAGAGGTAATTCTAGAAGTGATGCAAATTTTAGAGCAGGTTTCTGGACATGTAGAGGCAGTACTACTTCGGTTCCGTAGACAAGTTCTGACGGAGTAGCATTAGTTGGAGTTCGAATTGTGGTTCTATACGCCCACAACACATCATGAATCTTCTCATGCCAGTCACGGCCTGTTTCCAAGGTTCGCTCCAGGATTCGAATCAGAATCTTATTTGTGGCCTCTGCTTGACCATTCCCTTGAGGATAATAAGGAGCAGAGAAGTGATGATGAATTCTGAATTTTGAACAGAAAGTCCTCATCCTCTCATTCTTGAAGTGACTGCCATTATCTGACATAATATCATGCGGTATACCAAAGCGGCATAGGATATTCTTGTGGATAAATGAGACCACGTGTCGACCTTCTACTGTGCGTAGAGTGACTGCTTCTACCCATTTAGTAAAATATTCTATTGCGGCAAGAAAATATTTGTGACCATTTGAGGCGGAAGGAGTAATGGGGCCTATGACATCAAAAGCCCACATGAAAAATGGTCATGGCGAGAAGACAGATTGCAAGTATGTTGTTGGCGCATGAATAGAAGGTGCATGCATCTGGCATTGAACGCACTTCTTCACAAAATGATAACAATCTTGTTGCATAGTTCTCCAGTAATATCCTGCTCGGATGATTTGCTTGACAAGAGTTTGGTAGCCAACATGACCACCGCAAATGCCTTCGTGTGCCTCTTGCACAACTTCTTTGGCTTCTTCTTTGTCCAAACATCTGAGATATTCAAAATTGAATCCATGACGATAAAGGAAATCGGCAAGAATAAAATATCAAGCAAACATGCGCTAAATTGCTCGTTGCTCTTTCTTTGAGAGTTCTAGAGGAAATTCGTCAGTTTCAATGAAATTTTTAATGTCATGATACCAGGGCTTTTTCGTTTGCTCAGCCTGGTTTATCTGCTCTATTGGGACGAAAGCAGGTTGATCGAGTCTTCCAATTTCAAAAGAGCGACAAGATTCTCCGCTCTTGAAAGACATGATGGATCCCAGATTGGCTAAACTGTCTGCAACTTGATTGAAGTCTCTCTTGATATGGAAAAGTTGGAATTCTTCGAAATTGTTGGCAAGAGCTGAGACGATCTTCTGATAAGGAAGTAATTTATGATCCTTCACTTGCCATTCAGCTAAGACTTGATTGACGACGAGCAATGAGTCGCCATAAGCATGCACTCTTTTGACATTGAAGTCCTGCAGAATTTTCAGACCCTGTATCAAAGCTTCATACTCAGCCATATTGTGAGTGCACTGAAAATCCAGTTTGAGAGAAAAGGGGATCATCTCCTTCTCTGGTGTGATTAGCAGAATCCCGATTCCTATGCCTGCCATATTCTTGGAACCATCGAAGAATAAATTCCAAATTGGAGTTGGTTGAATATTGCAGATCCGCTCATCGGGGAAATCATCCTCGGCTTTAACATCCTCTGCCAGAGGAAAATCTGCCAATTGGTCTGCAATTGCTTGGCCTTTGATAGATTGTTGGGAGACATCCCAGATCATATTGCATCAACAGGACTTGCCATTTGGCAATTTGTCCGCTAAGAAATGATTGCTCAAGAATGTACTTGAGAGAATTTAATTTGGATAGAATTTTAACTTCAGATGCTAGCAGATAGTGTCAATTTTTGACACATCCAAACCAGAGCTAGACATGACTTCTCTATCTGAGAGTATTTCTTCTCATAATCAATGAAGGTCTTGCTCACATAGTAAATGGTGTGCTCTATCAGACTGTCTTCTTCATATTGTGCCAAGAATCCGCCGCAAGCAACTTGATTAACTGAAATGTATAGCAGTAGGGGTTTCCCCAATTCTGGAGGCTTTAAAACAGGAGGATTGAGAAGATATTTCTTTATGCGTTCGAACGATTGCTGACACTTTGGTCCCCATTCGAACTTCACTCCTTTTCTGAGCAAATGATTGAAAGGCTCACATCTCATGGCCAAATTGGATATGAATCGTCGGATTGATTGCATGCGTCCTTGAAGGCTACGCAATTCTTTGAGATTAGTAGGGGGAGGCATGTCAATGATAGCCTTTGCCTTAGCGGGATCCACTTCTATCCCCTTTTTGCTGACTAGAAAGCCTAACAACTTGCCAGATTCGACTCCAAAAACACATTTTTGTAGATTGAGTCTTAGTTTGTAAAGAATGAGCTGCTTGAAAACTTGATTGAGAGCTTCGATGTGATCTTCCTCTTCTTTGGATTTTACCAGAATATCATCAACATACGCATCCATGATTTTGTGCATCTGATCATGGAAAATGATGGCCATAGCACGCTGATAAGTGGCTTCAGCATTTTTAAGCCCAAATGGCATGACTGTATAACAAAAAGTGCCCCAAGGGGTAGTGAAAGATGTCTTAGACTGATCACGAGCGGCCAACTTGATTTGATTATATCCGGAATATCCATCCATAAAAGAGAACATAGCATGACCTGTTGTGCTATCGATCAAAAGATCAATATTAGGAAGTGGATAATCATCCTTAGGAGTCGCTTTATTGAGATCTCTAAAGTCGATGCATATTCGAACTTTGCCATTCTTTTCAAGGACGGCGACAATATTTGCTAACCAGTCTGGGTAGTCAATGGTTTGAATGAACCCTACTTTGAGTAGGTCTTCCAGACCTTCCTTAACTTGTTGTTCCACTCGGGGATCCATTTTTCTTATCTTCTGTTTAACCGGCTTAACATTTGGTTTTAGAACGAGGCGATTTTCAACCAATTTGGTATCCAGACCTGGCATATCTTCATACGTCCATGTAAACACTTCTTCATGTTGCTTGAGGAAATTGATAAGCCTTTCTTTCTCTTCCAGACTCAAACTGCTGCCAATCTTGAGAATTTTAGGATCATCTTCCGATCCGATATTGATATCCTCAGTCGGATCTTGAGCTAAAGATGATGACTCATCTTGCTTCTGAATTACTGCAAATTCTGGTAGTTCTTGAAGAGCTGAATCAAATTCTGCAGGTTCTTCTGACTGCTTTATAGTCTGACTGCATTTTGCTCTTGTTTTAACCTGATGAATCACTGCTGGCTTCGAAAAGGCATTTGGATTAAGAACGAGCTTCTTGATGGATCGAGAAGACATTCTGAAAATTGGAGAGAATAATTTATGGAAATCGCCCTTCACAAAACAAATGGCCTTAATTGAAAAAATGAAAGAGCAAAACAATGGCAAATTTGCAAAGGTTTGAGAAGTAAAGAGACAAATGGCATCCGTATAGACAAAGAAAACTTGCAACTTTATTGAAAGATAGAATTGACCAAAGTGACAATGATGAAAATGAAATGGGATATCATCCCAACAAAAGAATAGAAATGAAAAGACAAGCAGATTTTTTAATGTGTCCCCTTGACGAAAATAGTGCCCTTCTGAGATCTTCTGCCAGTGAAACCCAATCCGGCTCCCTTAGGGTAGTGCTGAGGAACTACAGGCTCGAGACGACCATCTCCATTTTTGCCTAGGCCTTGAAAAGACTGATAACCATGCTTCATTAACAGATCAAATCCCCTTTTGGTCTTCATAAACTGAGAGAACAAAGGATGATCCTTGAGTGTACTATAGTCAATTCGTCCTCCAATTTTAAAGAACTGTGGGCCTCTCCATCGAGTCATAGCCACTGTATGCTCTGGTTGCTCTATCATCTGCAGTATTCCTGAGTCTTCTTTAAAACTAACCTCTTCAATACCCCTAATGCTAGGGATATCAATAGTGAAAGTGGGCCTGGGGACCATGGGATGTGCTAGCCTCTGCTCCGGATCTTCGCCCAAAATTGTTGTGATCATTCCACCTTTTGACCACTTAATACACTGATGAAGAGTAGATGGCACTGCATTCGTGTTATGGATCCAAGGTCTTCTAAGAAGCATATTATAGGTAGATGACACATTGACCACATGAAAGAGAATTGAATGGACCGATTAGTCAATGAAAATCTCTAGGAAGATTTTTCCTTTTGCGGTCTGGCCATGATTATCGAACCCATAAATGGTGATAGGGTCCGGGATGTATTCCTCCTCTTTGATGCCCAAGGCTCTGGCTATCATTTTCGGGCATATATTGAGGTTGCTGCCTCCATCTATCAGCACATGAGGAACAGTCATTCCTCTGGTTCGAATCACAACATACAAAGCATTGTTGTGAAATACATGCGGCTTCGGAAGATCTTCGTCTGAAAAAGTAATTGGAGCATTTGTCATGGTCTGATTGACTATCTGGGCCATGTCTTCAGGAGTTATGCTCGGTTTCACCTTGATTTTCCGCAATAGGTCATCCAACACTTGCTGATGCTTGGCGGAAGCTTGGGCTAAGACCAAAATTGAGACATTGGATAATGCTGTAATCGGCTTTGGTGCAGATGTCTCATTTTTCTCTGGGGCAGGCTTAATAAAGTGTTTGGGGAACCACGACATTCTTTTAACCATATCAGGAGATACCCCAGCGGGCGTGGCAGATACTTTCATTTTTCCGAAGGTTGAGATGAGATCCATCTTCTGAGCTTTGGTCTGAGCTTGCTGCAATGCAAGGACCTGATGCTGAGCTTGCATGTCGTTTTTAGAGCATGGCCTGATATGCTCCTGTGGTTGAAAGGGTTGTTCAGAAATAACTGCCGCAGAATAATGAGGGAATGGTTTTTTCAGAATTTCCATATTTTCATCTTCGGCACCTTCTACCAGAAGATTCTTGTCAATGAGATCCTGGACAATATTTTTGAGAACGAAGCAGTTCTCAGTATTATGCCCCACTGTTTTGTGAAATTTACAAAATTGGTCTTTGAATTTTTCCATGGGAACAAGGGGATCGACCATCCTGGGTAATTTGACCATCTCCTTGGTCAACATATATTCGAGCACAGTCTCGAGTGATTGGTCCAGTGGAGTGAACTTCCTATCATAGCTCCATCCTTCATGTTTCACTTTCTCTCGGGGTTTCGGTCCCTGCTCTAACTGAAGTGGCTTGTTGAATTGCGGGATCGACTTTCCTTTCTGATCATTCTTGTTTGAACATCCTACCCCGTAACAGAAATCTCCGTTTTGCCCCTTGTGATGATTCCATTTATCACTTCTGGCAGAGTGTGCGAAATGAGTCTTCTTCTTCGACTCATTCTGACTGTTGTTCTTAGCAAAAGTGAAGCCCTCATAGAAACCGTTTTCCATACTTAACTCGAGCAATTTGGCTCGCTCTGTTAACTCAATAAATGTTCTGGATGGTGCGGTGGAGATGAGGCCTTTCAGAGGCTGTGAGAAATTACTTAAAATCAAGGACAAAGCATGCCCTTCTGATATGGGGTCTCTCATCTTATTACAAGCCGACCTCCAGCCATGAATGAAATTTCTAGCCTTTTCATTTTCTCTCTGCTTGAGACCACAGAGATGACTGAGGGTGGGAAGCGCCTCGACATTAAAGAGGAATCACTCAATGAACATGTTTACCACCTTGTCAAATTCTTTCAGTTCAATTGGGTTAACATGCTCTGAGTATCATTTAGCTGTTGTTCCCTCCAAACTGCGAGGGAAACAAAGGAAAGGCGCCTGATTGTCTCGCTTGAATCTGGAGCATTCAGCAAAGAACATGGCGATGTGTGCCTTGGAATCACCAGAACCATCGAATTTGATGAATTTCTTAGGGAGATTATCCAGATTGTCGTCTCCCTCTAAACTGTCATAGAAGTCTTCGCTGGTGAAGACCTTTTTGCCCTTGTCACGGGCTTGCAAATCTCGAACCATTCTGACCACATCTTTGAATTGTGGCTGGTCAGAATCGCTGATAGACTGATCTTTGAATCTATGGGCTGACCCCTGCCCCTGTGTAGTTTTGAGGAATGACTGATGAGTCTCAAACTCTTCATCTGAATCTTTCGCTGATTCTTCTTCATCGGTCGTATCAGTATACTGAATGGACTTCTTGACTGCCTTTGAGGCCTCCTTCATTGCCCGACCTTTTGCCTTTTGCTTAACTTGGATTTGCTCTACACTGGCTTCAGCTTGCTCTGCCAGCATTTTGGTCATCATCTTTTTGAACATGGTATACATTTGAGGATCAATATCATCCTCAACCTGCTGCCCTTGATTTCTGTTGGAATGTGGGGAGCCCATCTCTTCTTCTGAAGCTGTTGAATGTGTCATGCCTTCGACTGGTGCAGTTTTATTTCCTGACCTTGTCTGAACCATTGAATGTCACAAATGCTCTCTTGAATGTCACTAACGCTCTCTGCAGAGCAGAATTGATGGTTAGGCTTTTGAAAGAGATTTGGATTGGAAGAAAATATTTACTAAGAATTTTGGTAGACAATTGAAATAGTATCCCATTACTAGGGATTGAGTCATCGCTGGGGTTACGACAATTGTGTCGTCATTCCTTTGCAAAAAAAATAAACAACTGAAAATTATGCCTTGTTACCTAGGCGAGGTCATCAAACCAAGATATGATGGAAATTAAAGGAATTTTATTGAAGGAAAAGAAAACATAACTTTATTAATAATACACTTGACAAAGGGGAGGGGGACAGACAATTTTCTACCACTCTTGATAATCAGAAGACACTCGAGGACCAGGAAAAATAGTGAGAGTAACAAAAGAATCCCAGCCATGTCTGGCATAATGGTATGCTCCGGACCACTGATCTGATGTGAGATCGAACTCTGGCAAGATCCCTGATAGTAGACGAATTTCTATGTGCTTCTGTCGCTGAGAGAATTGCCTGACACACCGCTCTGGATGGTAGTATGCACAGAAGAATGGACCAAGTAGCCTGAACCGCTTGCCGTATGCATAAGTATATCTGGGAGGTGATTCCTGACGATCAAAGTAGTCCCACACGACTTCTTCCCCCTGAAGGTTATCGATCAAGAATCAGTATCGCGCAACTAGAAGAAGCTTTTCACCATTGTATCTGAATGACCTAGTTTGGGCTGGCACATGTCGGAGGAACCAAGATTGCAATGCATAAATGCACCCTTCGACTAGAATTGATTCTCTAAATGTGAAACGGGTTAACCCTCGGTACAGAAAAGCGAGTGCGGCCATGGCTATAGAGAGGCGGTTGGTCTGTCGACTTCCCCACTATCGCAAAAGTTGAACTATCCTGATATTCATGTAATTTCGTCTATCTTGAAAGAGAGCTAATCACACGGTGCATAAGACCATTGCATGCTGGATTCTCTCTCGAGCTGTTCGAGATAAGGAACTGACTTCCACAAATGTCCCATACTGTCAGTAAATTTCTAGCAGGTTCACATACTCATTTCCATTCTCCTCGATCAATGGCCAAGACTTGCGTCCTGTCATGCGAGCTAAAGCGTCTCGGAGATCCAAACCCTTGACATTGATCAAAAATTGATTCTTCAGTGGATCTTTTGGCTGACCAGCTGGTTCAGGTAATCCCATAATCTCCGAGAATTTGTCCATCAATAAAGTCATTTCCCCCCATGGGAACCAAGAGGTACTAGTACTCGAGTTCCACTGCTCTGCCAGTGCGTGGATCAAATTGTCGTTGACTGTCTATTTTCCCACTGCGGATGCCAGTTCTAATCCACAATCGTCCAAATGGTCTGGAAACATACAAGAAAAGTTCTTGAGCCATGAATAATACCATCGGGGAAGGAAGGATCCGGTGCTGAGGACTCGATGTTCTGGAAGACCTTGTCGCACCTCGTAGGAGATGTGACCCTCAGGAAGGACTGAATCAAGTTGACTGGATGCCATCAGGACTGGAAAACATGGAAAATTGGAATAAGACTTAGGAGAATACAAGGATTTTGAAAAAGATACAGGCAGGATAAAAATGATGCAGGAAATTCGATATCCAGAAGAACGAAAGGATGGAAAATCACCTGGAGTTTTGAAGAAAAATAAAGGAGAATTTGAAAAATCGTCCAGGGTTTGAATAAAACAGGAATTTTACACAGTATATGGGAACAGATGGAAAAATTGGAGATTTTTGAAAATCATCCAGTATTTTAGAAAACTTATAGAAAAATGTAATAAACAAAACTAAAATTCAATCACATCCTGTACAAACAAGTATGCACATACAACATTCTCTAAAGCTGACTCTAGATGCACAAGTTTTGAAATAGCTGTAGGACCTTAATCCTAACTCTAAGGTTCATATCATCTGTGTCCAATCATGCTATGCCTATATACTCGAGCCGAGGCTCGATGTACGTGGCATAAAATCAATTTCTCTGGTTCTAGGTTCAACTTTTCCAACATCCCTGAGCACCTGCCGAAATACGTTGGACTATGGCCCTTGGTACGTGGCAGGGGGGCGTTAGCCCAAATAAGTGGCCCAGTTGTGAGGCTTTGTCCCAAACTATGGTTCTGGAAGAAAGCCCAGCAACGTGAAGACCGGGTAAAGATAGGTGGGGTGGTTTTTGAAAACATGAGCACATGCAAGAAAATCAGAAGGCTCTAAAACCTAAAGAGATAGAGATTTTAAAAATTTTGAAGAAGCAAACATTGTTTTCATACAAATCCTAGATTGAGGAGTGTTGTATTAGACCTAAGTCTATGTGAGCATGAATAATTCTCCTCAATATGGTCCTACCAAACCATGCCTAGTCTACATGCAATCCATGTCAGCTGGGTTCAAGTCTAGACTCATAGGTTCACATGATATCATGACATAAAAGCTAGCATTCCATGGAACACGATTTTGACAATTTGAACTAAGTTAAGCACACAATTGATCAGGCGAAGACAGGTCCCATCTCGGTCGCCAAACCTGTTATCATTGCAAAATTTTTACTTTTGTAAGTCAAACTGACCTTTGAAAAAGATTTTGAAAATAACTCGCCTCCGTTTTAAAATGCGGGATAATTCTGAAGAATGGGACTCGTCTGTCGGTACGAGGTTCAACCGTTCCTGGCGCCTTTACCAGGGGTAATTGAACCAAGGATCAATTGTGTGCTTAGTTTTGCTCAACTTGTCTAAATCATGTTGTATTTCCTAAATGCACAAAGAATCAGGCATGTGCTATGAATTTCTGAAAATGCAGATTTGAAAACATGATGTTTGCTTAGAATAACTGAAATACTTGGAAAATTCTTGGAAAAGATGTCACTTGGAAAATCATGAATCATGATGAAAGTACTTCTGAGGAAAATGAAAATCGATTTCTGAAGAATCTAGAGGTTTTGTGAAAATCGATTTCTAAGGAATAACTTTGGAAAAACTTGGTTTTTCTGAATTCAAACTTTGAAATTGAAGATATAACTTGGGAAATCAAATTTTGAACTTAAGGAATGCATGAAATATCATTTGAAATCTCAGAGTTTTGAGAAAATCACTTTTTGAGTAAGACTTGGAAAATTTTGAGAAAATTGATTTCTCTGAATTGAAATTAGAATTTGCAAATTTATGAAATGAATGAATATGGATTTGAAAGACATTTCTTTGAAGAATTGAGAAAATCCTTTTGAGTTTTGAAAAATGCAGTGCATTTTCAAGTTAGTCTAAGAGTGTAGGTTGAATGTGGCTAATACGAAGATCACAAATCTAGGTCTCATTCGTATTCTGACTATGGCCATAAATATAAATTCCACCGAGTTTGTCAACTCCCTAAGAGCTAGTGCACGTGCCATTCGTGTAGACCACAGTGGATTTGTAAAGAATGTGCATGAATTGGCATACATTGCAGTTATATATCAAAGTTTAAAACTATATGCAATGCAAATCCTAATCTATGTAGGAATTGAAATTCTTATTCCAAATTTAATTACAATTTACATCACTAATTGAATTTAAATACAGAAAAATAAAGTCTTCAATGTCGTTGCAAAACTAGAAAAATGGATTAGTGAAGATATGTTGGCTTTTCTAGGTTTATTCAGCAATATCTGGAAATTACTGGATTTTGCTAGATATAAGCCTTTTTCCATGATTCCCTGATATAAACTTAATGAAATATGAAATAAAATTGAAGAAATATGAAAATGATATTTGAAATTTCGAAATTAGGGTCAAAATGACCAAAATACCCCTGATAGCAAGATTATGGCCTTGAAACCAGGGTTTTCAGAAAGATATTTTATAAAATGCAAGTTTTAAAATTCAAATGAGGATAAATTAAACCAAAAAAGGATAGGGAATGATTAAAAATATGAAAACTAGGGTTTAAAATTTTGAAATTGAGGTCAAATGACCAAAATGCCCCTAATAGAAAGACTATGGCCTTGAAATCAGGGTTTTCTGAAATAAATTTTGGTAAAAACTTTGGGTTTAGGGTTTAAATGAAGTCAAATAAGCACAAAATTAATCATGAAGCATCCTAATATGATTCTAAACATGAATAAACCCTAAAAACATGAATTTATACACGAAAATCATAAAATATCATGAAAATCACAAATTTTGCAGTGTTTCTGGATCCTGCATGTACCCTATTTTGCAATTTGATCCATTCAAGCATCAAATGGATTCCAAAATTTATAAAAACTGTCACATATACTTATTATAACCCTAAAATCAGATTGGAATTATAAAAATATATTTTTGACATTATTCCAACTCAAAAATTGCATTAAAACCCTAAAATAAGCTATTTTGTCCATAGTCACAGACCAGTTTCAGTGTTAGACCCGAATCAGGGTTCAAATCACCATAGAAATTTTTGAAATTTTATAAAGGTAAACTAGACAGAAAAACAAAGAATTCCCTTTTTACATATTGGAAAAAGCATCTTCGATGAGGGAGAAACCCTTCCGGAAATCCGGACTAAAATTTAATGAATATAAAATTGGTTAAAACAGGTACTTCCGATTGAAAATACATAAATAAATAACAAACTTAATCAAAAATTTCTTAAATCTCATCAGTGAATAGTAGACATAAAAATAATGAACTTATTTTTTTACAGATCCTGAATCGGATCCACGATTTGAGATCTATGATCAGCACAAGTCAGATTAGGGTTTTGGTAAAACCTAATGAGTTTTTAATTTTAAATTTGATTCTCTGACAGAGGAAAAATACCAAACAGAGGCAAAAAATTATAAAAATTTCACAGTAAATAGTTCACGTCAATATAAAGCCACTGCACTTTACGGATCTTGAATCAGATATCGGATGAGAGAAATAATACAACTGCAAGTTACCTATGAATTTCAACAACGATTCTAAACGATTGAAAATCACGGTTTAATCTTTTATTTTTTTTTTACAGGGTTTCTGAATCC
The DNA here is from genome assembly GCF_984573655.1 of Nuphar pumila. NCBI lineage: Eukaryota > Viridiplantae > Streptophyta > Magnoliopsida > Nymphaeales > Nymphaeaceae > Nuphar > Nuphar pumila. The sequence goes on along the minus strand of NC_143249.1, from coordinate 80,824,524 downwards.
CAAAACATCTGATTTTTTTACAGTATTTCATTGACATATCCATGTATCACATATAAAAAATTTATAAATTTACAGTGAATATTTTAATACGAAATAACATGCTCTTTATTGATTTAATCTTAAAACACACAGAAATTTAATAAAACTTAATAAAACAAGCATTAATCAATGAGAACAAATAAAATAATATCCAAACAGTAAAACAAAATTAATTTCTATGCTGGAACACATGTAATAAACATGAATAAGTAAAAAAATTAATAAAACACAGGGAATCCATGGCTGAAATTAATATTTACCTTTGAAATCATGGATTTAACCCATTTAACGGGTAAATCACATGTTTTCATTGTTAAGAACATGAAAATCAATGCAATAATCGATTCTAACGGATTAGAATCCCTATAAAAACAGTAAAACAGGGTTAGATCACCTTCTTGGACCATTCTTGAGGTTGAATCCATGGTTTAATCCATGCAATAGAAGGCACCAATGACTAAATCCATGTTAAAATATGAAAAAGCATTAAATAAAACTAAAAAAGTAAGAAATTATTACCTTGAGGTTGCAGCAATGGAGGAAGGGCTGGAGAGGAGAGAGAAGCTCCAAGAATCCAAGATGAGAGAGATAGGGAGGTCGACCCCCATATGGAGATTATTTATAGAAAATTTTTAGGTCTAAAAATTAAGAGTTTTGAAAATTTTGGACTTCTAAAGGGGGGGGGCAATTTTTGGGTAGAGTTACCTATATACCCCTAACCTAATTAACCCTAATTGACCTTTAATTAAACTCCTAATTAACCCTAAAGACCCCCAAATGTGGCGCCACTTGGCGTTTGTCCACATTTGGTTTTTAAAGTTTTAACTAAAACCTTTAAAAACAATAGTTTAAAAAACCAAATTAAAAAATGGATTTTCAAAATGGATTTTGACTCTTCTAAACTTCTAAAAGTAACCAGGACACTGACTAACACTAATCTAAACCCTGACTTTCTCAAATGTGGCGCCACTCTGAGTGGACCCCACTTGAATTTTCAAAAACGATTTTAAAACTTGAAATGGAAAGAATTTTCAAATGATTTTCAAAAGTAACCTTGGAATTAAAAGTTTTGAAATGGCACAGGGTTTCAACTGGGCTAGAACTCCTCTAGATATGGCGCCAGCTGAGTAGGCCCACATCAGGTTCTGAAAAATTTGAAATAAACCTTGAAAATAACTTTGAAAAAGGGTTAAAATCAACAATTGAAGTTTAGAATTTTTGGTAATAGTGTCTCAAGCGAACTGGAACTCCGGGTTAGAGTCCTGAAATTTTAGGACTCTGAGATTTTGGATTTTAAAAGCCAAATGAAGGAGTTTTTGAAAAGATTTTATCAGAAATGGTGAAACGAGTCAGAAAATACAGTGAGAGTTAGACTCCTTACTCAATCAGAACTCTGAAATAGAGTCCTGGATTAACTAAACTCTACAAAATGACCTAATTTTTGAAAACAAATAGAAAGGAACTACAATGGAAGTAAAAACAGACTCCTGACTAGATTAGGACTCTGGGACAGAGTCCTTATCGGACTGAAACTCTAGAATTTTTTTTGGTATTTTTCTAAAAAACAAATGAAAGAACTTGTGAAAACAGTGAAAACAATAACAAATATTGAAATAAACCAGAGTTCTGATTCAACTGAGACTCTGGGGACAGAGTCCTAATTGAACTAGGACTCTCAAATTTTTGGATTTTCTGAGAAAACAAATGAGAGAATTTTGAAAAACAGTTAAAAACAGGATAAAATTGAAGTTTTGGTTCAGAGACCTGATCTGATTAGGACTCTGAGAAAGAGTCCTGATTTGATCAGAACTCTAAGAATTTTGGTTTTCTGATAAGCAAATGATGAAATTTAAACAAAGCTTTTGAAAATCAGTGAAAATGAAGTGCGAAAACACACTTTGGATAGAGTCCTGATTTGACCAGGACTCTGGGGCAGAGTCCTGATTCTATCAGGACTCTAGGATAAAATCCCAAAATTTTGAAATTCTTTGATAAAAGTATAATAGTTTTGATAGATGGAAAGATTTTGAAAGATTCTCTCAAAATTGAAATCAGGATCAGAGTCCTGATCCAACTAGGACTCTCTAAACAGAGTCCTGTTTTGACTGAAACTCTGAGTTTTTGACTCATTTTGAAAGATTTGATTGAAAACATGTAAAAATAGTGACAAAAGACAGAGTCCTAATCCAACTGAAACTCTGAAGAAGAGTCCTAATTCGACTGTACTCGTGAAGAAGAGTCCTAATCCAACTAGGACTCTGGGATTTTGGCCAAAACAGAAGATTTTGAAAGGTTTTCTTCAAAAACAGGTAGAAAAGGTAGTAAAAAGTAGAGTTCTGATCCGACTGGACTCTGGAAAAAGAGTCTTGATCCAACTAGGACTCTAAGATTTTGGCAAAAATGGAGAAAATGGACAAGGGATATGACCATAACTGGTTTAAAATCAAAATGGAGTTTTGAAAATATTTTAAAAAGATAAAAAGATAGAGTCCTGATCCAACTAGGACTCTGAAATTTTTGAGAAATTTGATAAATAAAGGAATCCAGAAGTGACACCACCTAAATGGGTCTCTTCTGAGAATCAAAACCAGTTGAAAATTGAGTTTAAAATGAATCCAGATTGTTTTCTGAGAAAAACACTTCAAAATACAAGGTCCTGGGGGTTGGCAAATGATAGAATGTTGATTAAAAACCGAGGTTTCAAAATTGATTTTGAAAGAAAAGTTTTAAAACTCGAATCTGGATTAAATATTTTGAAAACAGGAGTGCTGGATCTCGAAAATGAGATGTAATGACATGCAATGCTATGCAATGAAATGACATGTCAAATGTGTGTAATGACATGTAATGACATATGAAATGTAGACACTGGATGAGGGTAAAAATTTGGGGTGTTTACAGGTCCCAAATTCGGGGACAAGCTATAAAAATATATTATAAATTAACCCTTAAAATTTCATAAGCTAATTCGTCCAGAATTATGCACTTCTTACTTACATAGTATATTTACGCGATTTTCGGGTCACGCGCACAAAGCAGAAATACAAGGCACAATCAATTATACATAATTATGCAATATAACCTCGTAACCACATGAAATATATGCGTATCAACTTAAAGCAAACATTAATTCCTCAGAAAATTCACGGGTCTTACATCCTACCCTCCTTAAAAAGGATTTTGTCCGCGAAATCACAAAACAACAAAATGATCAGATCTCGTCTGACAACGCCTATTCGGCCACAACTAAGTCTCCCGTAGACTTCTTAGGACAGAACTTGGCAACATGCTCTGGTTGTCCACACTTGAAACACTTGCCATCGAAACGAGGACAAGCCCCAGAAGCGTGATCTTCGTCACATCGCCGACACTTCCGCGGGACGATCGATCGCTGGGATCGCTTTCGCTGGCGGTTCTGAGATACCTTCTGACGCTTCTGCTCTCTCTCACGTATCAACAATTCGGTTGTCTCAGGGTCTGTCTTATCCTCACAAGCAGGAAGATTCAAATCTATGGATAGCTTATAGGTGTCCGTACTATTATTCTACCCACCTTGGGCTACGAACTGAAGATTCGCATCCAACTGTTGTATCGTAACCGCTTGCTGTCGCACAACCTCTGCAAGGTTGTTCACAACACCTAAAATATTGTTGCATCTAGTCTTCTGAGTCATCTAACATGACAAAAGACATAACAAATCAATCGATAGGTCTAAGAACCAAGCTCGCTAAGCGATAATTACCGCAATCATACAGAAATTACGAGCACACAACACACATATAATCAGGCAACATTCATCACAATTCAAATAAAGGTCGCATTGCAACTCAATCGTGCAACATCATGACAAATAAGCATGTTCTACGAACGAACTCAAGCGACACCATACAAGGCCGCTATCGCTAGAAAGTCAAACTATAGACTCATAATTGGCCATATCCATCAATACCAGAAAAAAAAATCGATGCTGCTCACCATAACTTTTCATCAAAATCACACAAATTACCCGCCAGATCGCCTGATTTGGGAAACGTACAACCTCACACGGATTTACCGCCCTAAATGGTTTACCTGGTCTTGGACAGTACACTTCCTCACAGTTCATCGTCTACGCGGCTACCCGGTCTTGGACAGTGTATCCTCACAGAGATTCACCATGCTAGTCGGATTACCTGGTCTTGGCCATACCTACCCTCACAGATACTCCCTTGGAGATCAGATCCTCAATAGATACCATACAAAGTGATACCTACAATCGACTAATCAAAACCATTGACCACACTCAGGGTCAAAAGCCACTAATAAGCACATATATCAGCAGTACGCATCGTATCACTTCTCATGACAGATCAAAACACAGAATTACACATCCTTTCAACAAGGTTCCACGAACCAAAATCATGTATCACATCTAATCATTCATCGCATGCTCTCGACGATTCTATTCAGGTGGCATGACAATCACATCATACTGAAGCTAACATTGCCACAAGGAACATTACATCCTCAAAATAAGACCTCAAAGCATGCGTAAATCAAAGTCATCTCATCCTTAACATGACCAAGATAATAGCTCAATCATCGCTACGATATATCAATCATTTCCACCAACACGATGCGGAACGAGAAGGGCAAACTACGCAAGTAGTCCCCTAGATCACAATCAAGAGCTTCAACTCTCGCAGGAGTCTACTCGAAACAGCTTGGGAAACTAGGCCCACAAGCACGAGCGAACCCTTAGGTTCCGACAATCGATATCTTAAGCCCGATATACGAGGCTTAAACATGAAATGGGGTCTCACATCGGATGACACCCGAAAACACACAAGATCATCTAATCAAGCAAAACAAGTCATTAAATAATAGAAACTGAATTAGAAATACTTACAGTGCGATGGCAGATGCGTGCAGAGACTTGAACCACACTTCTTTATCTCTTTTAAAAACACTGCTCTGATACCATTTCTGTGGTGCCCCAAACCCAGACTTTGAAAAACTTAGAATTTTCTGTCAATTTTTTTTTTTTGAAAATGTTTAACCAGAGAACAACGGAAAACACAGTGTACGTAAAAACCACAAAGCCGCAAGTCTGGGCGGCCGCCACAAGTGAGTGCAACAAGAAACAACAGTAAGGAAACAACTTTTATTAAATACATTTACAAAGTGTACAACCCATCCTATATACAAAACCAACAACTGCCAAGATCCAACAAGTGTCAGAAGTGTGGGTTCAGAGTCCGCTGCAGCACATCGAGCTCCATCGCACGCCTAAGTAAGCACTTGTATCCCCATAAAATGGGGTCAGTACTCTTTCGAGCTAGTGAGACAAACCAAACAATGTACCAATGTGTAGAAATCCAAGCAAGCTATCAAAGACATGCATAACATGCTTAATGGCAGTAATTGAACAGTTACATCATAAGCAAGTGTACAGAACCACACATGGAGCAATAAGTGGAAATAATTGGCATGAATTTATGAGCAATAACTACGCTAATTCATTTCATAATCCATATCCATTAGTAAGTATGCATCAAGGAACATAAATAACTAGTATCATACAGGACTTGTAAGTACAATAAACCTTCACAAGTGCTAAAAACAGGCAAGTGACCAAAGTAACAATAACGCAAGTAACTCAAACAATAACTGAGCTGTAACAAGTGCTGGAAATGAGCAAGCAACTAAAGTAACCGTAGCAACAAGTAATTAAAACAACAAACTGAACTGTAATGAGAATTAAGCAGCAAGCAACTATAGTAACAACTGAAGTAACTGTAAAGCAGGCACTCAAAGTAGTAACAGACTGTATCAAGTACTGAACAACACAGTAACCAAAGTAACAACTGAACAAGAAAGGCAACTGAGGTAACAGCTGAACGAGTACAGCAACTGAAGCACAGACTACAAAACAAGTAAAGTAGCAACTACAGTAAGTCAGTTGATTGGTTAGTCTTTAAATTCTTCTGATTACTCCTTCGGGTACGTGAAGGAACCTCGCATTCTGTGAGACATGCACCCGGCGTCTGTTATTCAAGTTCTAGTGTGGTAACCGGGGAAGCTACAGACCGAGTCAACCTCATGCGAGCAACACACAGCTGGGAGAAAACACTCGCATAGGCAAGGATTGCAATCCATACTACTGCAGTAATGAGGTCCTAAAAAGGCAACCTTGACCTCCATGACTCTAAGTGACTGGAGGCCAAAGGACGCTACAGCTCCTGTCAAAACACGTGTCGTAGTAACGACAAGTCACTCAGGGTTGTACCATCCACCCTCTCTCAAGGTGAACCGTTTTGTGAATGGGGCGAAGCAGGTTTATCTTTCTTAGGCTCATATTCAGTCATACCTCACAACGAGGAATTTGCCTCGTGGTCCCCGTGGGGTACGCAAAATGAGGACTTGGCCTGCCCATTCACGTGCTCAGCCTCACGCGGCCAACGGAGCACACTGCTCGTTAAAGCAGTCATAACACCATATTATTTATGTTTGTTTAGGGTACATCACACAAGAGTCCATACACAACACAAGGGCCACTGCCCAAGGACTTCAACTGAGCCCAAAACAAGTTATATTTATTCATACCCTATGGTGTTCAATTTTCTGTCTTTTCATTTCATAAAGTAAGTGCACCTAATGCGCTAACCAATGCCTCAAGCAATGTACCTCCTCAGGGTACGCACTACTCAGTAACGATGTCAGGATGTGCCAAGTGCAAAGTGTAAGAGTATCACCATTTCTATCTTTTGCACAAGTATAAACCACAGAGGCATTTTCATATATCATTTCTGAGAGACAATTAAGTGTACGAGCAAACACACATTCACATGCATATGATATATCATCAAAATTTCATTATACAAAGCATTGTCTCTAAAACATTAACAATGGCACTTCGCATATTCACAAGCGAGGCGAAACAGTAACGAGTGCGTACTAAATAATCAAGTGCGAGCATGCATCATAATTCAATGCAATAATATGAACAAGCGAGAAAATCACAAGTGCGAGTAGTCATGCATGAGCAGAATACGACAAGTACACAAACAAGCTAATTTAACATTGCAGGGCAACGTGCCTCACGATGAGACAGTTAAAAACATTTGGCCATAGTAAGGCAGCTCTCGAACAAATCAAGTGGCGTGCACAAGCATACAAAACATGTATCTTTAACATAAGCGAGCTCGTCTCGCAAAGTGGGTCTGCAGCCCGAAAACTCGCCAAGGGTTTCTACAACATAGATACACAAAGTATTGTCGTACATATTCTTAAATTTTGTGAATCCCATAACTATACAATGAGGGACATGCACATCGGAAAGTGTGCAATTGCCAAGCGTCATGAACACTTAGGTGGAGACAAAGTGTTCGAAACATCGAACCAATGCATTCGGGTAATTTAACCTTGTGCAAGCCAATGAGCACATGGTTTTTCCTTGGTTTACACTGATTCACATTATACATTAGCGTTAATATGCTTTATGATTGTGAACCCCACAAAGCGGAGAATGCTAACTCCAATGCACTCAGCATGCCATTGCACGCGTGACAAATACATATTTAGCTATTTATTTTCGCTATTATGGCGGCGACAAAGACAGTTGTTTGTGAAAAGGCAAAGTGGCAACTATGTCGTGCAATGGAGAAAGTGCGGCTAGTCAACTAGCTATCTCATGCAAAAGACTGTGAAACTACAAGGGCAGGGCCCGAATGCTTCCACTACGCCAAACCGCAGCAGCATCAACCTAATCTGGTTGTAACAAAGGCCAAGCTTTGTCCCAAAACCCGCAGCACCACCCAACTAAAATGCAGCCAAAGTGCTGCAGCCACACAACTTGGGAACGAAGCTTCCAAAACACCATAAAGGTGCTACTACCCTGCGAGTCCATGTGGCTTGCTAGTTTGGACAACGGTACAGACCTAGGCAGCTGGTTCATTGGGACTCGTGCCGTAGGCACTAATGCAGCCCCATAGGCTGCCGTCCGGAGTTCTCTATCGAAGTGGAAAACAAGACGAAAGGGATGAAAATCCAACAACTGTGTTGGAACAGTTTCTAAAAAGGCCGACAAACTTACCAACCACACTGGTGAAAAAGGCACCAAGTGCACACAAGCAAGCCCGGTTTGGGTTGTGCTGCCGAACTGCAGCAGCACCCACGACGAGGTGACATCAAACCATAAGGATCAAACTGAAGGAAAAGACGGAGGTGGACAATAATCTGTACTGTCCCGCAACCCTCATACTGCTAGGATCGAATCCCCTGGACCCAGTGGGTTTGGCCCAGGAAGAACCACCAATGATGGTCACGGCAACATGAAGAGGTATGCATCACGGAACATAAAATTATTGATGTAACATCGTGAACTGTGTACAGATACAAGTAGACATGTATGTGCATCGTGTCATAAGTTCGAGAACTAGTCAAGTGACAATACCAAACATTGCACATTATGATGATGGGACAGTTAGAAACATTTTGTCACGATAAAGCGTGACTCACAAGTTGTGCCAAGGTTCATAAACCATGTATTGCAACCATAAGCGAGCTCATCTCGCTAAGTGGGGCCATTGCCCGCAACAGGACTCGCCAAGGAGTTCTAATTGTCACAAAAGTCTCATAAGACTGCGACTCCATAAGGGTGCCACAACCTCCCTTCATACTTAGGGAAAACATGTAATCTGCCAATGTAATTGTATATTCAGAAATCATCAATGTAAGCATATGGTTGCATTCATTAGTGCAAAGCTTACGTGCTAAGGTGTGTGTGGCCGTGTACCTGCCGTTCAAACACCAACAAAATGTCTCGCCAAAACACATGTTAATACTCTTAAATAAATATGTACGTATGATTTGTGTCGTGCCTTGTAAGACAAGAGAAGTGCCATGATATCAAATACGTACGTCAAGGAAAATGTCAATGCTATATTTATTTTATTTGACATGAGCCAATGGTTCCTTAACTACGCTAAAAACCCTTGTTTTATTTAGAAGCCTTCGATAGGGTGCCATAACCAAGTAAACTCTATTTTTATAAAAAGACATATAATGAGGTATCATTGCAAGCATTAAGAACATTTGCGTTCTATGCTAATGTAGCCATACCCATATCGATGAAAAATCCATATTATTCTAATTGGCGGTCTTATTGCGACAACGGACACACGTGCAAAAGGGCTATGTCCATACAACAACACATGAATGAATTTTCCATTTCTTTGTGCATTCATAACCAAATTGATATAAGTTAGCTTTGATCGATGTGCACTATTTGTTGCGACATAACAAGGCAAATTCCATAAAACCATTAGGGTATTGGACCCCGTGCTACGCATGCACTTGCAGTCGCATAGGCTGCTGCTTGAAAGCTCACTAAAAATAGCAACAAGGAGTGATGCAAAAACATGTATAATCCAACTATTGTGACCACCCGCCATCCGGTGCCATGTGGCAACGTATGCACACAGCAAACCTGAAGCAATGGCGGCCCTGGTGAACCACGTGAGGCAGCAACCAAAGTGATGTGACATCAACCAGCACGCTGCTGGGGCCGGAATGAAGAAAAAGATGGACAGTAATCTATGATGTCCCGCAAACAGCCAAAGCCCAAAACCGTGGACCGACTGGGTCCAGTCCAAGGAGGGGACATGGTGCACAACTCATCAAAAAGGAGGACGGCCTTGGGGTCTGGACTGTGCAGTCCAACCATGCTCCAAACTAGAGCCAACAAAAGAAAGGGGTCTGAACTGGGCGTCCAGACCCAGCATAGCTCAGCCGCTCAAGCCGGTCCAGGTCTGGACCGATTGGTCCAGACCAAAAGAGGGCGCACTCAAGCTTGACTACGGTATGGACCGTGCATCCAGACCCAGCTGGCTACAGCCAGCACCAAAAGAGGTGGGGTGCAGGCCTACCGCCTGCACCCAGCTGTAGCCTAACAGCTGCAAGGCCGCAACAAGGGTTGAAACAAAACCCAAAAACGAAAGGGGCTTAACACCTAAATCAGAAAAAGTGAAGGGCACGTCGCCCAACCAGACAAGCATGGGACGGCCTTTGATAGGTCTGGACCATTTCGGTCCAGACCATGTCAGGCCAATTGTGAACCAACCCACACCCACTCGGTTAGGTGGGTTCGGCCAGGGTTCACGCTGAACCAAAGGGGAAGAAAAAAGGAAAACGTTCCAGCTGGGGGCGGTCTAGGTCACCAGCTGTTGGACACGTCCAGCAGCCTGGACATGCTGAAACAACTCAAAAATAGCAGCAAACTAAATGGAAAAAGGTAGGGTTGTTTGTGCACTACCAGCTAGGCTCAACCCAACTAGCCCAGGCCAGCAGCTAATCGATCGGGAGTTGGCTCAAAAAGAGTAAGCTGCATGGTGTGGGGCTGTCCACGGTCTCCTTGCCAACCGAATCAAAGCTTTAGACAAGCCTTGCTGCTACAAATCAAACCATGCAAGAAGAAAACTTGAAGCCTTTGGGGAAAACGCAAGGGCTAAAACGCTTTCTTGTAGTCACAGTATACCAATGCTTAAACACGATTTAAAACGTATCAATAAGCGTGTAAACATGAAGAACCGGATGGCCTTATGCTACAATGTCAATATTGCATGGGGAAAATGCCTAAGAACGTGCTTAACCGAAAGCTCATTCACAATACATGCAACCCATTTCGTAAAAACACATGAATGAGGAATCACAAATATCAAAGTGCTCTCAAACGAAAACCCACTGTAAGGTATGTAAAAAAAATGACATACGAAAATGCAAGAACATGTAAGACACGTTCCAAACGAAAACCACAAATGGTATTTGAGAGGAGAGCTCACTACCACATTTCACAATAACAAAACAAATGCCTTGTAAGCATGCTAAAACGAAATCCACCTATTTGAAATGCATACAACTTAGCTCAAGAAAATCGACAATGTGAAAAACCCAAAAGCTCAATCGAAATCCACGGTAGGTGTAGAGGATAAGGTGTCTCACCTTCGAGGCTTTGGAATGGAGGAAGAGGCACCACGGCAAGAGCTGCAACTAAGCTCACTCACACTCACCACTACACTCTCTACTCTGTTTCCCACACGGTTTTGGATAAGGGAAGGAAGGGGAAGAGAGAGACTCCTCAAGAAAATCGTCCAAATAAAGGCCTCTTTCTCTCTCTTCAAGACTTAAATAGGTAGGTTTAATATCAATGGACGGCTAGGATTAAAACTAATAGGATGGAGGGCTGGGGTGCTCCACGCCCCCCCATAGCCAGCCATGGACAAATGCATGTCATGCATTTAAAACTTTTGAAAAGGTTTTCAAAGATGCCATTAAGAAATGCCTTTAAGGTTTCAAAAATTTACCAAGAGATGCCCTTGTGTGCCGCCCAACTCCACCTATCGATTTTGGCTATTTGAATTGTTTTAAAAACCTTACAAAACTACCATGGGGCGCCAGCCCCATGCCTCTTTTTGTTGGAAAACGCCCCTCATAATGCTTCATTATGAGTCTTTTTGAAAAGACCAAGGGCCAATCATGGCCTTCTTTTCAAAAGCCATGCAAAAAATTTCAAAATCGCCACCCATCTGGTCAAACCTAGACCAGCTGGTCCACCATATCTAAAATCGTCCTCTAGAGAGGACGCCCAATGGGTTTGGGTCCTCCTCTAGTTGATCCGGTCCAAATCCAAAATCGTCTATGCATATGCTTTCAAAACAATGCTTAATTAATGCATTAAAATTCTAAATAAATTCCAATAAATCATTTAGTACTCTTTATAATCTCAATTAATATGAAATGCTTGATGCCTTTCAAGAAAATTGCTTTTCGTTTGCAAGAATTAAGCGTATTATGATTCGGGTCCAATCGTAGAGCAAAACTCGTAATTCACATGCACTGACGAGGGTTTTACGTCGTATGGGTCCCAAATTCAGGGACAAACTATAAAAATATATTATAAATTAACCCTTAAAATTTCATAAGCTAACTCATCCAGAATTATGCACTTCTTACTTACATAGTATATTTACGCGATTTTCGGGTCGCGCGCACAAAGCAGAAATACAAGGCACAATCAATTGTACTTAATTATGCAATATAACCTCGTAACCACATGAAATATATGCATATCAACTTAAAGCAAACAGTAATTCCTCAGAAAATTTGCGGGTCTTACAAAAACAGCCTATAAACTACTAGAAAATGGCAGCCTTACGGCTGAAGTTTTAGAATATATATATATATATATATATATATATATATATATATATATATATATAAGTATATAGTTTTTCTGTTCCTTGTTCTTTATGTCCTTCATTTGGGTTGTGGGACAGTGCTACCTGTCTGGTCTATACCCTTACGGGACAAACCCAACTAGGTGCACACTAGTCTGAGCACGTGCTCAGCCAAGTGCACCTAGCTGGACCCTCTTTGGCGCAGCCTTTGGCCGTCGGGCGCTAGGCGCCCCACTTTTCTTGCGCGCACCCATTTAGGGACGCAGACCTTGGTCTGGGCCCACTCTCTGGGTCAGACCAGGGGGTTCATACCCCAGCCTGCAGGCCCTCCTCCTTTGGCTCAGCACGGTCTAGACCCGCCAGGTCCAGACCATGTATTGTGGTCAGCATCCCAACCGGGTGCCGGACCCTCCCTTGGGCGCACTTGGAGCTGGTGTGAGCCCAGCTGGTGCCCTGGTCTGGGCCCACCTTTGGGTCAGACCAGGGGCACCTGTGGGGCACACCCTCATGTGCCCCTACCCCGTTAAGCCCAGCTGGGCCTGGACCTATAGGGTCCAGGCCAAGCTGGTTGGCTTGACCCACCTGTTATCGTCGCAAAATTTTCTTCCCTTCCCTGCGGTGAGAGAGGGGAGAACTCTTTCGCGAGTCAAACTTGACCTAAATTTGAAAAATTGTTTTGAAATACTCGCCTCTGTTTTGAAAATAACGAAAAAATCCATGGGATGGGGCTCGACCTGTCGGTACAAGGTTCGATTGTTCCTGCCGCCTTTAACATGGGTAATCGAACCAAGGATCAAAGGTATGCTTGACTTAGCTAAATTATCAAAATTGTGTTCTATCCTAAATGCATAGAGAATTCAAGCATGTGCTATGTAATTTTATAAAAAAAAATGCAATTTAAAAAATATGATGTATGCTTAGAAACATTTTGGAGTTGGCAAAGTATTTCTCAGGCAAAAGATGGAGATTTATTTTCTCAGGAAATTCTAATAAAAGGATTTGAAATCTCAAGGAAATTTATGAAGCTTTGGGAAAATCATGAATGGATGAAAATCCTGGGAAAGTAGAAACGATTCTTGAGAAAACTCTTTGGAGAAGGAAAATCAAAACACGGGAAACTGAAATCCTGAGAATATTAGCCTTGAAATATTTGAAAATCGATTTTGATTATTGAGAAAGATGAGAAACTCCTTTTGAAAATGAATATTAAGAAAAGAATATTTTCCAGGGAAAATCATGGGAAACTTGATTTGGAAAATCCCACTTTGAAAATTTTCAGAGTTTCTTGAGGAATCGATTTCCATGGAATGAAATTTTCTTGAGAAAATGCAGATGATTCCATGATGTAAGTGACTTGAACGGATGAATGTCCTTTTGAGAAAACATCTTTTCAGGAAAATATGCAATTTTAGAATTAAACTAAGTAATATCACCACATATTCCGACTATGGCCGTTAATATGCTTGTAATTTACTTAGCTAATTCTAAAATATTTTGTAATCATTGAAGACATGCAGTGAAATTTTGGATAAGAAATTTGATTCAGGTAAAATCGCCCATCATAAGACAAACAATCATTTGAAAAGAACCATGCATAAAATGACATTGAAATTAGGAGATAGAGAGAAAGGAAATGGATGGCATCCAGATAGACAAAGAAACTTGACATTTTATTGATTTGACTTGATCAAAGACATTGAGACATTTATTTAGAAATGAATAGAAAGGAAGTGCAACAATGATTTCTTAATGTTCCCCCTTAACAAAAACAATCTTCTTTTGTTGGCTTTCGCCGGAGAATCCTAATCCTACTCTGTGGGGACGATGCTTTTGAATAATTGGCTCGATGCGGCCATCTTCATTTTTGCCCAGTCCTTTGAAGGGTTGATAACCATGCTTCAGAAGTAAATCAAATCCCTTTCTTGCTCTCATGAACTGCGGAAACAATGGGTGATCTTTGAGAGTGTTGTAGTTGATCCGACCTCCAATCTTAAAGAATTCAGGACCTCTCCATCGGGTCATGGCTACAGTGTGCAGAGATGACTCTGTTGCCTGGAGTATTTCTAGACTTTCTTCGAGATTGATTTCTTCGCTTTCTCTGATGCTAGAGATGTCTGCTGTGAATGACGGTCGAGGGATCATGGGCTGTGGGAGCCTTTCTTCTGGGTCTTCTCCCAGTACAGTTGTAATCATTCCACCTTTGGACCATTTTACCCATTGATGAAAGGTGGAAGGTACTGCGTTCGCATTATGGATCCATGTCCTTCCGAGCAGTAGATTGTAGGTGGGTGGCACATTGACCACATGAAAAAGCACTGAATGTACTGAATAATTGATGAACACTTCCAGAAATATCTTGTCTTTAGCCGTTTGACCATGATTGTCAAATCCATATATGGTGATAGGATCTGGAATGCACTCTTCTTCCTTAATCCCTAGTGCATTTGCTATCATTTCAGAACATATGTTGAGGTTGTTGCCTCCATCAACCAACACATGGGGTACTGTCATTCCTCTTACTCGAACGACAATGTACAGGGCATTATTATGAAAGGAGTGAGGCTTTGAAAGGTCCTCATCCGAGAAGGTGATTGGCGCATTTATCATGGCTAAATTCACGATTTGTGCCATGTCTTCAGGTGTGGTACTGGGTTTGACTTTAATTTTTCTGAGCAAATCGTCCAGTACTTGTTGGTGCTTGCAGAAACTCTTGGCTAAGTCCAAAATTGAAACATTGGACAAAGCAGTCAGTGGTTTTTGCGTTCCCTTTTCCGGCATAGGTTTGATGAACTGATTAAGGAATTCCTCTTAATTTCTTGGGGGATGACTTTATAGGTTCCTCAGATACTTTCAGCTTGCCGAATGCTGAAATTATGTCCATCTTCTTAGTGGCTGGTGCTGCTTGTCGCAGCACTAACACCTGATGCTGAACTTGGAGATCTTGAAAGCAACACGACTTGATGTGTTCTTGAGGCTGGAATGGTTGTTCAGATATTACTGTCGTGGTGTGCGGAGGAAATGGCTGATTGAGAATGTCCATTTTTTCTTCTTCATCTCCTTCCACTAAAAGATTCTTGTCAATGTAGTCTTGCACAATGTTCTTGAGAACAAAACAGTTCTCCGTGCTGTGTCCCACTGTCCTGTGGAACTTGTAGAATTAGTCTTTCCATTTCCCCATAGGCACAGGGGGATCGGCCAGTCTAGGCAATTTGATCATCTCTTTCGACAACATATACTCGAGCACATCTTCAAGTGATTGGTCGAGAGGAGTGAATTTTCTGTCGTAGCTCCATCCTTCATGCTTAGTCTTTTCACGCAGTTTTGGCCCTTGATCTTGCTGAAGGGGCTTGTTATATTGAGGAGAAAGCTTTCCTTTCTGATCACTTTTGTTATTTGAATTGCCTGTGCCGTAGCAGTAATCTTTCTTCTGCCCTTTGTAATGATTTCGGCTATTGTTGTTGTTGTTGGCAGAGTAGGTGAAGTGAGTTTTCTTCTTCTGTTCACCTTGGGGGTTATTTTTGGAAAATGTGAAGCTCTCATAGACTCCATTCTCCACACTCAGCTCGAGCCATTCGGCTCGTTCAGTCAGCTCAATGAAAGTTCGGGATGGTGCGGTGGAGATCAATCCTCTCAGAGGTTGCGAAAAGTTGTTGAGGATCAACGATAAAGCATGCCTTTCTGATATAGGATCCCTCATTTTGTTGCAGGCTGATCTCCATCTATGAATGAAATCCCGTGCTTTTTCGTTTTCATTCTGCCTTAGATTGCAGAGATGGCTTAATGTTGGGAGTGCTTCTGTGTTGAACAAGAAGCGCTCAATAAATAAATTCATAACTTTATCGAACTCCTTGAGCTCGATAGGATTGATATGCTCAACATACCATTTGGCTGCAACTCTTTCCAAGTTGTGGGGGAAACATAGAAATAGTGCTCTGTTATCTCTCTTGAATCTTGAGCACTCAGCGAAGAATGTGGCGAGATGAGCTTTCAGGTCGCCAGAACCATCGAACTTGATGAACTTGCGAGGTAGATTCTCCAGATCTTTGTCTCCTTCTAGGCCATCATAGAAGTCTTCGCTAGTGAATACTTTCTTGCCCTTGTCGTGGGCTTGCAGATCTTTAACAACTCTAGTCATTTCCATGAACTGTGCTTGCAGAGGATCTTCTGCGACCTGACTTTTCACTTTGCGGCTCCCCCTTTGTTCCCAGCTATATTTCTGAAATGTTGGAGGTACCTCATATTCTTCATTGGTGTCTTCTGCTGATTCTGTTCCATCTGAGATTTCTTCTGGTTGAGCCTGCTTCTTAGAAGTCTTTATGGATTTCTTAGCTTTGTTACCGTGGAACTTCTGTCTAAACGGATTCTTCTCTGAACTGGTCCGGGCCTGTTCGCTCATCATTTTGTTCATCATTTTCTGGAACATAACATACATCTGCGGATCTATGCCATCGTCTTCTGGTTGCTGACCTTGACTTCTGACGGATTTGGGTGAATCCATTTCTCCTTCTGAGGCTGAGGAGTACTGAGGTGATGTTGTTTTTCTTTCTGATCTTGTCTGAACCATCAAATGCTGCGGATGCTCTCTGCAGGGCAAAAACCTGATTAGATTCTGAAGGAATTTGGTTTTTGGAAGAAATATTTGCTGGAAATATGGTAGACAATTTGAAAAGGTATCCCATTACTAGGGATTGAGTCGTCGTAGGAGTTACCTAGGCGAGGTTGTCAAACCATGATGAAAGAGAAAAAAATTTATTGGAATGAGAAAATTTGAACTTTTTATTGATCTTGACAAAGAGGTGGAGGACAAACAATTGGCCACCATTCAGGATAGTCGGCAGACACTTTAGGACCAGGAAAGAATTTAAGGGTAACAAAGGAATCCCAGCCGTAGCGGGCAGAATGATATGCCCCAGACCATTGTGCGGAAGTGAGATCGAATTCTGCCATAGCTCTTGATAGCAATCGAGCTTCGACGTACTGCTGTCTCTGGGAGAACTGCCGAACACATCGCTCTGGTTGTCGAGCTTCGACGTACTGCTGTCTCTGGGAGAACTGCCGAACACATCGCTTCGGTTGGTAGTAAGTGCAGAAGAATGGTCCCAACAATTTGAATCGCTTGCCATAAGCATATGTATATCTGGGAGGAGACAATTGTCGATCAAAGTAGTCCCAGACTATGTCATCTTCTTGAATGCTGTCAATCATGGACCGATATTGCGCCACTGGAAGAAGTTCTTGACCATTGCATCTGAAAGAATTTGCTCGGGCAGGAATGTGCTGGAAGAACCAGGATTGAAGCGCGTAAATGCATCCTTCAACTAAGATGGATTCTCCAAGTGAGAAACAAGTCAAACCTCGATATAGGAAAGCGAGCGCTGCCATGACTATGGAGAGACGGTTGGTCTGTCGACTTCCCCATCTTCTCATGAGCTGGATTATTCTTATATCCATGTAGTTTTGTCCATCTGGGAAGAGGGCTAACCCTACAGTGCATAGAACCATTGCATTCTGAATTCTTTCTCTAGCTGTTCTTGATAATGAACTGATTTCAACGAATGTCCCGTATTGATGGTACAACTCGAGCAGATTGACATATTCGTTTCCATCCATCTGGATCAGGGGCTAAGATCGGCGGCCTGTCATGTGAGCTAAGGAATCTCGGGGGTCCAAACCCTTGACATTGATCAAGAACTGATGCTCTAACGGATCTCCTAGCTGACCAGCTGGTTCTGGTAATCCCATAATCTCTGAAAATTCATCCATTAAAATGGTCATCTCTCCCCATGGGAACCAGAAGGTACAGGTTCGTGGATTCCATCGCTCTGCCATTGCATGGATCAGGTTGCCATTAATGGTTTGCTTTCCGACTGCTGACACCACTTCTAATCTGCACTCGCTCAAATGGTCCGGGAACATGCAAGAAAAGCTTTTGAGCCATGAATAGTACCACCGAGGAATGAAAGTTTCGGTGCTAAGGGCTCGATGTTCAGGACGACCTTGTCGCACCTCATAAGAGATGTGACCTTCAGGAAAGATAGGATTAATTTGACTAGATGCCATCGGATCGAAAATAGAGAGAGACTCGAAATCAGACTTAGAAAAAATATGGAAATTTTGAAAATTGCAGGCAGGATATAAAATGCAGCTGGAAATTCGAGATCCAGTAGAACGGTAGAATGGAAAATCACCTGGAGTTTTGAAAGAAATTGGATATTTGGGAAAATCATCCAGGGTTTGAGAAAATAAAAGAAAAAAAATGAGAATATGGATATTTGAAAAAAAAATATTTTGGGGAAAATATGAGAGGAACAAAGGTAAAATATAAACAGTCACATCCTGCACAAACATTTATGCACATACAGCACTCCCTAAAAGGCTGACTCTAGATGCATCATTTTGAAAACAGTTATAGGACCCTAATCCTAACTCTAAGTTCAGATCATCTTTGTCCAATCCAGTTATGCCGATATACTCGAACCAAAATGTTAGGTACGTGGCATATAATTTCAACTCTGGTTCTAAGGTAAGGTTTTTCAACATCCTTGAGCGCCTACCGATATACTTCGGACTGTGGCCCGCGGTATGTGGTAGGGGGCGTTAACCCAAATAAGTGGCCCAGTTGTGAGGCTCTGTCCTGAACTAGGGTTCTGGAAGAGAGCCCAGCAACGTGAAGACCGAGTAAAGATAGGTAAGGGAGGTTTGAAAAAAATGATCACATGCAAAAAATAGAGGGCTCTAAAACCTAAAGAGATAGATTTTGAAAATCTTTGAAGAAGCATACATTGTTTGCATTCAGATCCTAAATTGAGGAGAGTTGTGTTTAGACCTAAGTCTGTGTGAGCATGAAAATATCTCCTCAATATAGTCCTACCAAACCATGCCTAGGCTATATGCAATCAATGTCAGCTAAGTCATAATCTAGGATCCTAGGTTTGCATGATATCAAAAAGCAAAAGAACTGACATTTTTAGAACACGGTTTTGATAATTGAACTAAGTTAAGCACACTTTTGATCAGACAAGGACAGGTCCCATCACGATCGCCAAACCTGTTATCGTCGCAAAAATTTTTCCTTCCCTACGGGAAAGAGGGGAAACCGTTCGTGAGTCAAACTTGACCAGAGTTTTGAAAAATGGTTTTGAAATACTCGCCTCTCTTTTGAAAATAGCGGGAAAAACCATGGGATGGGGCTCGACCTGTCGGTACGAGGTTCGACCGTTCCCGCCGTCTTTAACAGAGCTAATCGAACCAAGGACCAAAAGTGTGCTTGACTTAGTTGAATTATCAAAATCGTGTTCTATCCTAAATGCACAGAGAATTCAGGCATGTGCTATGCAGTTTTGTAAAAAAGTGCAATTTGGAAAATATGATGTATGCTTGGAAACCTTTTGGAATTGAAAAAGTCTTTCTCAGGCAAAAGATGGAAATCAATTTCTCAAAAAATTCTGATAAAAGGATTTGAAATCTCAAGAAAATTTATGAAGTTTTGGGAAAATCATGAATGGATGAAAATCCTGAGAAAGTATAAACGATTCTTGAGAAAATACTTGAAGAGGAACTATTTGTCAAACTTGAAAACTTTCTTTGGAAAATGACTAAAATTCATTGGAAAACTCTTTGGAGAAGGAAAATCAAAACTCGAGAAACTGAAATCTGAGAATCTTAGCCTTGAAATATTTGAAAATCGATTTTGATTCTTGAGAAAGATGAGAAACTCCTTTTGAAAATGAATCTTAAGAAAATAACATTTTCCAGAGAAATCACGGAAAAACTTGACTTGGAAAATCCAACTTTGAAAATTTTCAGAGTTCCTGGAGAAATCGATTTCCTTGTAATGAAATTTTCTTGAGAGAAATGCGGGTGATTTCATGATGCAAATGACTTGAATGGATGAATGTCATTTTGTAAAAGCATCTTTTCAAGAAAATATGCAATTTTAGAATTAAACTAAGGTAATATTACTACATATTCCGACTATGGCCGTAAATATGTTTGTAATTTACTTAGCTAATTCTAAATATTTTGTGAAATTGAAAATATGCAGTGAATTTTGGAAGATAGCCTAAGGGTGTAGGCTCGGTGTGACTAGTAGGAAAATGTTGAATCTGGGTCTCGTCCATATTCCGACTAGGGCCGTAAATATGGATTCCAACGAGTTCATCAACTCCCTAAGAGTTGGTTCACGTGCCATTCGTGTACATCCATAGTGATTTTGGAATGAAATGCATGAACCACATAGTCAGGATATTACAGAAATCAAACTACTTGATATGCATCCTAATCTAAGCAGTAAAAGTAAATATTATTCCAAATTTGATTATTACATCTCTGACATAAAACAAAAAAAAAAAAAATATACAGAGTTAAAAGAATCAGCATCCTCCAGATTTTTTTGCAAAAGTGAGTTAGTACAAGAAATGGAAGTACAAGATATATAAGGAAATATATATATATATATATATATTTATATATATATATATTTATATATATATATATATATATATATTTATATATATATATATTTACATGAAGATATATATGCATACATATATGTTTCTATAATTGCAAATCTATAAAAGGATTCAATTTGCACCTATATTGTACAGATGAGATACATACTAGAATATGGATGACTAGAAGCATGAGGATATGCTATGGAATGCCATAATATGCAACAATGTTTTATGATATACAGAGTCAATGAAATGGATACATATGCGAGAAATGACAATATCTACAGATAATGAATGTAACATACAGGGGATTAAGGGATGTGAAATGCAAGGGATATGATGTCATAAAACCTAATTTAATATGCTTGTACAAATGATGGATATGCTATAGAGGACATAATGGGTGAATGCATAGGCAGCCCAAAAAAAAATATAAGTATTAATATACATAGTGGAATGTATCTAAAGTAGAATTAAAGGTATGATAATGACAGTGTACCACTAATATGAAGGATCAAGTATATATGCCATATCAAGAAATGCAGTGCTATGCAATGATGGATAGACAAGTATACACTATGAGTGACTGAAAGTGTTATGCGGGACACCACGTTGTAAGCATCCATGCTATCGACATTACAACTATGGTAATAGATGATGTGGAGTTGAGATCAACATTAAAATGTTGTACAGTAAATGAACAGAGGTTCATACATAGATCAGGAAATACAGAGTATACACAATTTCTGCACATGACTTCGCAAAGCCATAATTCCTAAATTATAAAACATTTCTTAGTAAAATTTGGTAGGAAGATTCCTTGTATATCAATAAATAAACATATCGAAGATGATTTAGAAATCATGAATGGATATTAACATATCCATACACGAATATGGCTCATTATCAAGACTGTACATCTGCAGAAAAGGGAATGGCTCATCACATCCTACAATTTATCAAGAGGGTCAATCAATTTCCCCCAGCAAGTTGTTGTCCACGCCTTCCTACATACTCGGATGTCTGAGGGTCATAGGTTTTAATTTTTGAGCATGCATAGATTGGCCAGAATTAGCCTTCAAAAAGAATGTTTCACAGAAACAAACTGATTTCTGTAGCTCATTGAGACACGGTGGTGCTTGCTGAAACTGAAACAGCTCATCTGTGCAACCATCTCCAGTTAAAGACTAAGATCTCTATATTTTAAATGACATCGGAAACATTAAGAGATATGATCAGGATCTATGGAAACGCTATAAAGAAAGCAAAAAAAAAATTCTCTTATGATAAAACAGAACTGCAGAAAGTCGACCAGGAATCATTCAAATGGTGCATTCTGGATTGGTAAAGACGTTTCAAGTTATGTGAATGCTAAACAGAATATTGACCCACTGTACTGATAAACAATAGAAAACATGACAAAACACATGCAGTAACAGTGATATCTAATCCCCAAGTATCCTAATATGAGCAAAACAACCACTGTTCTGCCAATGTTCAATGTAATGTGTTAAACATAAGAGCCAACATCAGACAGGAAAAAAAAGGTAACAGATAATGGGTGACTACATGCACATGGAAAGCAAAGGCATTTGCAAAAGAGGGTATAAACCATTCAACAGAGTAGAGATACATAGAGGAACAAATGTGATACATAATGTTAGTTGACTATGAGATGCTACATGAAACAGTTATATGAGACACACGTGAACTGCTGTAATGCCAAGATGAGAGATGCTGCCAATGCTGAAATAGGAAATGAAAAGGGGAACATAATGAGCAGGATTCATCTAAGCAATGTAACAGATATTTAAACAAGGAAATAGAGAGAAAATGCAAACGATAGATTAATGCAAAGGGTAAGTTATATGGTTTATGTTAGCCTCAACTACAATGGGCAACTATTACTGTTGCAAATACGTGGTGTTGATGCTGCTAGAGGCAGTTCAACGACGCACGATATGTGTGATCATCGCAAAATTTTTCCTCTCTTGTGGTTTCTCTCTCTTCCTTCTTTTTTTCCTTTTCTAACCTCTATTTTCCTCCTTTTTGAAGGGAGGAGAATAAAAGAAAGAAAAGAGAAAGAGAAGAGAAAAGAAAGAAAGAAAAAGAGAAGAGGAACTCTTTTGCACGGTCTCACTTGACCTTGATTTGAAAATATTTAGAAAATAACTCGCCTCCGTTTTGAAAATTATTGCGGAAAAAATGGAGAGACGAGATTCGCTCGTCGGTACGAGGTTCGATCGTTCCTGGCGCCTTTACCAGGGGTAATCGAACCAAGGATCGAATCTATGCCTTTTGCTTTGCCTAAAATATAATCTAAGAATTTATTCTAACTCTAAATGCATAAAGAATCATACTTGTGCAATGCAAGGATGTATGTTCTTTTGAAAAGAATGTTTTGGAAATTTCCAAGTGTTCTGAGATGAACTTGGTAAGGGAGTGAAGAAATGTTTGAATCTAACTTTAGAACTTGAGATAGATCAGAGAAGTTCTAAGTCTTTGAAATAAATCAGGATTGGAAGAATAAATCTTGATTTTGAAAAAGAATGATTTGAAGTTTTGAAAAAGGAAATGAAGTTTCAAAGTCGGAAATGGACTTTGAATTTGGAACTTGAATTTAGGAAAGGAAATGAATACTTGAGATGGAATTGAATTTAGATTTTGAAGTTTGAAATTGGAATGGACTGAGAAAATCAAATGGTATTTTAGAATAGAAATGGATTTAAGAGATTCAGATTAGATTCGAAAATAGAATTGAAATCTAGAATTGGAATTGGATTCCGGATCCTAAACAGAATGGGATCCGAGATTTGGAATCCAAGATGGACTTGGGTTCTGGATCCTAAAATGGAGTGGATCTGAAGTCTGAGATCCAAATGTAGAATTGGGTTCTGGATCCTAGAATGGATTTGGATCTGAAGTCTGAGATCTAAGGTGAAATTGGATGCTGGATCCTAAACTGGATTTGGATCTGAAGTCTGAGATCTAAGGTGAAATTGGATGCTGGATCCTAAACTGGATTTGGATCTGAAGTCTGAGATCCAAAAGGTGGAATCGGATTCCGGATCCTAAGATGGAATTGGATCTGAAGTCCGTGATCCAATGTAAAGTTGGATTCTAGATCCTAGAATGGAGTGGATCTGAGATCCGAATATAGACTTGGGCTCTGGATCCTAAAAAAAAAAATGGAATTGGATCTGGAGTCTGAGATCCGATATGAATACTGAATCCTGGATCCTAGAATGGATTTTTGATCTGAATTTGAAATCCAAAAAGTGGGGATTTATACTTGGAAATCTGGATCCAAGTTGGATTTAGGATCTAACTTTGGATTTGGAATTTCAAAGTTTGATTTGAGAATTTCGAACATGGAATATGAATTTCAAGGTCAAAATTGGACTTTGAATTTGAAGTTTGATTTTGAATTTAAAAAAAGATGAAGAGAATCTCAAAGTTAAATTGAACTTTGGATTTGATTTAGAGTTTTTAAATATAAATGAATTTGGAATTTCAAAGTCAAACTGAACTTTGAAATCTGATTTGAATTTGAATATAAAATGAACTTGAAATCTCAAAGTGAGATTGAACTTTGAGATTTTGAAAATAAAATAGAAAATTGAAAGAATGAATTGGATTTGATAAGGATTGAAGATAGATTTAAGGAAAATATTTACATTACTTAGAGTTTTTGAAGGAAAAGAAAAAAAAAAAATTGAAAATATGATACAGTTCTATCCTAAATTATGAATGAATTTAAAGAGTTTGAAATTGGATTTGAAAAGCTATTCTATTCTTTAAATGAATTAAAACAAGATTGAAGACATAATACATCCTTGACTATGGTCATTGAATGTATTATATAATAATCTACATTTAAATTCATATGAGGAATGAAACACATTTTGGTGCTTTTATAGAATTTAAAATGAAATTAACTCTCAATATACCCTGACTATGGCCATTGGTATATATTTTGAGTTAATTTTAAGTTAAATTCTAATAAAAGAAGAAAATATTTAAGGAAAATATGATGAATTTTGAAAACAGATCCAATGTGGATCCAGTGTTATTTCGTAAAAGATAAAAATCCTAAGTTTTGTTTACATCCTGACTATGGCCATTGATGTAAATCATCAACTTAGAATTAATTACCTCTTATGAGATGGTGCACGTGCCATTCGTGTTTTACCATTTGTGAGTTTAAATGGTAAAATGAGATGAAATGAGTAATTTCTAAGGTATGTACATGCTCATACATTCTAATCTAATGTTTGAAATTTAAATTCCTCATTAATGTCTAGCTATCACATTGTGGACTGGAAATTAAAATCTTAATCTAAGAAGAAAAATAATACTTTTCATGTATTTCCTGCAAAAATGTAATTTAGTACAAGGCAATAGAAAGGCAAGCATGCAAAAGAAGCATTGTATTAGAACTAGCATGTATATGGCTATGCTAAATGAGAATGGGGATATCTAGAGTGAATGTGTATAATACATCTTATAATGCCTATACGAAGTAGAGAGGACTCTTATATCTAAAGGAGACATGTGTATCTAGCTGGGAATGACACCTATGCCAGCTAAAGAAATACGTATATATACACATATATATATATAGGACCTAAGCATTGTGTCTAAGCTAAGCAGGAAAATATAGGTGATGTATATGGTTGAAATGAGGATAGTCGTGCAGGTGCAGTATACTGACTTGATATAGCGACATGACTGTGATGAGCCTTAAGAAAAAGGCTCAGCAAGGTGCTGTTGGTGATTGTGAAGTTTATATATTGTAGGTAAAAATGGGTGACATATGCTGGTGATGTATTACTAAAATATGATTCAGAGTGTGCAGGATATATGAAATGAATAGTGTAAATGGTGAAGAGTGTATGTGCCAGTACAAGCTATGATACAAACAGAACGTAAGCTACAACAGGTAGTAATGGTGGTTGTGTAGCTTATCACTGAGGGTGGTAGATCCTCTTACCTTATCTTGGATACACATACTTATCAAGGGAAATGTCAGAGAAAAAAAATGTGGCAATCTTTCCCTGTTGTTATGCAACCTGGTGCGCCCACCGAGAATAATCATATGAAGACCATGAAAACAGAGGACTGAAACATTGTATTATAGGCCCCAAAAAAAAAAAGAATGGAACATACCAAAGAGCAGCCTGAAACACAAGGGACTTCATGCAGAAAAGTGGACTCTCCAAGACACCAAATTTTTCTGAATACGCATAGGTGTGTGTGTCTCACAATTGGAGATGAATGTGAGGTAATAACCACTATGTACTGGACCTTGTTGTTGACCCTGTCCGGATGAAGGATTTTCATAAAAGAATCAGAGCTTTGGTTCCTGTCTAAATAGCTTGGCACTTATATCTAGTATATTGAACGGCTGGGGTATTGCAAATGGTGCTGTGAGCCACGGTGAAAACCCAACGACTATGGCGAGTTCTGATGGATTACCATAGAGGAAAGGGGATGATCTGGGTGGATAGCAGAGTGTATTTACAGAGGCTCTAGCCGTAGCGAGACCAAACTGGGCTACCCTCATCACATTTTAGGCCAATTTCCTCCTGCCCGGTACCACTGTCATCAGAATTTTCTAGGCTTTGGGTAACTTGGCCAATTCGGCACTGTGTACATCCATTTCCTTGTATGTCTTCCAGCTGAAGGGATTTTGAACCACATTGCCAATGTTGGATTAGCTGGGAAAAGCTACAAATCTAACTAAATCCATCGGTTCAGGTAAGCATGTTATAAATCGGATGGATTAAAAACTTGTTGGGGGATGACCACCAAGGGATGATTTAGTCGAAGCACCGTGAATCGGGTTTTTGCTTGACTGAAAATTGGGACCTTTGGGACAAACTGGTGTCCCAAGGAAGTTGACAGAACACTAGGTCCCGATTGGCATTACAAGTAATGAGACCAAATTAGTAGAGGCAGTTGTGCCTTCACAGCATTCTAACAATATATCATTGATTTTACGCCAGTACAAGAGGTGTGATTCTTAACAGATAACAAGGATAAACATGCTTCAAGATATCGTTTTCAGTAGTAATTATAAGGGATAGCAATAACGCTAATTGAAAGGAAAAAAAATGTGGTAATTTCATTGGTAAAGTTCTGCTGATCTTGAGGACATACCTGGGCCCTTCTTAGAGATGTGGCTTCTGGTTAACATTGTAGTCCTACCAAAAGCCAAACAAACATATCAGCTTGGTGAACTTAAGACAAAGAACATGGTTTGCTAATTTGACTCACTTCGACCTTTGATATCCACAGTCCAGATAAAGAAAGAGAAAATAATCAAGAGCTATGGCTCCCGACTCAGTTTTCTGAGTGTCTTCAGATCTAGGTCAGAAATAGTTAGTTCAACTTTGAACTCCACCTGACAATATGCTTTTATGTGAGATTGGCTGTGGGAGCAAACCTGTGTTGGGTAGTGGGGGGAACGTGAAGTACATGCACAGGGTCGTAGATGAATGAGGCTGAAGGTATTTGCAGAAGAGGTACTGAACAATATCTTCTGCGGGATGACGTGATCATTTTTTTTTTGAAGCATATATACATGAAGTGTAATCACAAATGCCAAGACATGAGTATTAAGTAAAATAAATGGGAAACACATTACAGATATATGATTGTCATATATCTGATGAGTTTTGCTGCAAAAGAAAACAATCAATATTTTTTTTTATGCAAAACAGATGCTCTAAATGGCTATATACAAAAAGAAGTCAACATGATTATATGTGCAAGATGGATCTAAAGTGAACAATAAAGGGCGATACAGGTGAAAGATTTGCCTCCTCTAAAGAGGGGCCTGAATGAGGAAACCAGTATGTAATAGCAAGCACAGTTAATTGCCATTACTGTATCACGTCATTGGGAAAAATACTGAAATTATGGATCTCCATTAGCAACCACCACTGCAACTGATATTTGCAGTATAACAGAATGTTTGTATATTGTTAATTTATTGTTTTAATGATGATATGCGCAAAGAGGTCAAGTGAATAACCAATGGAATGGCGCAGCAATGGATGAGCCACTTAAATAATTGGTAAATGAGTGAACCCAGTGAACGAGATAAAATCCATGGAATGAATATTAAAGAAATTTATGACACTGGCTTAAAGATCTCATCCCTTCTCTGTCCATCAGATGAAGAATAGGGGTAAACAAAGAAAATCCAACCCGTTCAATACCACAGTCTCCTTTTTTTTTTATGCTATTGACAGAGAAAATCGAGAGAAAGGACATAAATCTTCATTCTACTATGCAATTAAAACTTACCTGGAACGATGCCGTGAAAGAAAATAAAAGAGAGAGAGAAAAGAATAAACAAGGAAAGAAAAGAGGAAAGGAAAAAGAAAAAAAAAAAAGGAAAAGAACTCGAAGCAACTTAACTAAACTGGGAATCATCTTACCCTGCATGGTGAAATTGTAAAAAAAAAAAATAGAATCATAGGCTAACGAATATACGAAAGCCAATGTAGCCAACGAAGGGCCAAAGTTCTATTGCAAAATGCAAGCCGATATCGCTCATAAGCAGATCGTCATTGCGTGTATTGCTTCAGCAGGAGAGGAATAACAAATGAGAGAAAAAAATATCTGAAAAAAAAAAAAAAATTGCGGGGAGTAATGTTTTACCTTAGTTGGTAGAGATTTTTCAATTTAAAGAAGAGGAAACGGTGCTTCTGAGTGATGCTCAAGGGACTGATCCCCTGGATTTGCAGGTGCCTTCGATCTTCGACTATTTGGAAGGAGGAGACGATGCGAGAGAATGCCGTAAATCGATGGTTATGGGGGGAAAAGATGGAGATGATCACGAAAATCCTCCTCTCTTTCCTGAGGGAATGCGGGTTTGTTAAATAAGAGGGGAAGGAAAGATCGAGAGGCAGGCGGTTTGGGATCAAAGGCTGGGATGGTAGAGCCATTGATCGGAGGGTGATAGAGAGGGGATCGCACATGGGGGGGGGGGGGGGGGGGGTGGAAGCTTCGTGAAGGGAGTTTGTTTGAAGATAAACAGCTGGAGGAGGAGGGTGCTGTTAGGCATCGATGGCGGAGGAAGGCTTCAGAAGAGGCATTTTGGAGGGTTTGGAGATGGAAGCCGAGAGAAAGGTGAAAGAGGCGAGAGAGAGAGACGCCGCCATGGGCCTTCGACCCCTCCTTGCGAAGGGTTCTCGAAAACCCTAAAAGAAAACTTTCAACGGGCCCCCTTAAAAAAATATTTTATCAAATAGGGGGGGCTCGTCTTGGGAGTTTTCAAAAAAAGTGGTTTTTCTTAAAAGGGGATATTTTCAGAAAGAGGTTTTCAAAAACCGATTTTTGTTTCTTTTCTATATTTTTTATTTTTTTGGTTCTTTTCTTCATTTTCTGATTTTTTTGTTATTTTTTTTTTTTTGAAAATAAGATTCTAAAACCTAAGCGGTATGAGAGATGAAACTAATTTTTTTGCATTTTTTGATAAAAATTTACAAAAAGAGAAGTTTTTGAAAGTTTGGGTTTGATTTCTTCAAGAAATGAGTTTTGGACCCAAGTTTTTGAGGAAATATTCGAGTTTTAAACCTCGAATTGAGGAATATAACACGATGGATCCAAACGGATACCGGACGAAGTGTCTGAGCTTTTCAAAAGTTATTTTGGTAATTTTTTAGAAATTGATCTAAAAATTGGAGAACGAAGCTCAGATTTGAATTTTGATCTAGATCTGGATCCGAAATTGAGTCCGATATGTAAAATGAATTTAATTTCAACAAGATTTGAGAAATAAAATGGAATTTAGATTAAAACCGACTCAATTACCCAGAAAATGGGGTCAAAGGGCAAAAAGGGGATATTTACAATATTTTGAAAATTTTGGGGTGTTCACAGATGCCCCTCTTTGCTACTAAGCCGGTTGAAAGCCGAGCTTAGTGGCAAAGAAAACACTCCAAATTTTGAAAAATGCCCCAGTCAGCAGATCTGAACTGGGTGTGGAAGAATTATTTTGGAACATGGCTTTTCAGGCTTAAAACCTTATCCTGAATGGTTTTGGGGGGATGAAATCCTCGAAAATGATATGACTGAATAATAGAAATGAGGAGATCGTGACGGGACTTTGGGAGAGGGTCCCGATATGATGCAGGATGAGAATTTAGATCAAGTCTCGTGGGCGAGACAAGAGTAACTTTTGGAATGACTCAGGTTTAGCCCTTAAACCTGGATGGGACGAAGATATCTCAAAATAACCTAGATGGGGAAAGGAATATGAGCGGACCTCGATGGGACATTTTTGGAGAAATGCCACATGAGATGAATTTCAAGCATTGATCCTTTTCTAGATGGATATACAAAGAGTATGGATTCCTTTGTGGGGAAAAACCATGATGGGACGGGGAGGATTATCTCGTCAAAACGATGCTCAGGTTTAACCAAAACCTGAAAGGAAGGTACCTCGTGGAGCGAGGTTCAGGCTTCAACCTTATCCTGAAAGGGACGACCATACGGAATCCTCAAAATGAAGAAACCGTGATGGGACAGGAAGGAGTATATCATCAGAAGAAGATTTAAGATTTAATCCTTGACCTGAGTGGGGGATGATACGGAATCTTCGGATGAAGAAACCGTGATGGGACTAGAAAGGATATCTAGTAAAAAACGGGACTCAGGTTTAACCCTAACCTGAACGGAAAGATACCTCGTGGAGCGAGGTTCAGGCTTAACCCTTAACCTGAAAGGGACGACCATACGGGATCCTTGGATGAAGAACCATGATGGGACCTTCAGAATTTGGACGAACAAATCCAAAAGGGGTTTACAAGAAGAGAAAAACAAGGGATTCCCTAAAGCTTGGAAAAGGGATGAGGGGCATCTCATTGCTGAGACTAAATCAGCTTTCTAAAACCAGACGACCTCTCGCAGAAGGTTTTTGGGCCTATACCTCGAGGAGCGAGGTAACGGGTTTAGTCCTTAGCTTGAATGGATACAGAATCCTCGAGGAGCGAGGAAACTGTGATGGGACCTCTAGACTTTGCACAACAAGTCTGAGAGGGGTTTTGCAAAAGGATGAAAATGGGGGTCCCTAAAGCTTGAAAAGGGGTTGTTCTTGGGCGCCTCATTGCTGAGACTGAAAATAGCTTTTGATAATAACAGACCTTTTGTAAAAAGTTCAGGTTTAACCCTTATCCTGAGCGGGGACTGTCCATGGTGGGACAGTGGGGAACATAGGGAAGTGTGCGAATCTGAGAGCGCTCAGATTAGACGGAAGGAAAGGACTTTTCAGTCCTAAGGAGGGATGACGTCAGGATACGTCAAAACGAATATCAAGTTCACACTTCATTTTGGGACAATGAGAAAATATTGCCAATAAGATGTCAAAATTGTAGTTGATCTAAAAATGATTAAATTGTGCATGAAAGTATCACCTCTTTCTACCTAGAGTATTAACTCCCATTGGGCTAACTCTGTAGAATCGAGAATCAAATTCAAATTTGTTGTTGTTGAGCTTCTTTAAGGAAGATATCAATTTCCTTGACATGAAAAGAGAGAAAATATTCTTAGCTTCATAAAAGCAATTGAGTGAAAAGATATTGATAAAAGAATTTCACATAGATAGAGATGATTCTTGACATTTTTGGGCAGTTTGATATCCTGGGCATTTCCCATGATGATCTTTTTGCACCGTTTTGAACCATGGAGTTTTTTTGGGCTTTTACATCATCCTTCATTTTGGAGATGTCCTGACTTTTCTCTCTTTTTCAGGAGAAGGGTACGTCACAAACTCCTTCATCTTGGAGATGTTTCGATCCTTCTTTTTCTCAGGAGTTAAGCTTGATGATATAAGTTCATTGGTCAAAATTCTCTAGATGATAGCAGAAATCAAATATCTTTTAGGGTTTGTCGGTAGGCTCATCGCATCCGCCTTCATCTCGACGGTGATCCGAACTTTTCCTGGAAGGATCCGTCACAAGCTCCGTCATCTTGGAGATGTTTCAAATCTTCTTTGGCCCCGGGGGTCTACTCGCTTAATTTGCCTTCATCTTGACGACAATTGAGAGATCCCTTTTGCGGATATTTGATTGCAGCTTGACTGACTGAGGAGATATGGCTTGGGTAGGTCCTTTTTTTACTGCCCAGGATATTTCCACTGTCTTACTGCCATAAGAATGATCTTTAGGAATGTGCCATAGCTATGATCAATATCAGTTTGCTCATGGCTTTTCAACATCATTGAATTTTCCTTTGCTGGTCATATCGAAGATTTTTCTTCACCCTCTTGGTTGATCAACAGAAAAGGTTTGAATTTAGTTCTTATTTCGCAAAAGTTTTGCTCTTTTGGAAATAATACTGAAGGTAGTTTGAGGTAATTCTTCATATGATGAAAATTTTGAGATCAATAATGACTTGATAACAAATTGGCAAAATATTCTTAAAATCCTTGATGAAAGAGATCGCTTGATATCGAATTGACACGTCCGTGACAAGATTCTCCTCTCTTTTTCCCAAAAGAGAGACTCAGGCTTAGCCCTTACCTGAACGGGAAGTTGGAAATACTCCTCTCTTCCCCAAAGAGGAGGTGTTTGCAAAACGGAACTTTCGAAGAGAAATTAAGTTTTCGTCAAAACTCCCTATCTCTAGGCTTCTCTTATGGAAAGGCGGCCGAAAACAAAGTTGAGAAAGTATCACAGGGGAACGAGTCCATCACACTCTCCCTAGAAGAGGGTCCTCTGTGAAGGGGTTGGCCAAAGATGAGAAAAACGGGGGTCACAAAAAGAAATGAGCTTCCGTCGAAGCTCTCCCTAGCAACAGGGTTCTTTTGTGAAAAGTTGGTTGTTGTTTTGCAAACTGTTCGCGAAGAAAATGAATCCCTTCAAACTCTCCTTAGAAGAGGGTTCTTCGCGAACGAAAAGATGGTTGCATGCGAAAGAAACGAGCTCCCTCGAACTCTCCCTGAAGAGGGTCCTTCGCAAGAGAAAAGATTTGAATTTTTGATAAAATGATGACCCGAAGGTCGAAATTGAGAATTTAGAGCTTGAGTAATGATGATTGGTTAGTACAGAGACTGAACCTCGAGGGCTAACTGATCAGTCAGCCAAACAACTAGCACGAGCGCTAGGTGTACCAGCACGAGCACTGGATTTCAAAGAAATGCCCCAGTACGAGCGCTGGGTTTTAAAAAATGCACACCAGTACGAGCACTGGGTTTTCGAAATGCACACCAGCACGAGCATTGGGTTTTTCAAAAGGAGAATTGAAAAATGAGACCGACATTCGCAGATACTCGAGAATTAAGCGAGAATGATTGCCGGTGTTTCAGGATTATCTCTTACCCTGAAGGGGAAGTTCAAGGAGAACTCTGGTCCAAATACGAGTATTAGATCGACAGGGGAAATTCAAGAGAAAATAAAGATATACAAAAGCAAAAAATCCAAGTCGGGACTCAGTTTTTTCAAACACAAGAAATGAGTGAGAATCGAGTTTGAAAACTCAAATTTTCAAAACAACGATTTGTCCAACACGCGCATTGGATTCAAAAGGAAGTTCAAGTCGGAACTTGAGACTTCAAAAAAAAAAAGGAAAATCCGAGTCGGAACCCGGTTTTTTAAATATAAGAAAATGAATGAGAATTGAGTCTGAAAACTCGAATTCTCAAAACAACGATTTGTCCAACATGAGCATTGGATTCAAAAGGAAGTTAGACTTCAAAAATAAGAATATACAAAAAGGAAAATCCGAGTTGGAACCTGGTTTTTAAATATAAGAAAATGAATGAGAATTGAGTTTGAAAACTCGAATTCTCAAAACAACGATTTGTCCAACACGAGCATTGGATTCAAAAGGAAGTTCAAGTCGGAACTTGAGACTTCAAAAATAAGAATATACAAAACGGAAAATCCGAGTCGGAACCCGGTTTTTAAATATAAGAAAATGAATGAGAATTGAGTTTGAAAACTCGAATTCTCAAAACAACGATTTGTCCAACACGAGCATTGGATTCAAAAGGAAGTTAGACTTCAAAAATAAGAATATACAAAAAGGAAAATCCGAGTCGGAACCCGGTTTTTAAATATAAGAAAATGAATGAGAATTGAGTTTGAAAACTCGAATTCTCAAAACAACGATTCGTCCAACACGAGCATTGGATTCAAAAGGAAGTTCAAGTCGGAACTTGAGACTTTAAAAATAAGAATATACAAAAAGGAAAATCCGAGTCGGAACCCAGTTTTTAAATATAAAAAATGAATGAGAATTGAGTTTGAAAACTCGAATTCTCAAAACAACGATTTGTCCAACACGAGCATTGGATTCAAAAGGAAGTTCAAGTCGGAACTTGAGACTTCAAAAATAAGAATATACAAAAAGGAAAATCCGAGTCGGAACCCGGTTTTTAAATATAAGAAAATGAATGAGAATTGAGTTTGAAAACTAGAATTCTCAAAACAACGATTTGTCCAACACGAGCATTGGATTCAAAAGGAAGTTAGACTTCAAAAATAAGAATATACAAAAAGGAAAATCCGAGTCGGAACCCGGTTTTTAAATATAAGAAAATGAATGAGAATTGAGTTTGAAAACTCGAATTCTCAAAACAACGATTTGTCCAACACGAGCATTGGATTCAAAAGGAAGTTCAAGTCGGAACTTGAGACTTCAAAAATAAGAATATACAAAAAGGAAAATCCGAGTCGGAACCCGGTTTTTAAATATAAGAAAATGAATGAGAATTGAGTTTGAAAACTTGAATTGTCAAAACAACGATTTGTCCAACACGAGCATTGGATTCAAAAGGAAGTTAGACTTCAAAAATAAGAATATACAAAAAGGAAAATCCGAGTCGGAACCCGGTTTTTAAATATAAGAAAATGAATGAGAATTGAGTTTGAAAACTCGAATTCTCAAAACAACGATTCATCCAACACGAGCATTGGATTCAAAAGGAAGTTCAAGTCGGAACTTGAGACTTCAAAAATAAGAATATACAAAAAGGAAAATCCGAGTCGGAACCCGGTTTTTAAATATAAGAAAATGAATGAGAATTGAGTTTGAAAACTCGAATTCTCAAAACAACGATTTGTCCAACACGAGCATTGGATTCAAAAGGAAGTTCAAGTCGGAACTTGAGACTTCAAAAATAAGAATATACAAAAAGGAAAATCCGAGTCGGAACCCGGTTTTTAAATATAAGAAAATGAATGAGAATTGAGTTTGAAAACTCGAATTCTCAAAACAACGATTTGTCCAACACGAGCATTGGATTCAAAAGGAAGTTAGACTTCAAAAATAAAAATATACAAAAAGGAAAATCCGAGTCGGAACCCGGTTTTTAAATATAAGAAAATGAATGAGAATTGAGTTTGAAAACTCGAATTCTCAAAACAACGATTCGTCCAACACGAGCATTGGATTCAAAAGGAAGTTCAAGTCGGAACTTGAGACTTCAAAAATAAGAATATACAAAAAGGAAAATCCGAGTCGGAACCCGGTTTTTAAATATAAGAAAATGAATGAGAATTGAGTTTGAAAACTCGAATTCTCAAAACAACGATTTGTCCAACACAAGCATTGGATTCAAAAGGAAGTTAGACTTCAAAAATAAGAATATACAAAAAGGAAAATCCGAGTCGGAACCCGGTTTTTAAATATAAGAAAATAAATGAGAATTGAGTTTGAAAACTCGAATTCTCAAAACAACGATTCGTCCAACACAAGCATTGGATTCAAAAGGAAGTTCAAGTCGGAACTTGAGACTTCAAAAATAAGAATATACAAAAAGGAAAATCCGAGTCGGAACCCGGTTTTTAAATATAAGAAAATGAATGAGAATTGAGTTTGAAAACTCGAATTCTCAAAACAACGATTTGTCCAACATGAGGATTGGATTCAAAAGGAAGTTCAAGTCGAAACTTGAGACTTCAAAAATAAGAATATACAAAAAGGAAAATCCGAGTCGGAACCCGGTTTTTAAATATAAGAAAATGAATGAGAATTGAGTTTGAAAACTCGAATTCTCAAAACAACGATTTGTCCAATACGAGCATTGGATTCAAAAGGAAGTTCAAGTCAGAACTTGAGACTTCAAAAATAAGAATATACAAAAAGGAAGATCCGAGTCGGAACCCGGTTTTTAAATATAAGAAAATGAATGAGAATTGAGTTTGAAAACTCGAATTCTCAAAACAACGATTTGTCCAACACGAGCATTAGATTCAAAAGGAAGTTCAAGTCGGAACTTGAGACTTCAAAAATAAGAATATACAAAACGGAAAATCCGAGTCGGAACCCGGTTTTTATATATAAGAAAATGAATGAGAATTGAGTTTGAAAACTCGAATTCTCAAAACAACGATTTGTCCAACACGAGCATTGGATTCAAAAGGAAGTTCAAGTCGGAACTTGAGACTTCAAAAATAAAAATATACAAAACGGAAAATCCGAGTCGGAACCCGATTTTTAAATATAAGAAAATGAATGAGAATTGAGTTTGAAAACTCGAATTTTCAAAACAACGATTCGTCCTACACGAGCATTGGATTCAAAAGGAAGTTCAAGTCGGAACTTGAGACTTCAAAAATAAGAATATACAAAACGGAAAATCCGATTCGGAACCCGGTTTTTAAATATAAGAAAATGAATGAGAATTGAGTTTGAAAACTCGAATTCTCAAAACAACGATTCGTCCAACACGAGCATTGGATTCAAAAGGAAGTTCAAGTCGGAACTTGAGACTTCAAAAATAAGAATATACAAAAAGGAAAATCTGAGTCGGAACTCGGTTTTTAAATATAAGAAAATGAATGAGAATTGAGTTTGAAAACTCGAATTCTCAAAACAACGATTTGTCCAACACGAGCATTGGATTCAAAAGGAAGTTCAAGTCGGAACTTGAGACTTCAAAAATAAGAATATACAAAAAGGAAAATCCGAGTCGGAACTCGGTTTTTAAATATAAGAAAATGAATGAGAATTGAGTTTGAAAACTCGAATTCTCAAAACAATGATTTTTCCAATACGAGCATTGGATTCAAAAGGAAGTTCAAGTCGGAACTTGAGACTTCAAAAATAAGAATATACAAAAAGAAAAATCCGAGTCGGAACCCGGTTTTTAAGAAAAATATTCATAAGATGGAAAAACAAAATCCTGAGTTGGAACTCAGATGGGAAGGAAATAACTCTTATTCAAAGGTCGACTTTTTAGAAGGATTGGCAAAACACATGAATAGTTGCCGATGATGAAGAAGATGGGAGATTCATTCGAGATCCTTGACCCAAGGTGGCCTAAGATCCGAATTTATTTATGATGGCTTCAGGATCTTCCCCTATCCTGAGGGAACATAGAACAAAAATTTGAGGTGAATTGAAGAATTTATGGGAAATAATTCAGGTTTATCCCTTAACTTGAAGAAGAATAAAATTTATAAAATGGAGAAGAATTTAAAGAGATTTATCCAAAATTTATTTTGAAAAAGAATTTTCACGGGTAGCAGCGATGCTCCTACGAGGGGTATCAGGATTATCCCTTATCCTGAATGGGAACACCCCGGACAACGAGGGTCAGGTTTTTCCCTTAACCTGAGGGAAAAATATAAATAAAAGAATACCTCATGGGAAAGAGGCATCAGGCTTATCCCTTAACCTGAAGGCGTTTTTAAAGATAAAGGAATAAAATTTAGTAAAAATGAAACTTAATGAAATTTGACAAATAAAATTGACAATAAATTGATAAAACTTGATTAGATAAAAAGAAAAATGAAATGAACGCAATTTGATGAAGATAACCAAGTTAACAAAGGATTGGTAAGATTTTTAGAAAAAGATTCGTCTGATCCTGCCTGCATTATGATGAAGGAAGATAAGTATAGATCAAAATAAAATGCCCCAGTATCAGGGAAGGATGTGAGAACTTAACAGAAGATTATTGCTTTATTGAAAGACTTTTGAAGAGTACAAAAGGCTATGATGAACAATTCAAGTGTAAAATCTTTTCAAATGTAAAGCATTAATCGGATCGGGCAGTTCCACTCCATCTGCGTTGATCAGACGATAGGAATTGCGAGGCATCGCTTCTTTAACCACATAAGGGCCTTCCCAATTGGGTGACCACTTGCCCTTCGACCGATGCTTGAGATAAGCTGTCGATCTGAGTACAAGATCATTGACTCAGAATCTTCTCTCAATAACTGATTTGGCGTAGTGCCGAGCTTTCCTCTGACGATAGGCCTGAGCGTGTTCCGTTGCCTTGAGCCTTTTCTCATCTAGTAGATCCAGTTGTACCAACCTCTGCTGCTGATACTGATCAAGCGGGAGCTCGATGAGCGATGCAAACTTGAGTGCAGGTTTCTGAACGTGGAGAGGTAACACCACCTCGGTCCCGTAGACGAGCTCTGAAGGAGTAGCATTGGTCAGAGTCCGAATGGTGGTTCGGTATGCCCAAAGTGCATTATGCATCTTTTCGTGCCAATCGCGGCCCGTTTCCACTGTTCTTTCCAGGATGCGGATCAAAATTTTGTTAGTGGCCTCTGCGTGGCCATTTCCTTGAGGATAATAAGGAGCTGAAAAGTGGTGATGAATCCTGAACTTCGAGCAGAAAGTCTTCATCTTCTCATTCTTGAAATGGCTGCCATTATCTGACACAATATCACGTGGGACGCCGAAACGACAAAGAAGATTCTTATGGATAAACGAGACCACATGTCGGCCTTCTACCGTT
The DNA here is from genome assembly GCF_984573655.1 of Nuphar pumila. Lineage (NCBI taxonomy): Eukaryota > Viridiplantae > Streptophyta > Magnoliopsida > Nymphaeales > Nymphaeaceae > Nuphar > Nuphar pumila. The sequence goes on along the minus strand of NC_143249.1, from coordinate 80,786,107 downwards.
CGCAGAGTTATGACTTCAACCCATTTGGTGAAGTATTCTATAGCCGCGAGGAAGTATCGGTGGCCATTAGAAGCTGAAGGAGTGATTGGAACAACTACGTCGAAGGCCCACATCGAAAAGGGCCAAGGAAAAACCACGGATTGCAAGTATGCGGCTGGCGCATGAATGGAAGGTGCGTGCATTTGACATTTGACACACTTTCTTACAAATTGATGGAAATCCCGCTGCATGGTTTTCCAGTAATAACCTGCCCGGACGATTTGCTTGACGAGTGTTTGGTAACCGACGTGACCGCCACAAATTCCCTCGTGTGCCTCTTGGACAACTTCCAGGGCTTCATCCTTATCTAAGCATCTGGCGTACTCAGAACTGAATCCACGGCGATAAAGGGTATCGGCAAGGATGAAATAACGGGCTGACATGCGCTGAACCGCGTGTTGCTCCTTTCTTGGCATTTCCGCTGGAAATTTACCAGTTTCGATGAAGTTTTTGATGTCTTGGTACCAAGGCTTCTCTTTCTGAGTGGCTTGGTTCACTTGTTCAGCTGGATGTAGGCAGGTTGATCAAGTCTGCCGATTTCGAATGAACGACAGGATTCACTGTCTTTAAAAGACAGAATAGAGCCTAAACAAGCTAGGCCATCAGCTATGTGATTGTATTCCCTCTTGACATGATTAAGTTGAAATTCTTCAAAGTTGCCTATGAGAGCTAAGGCAATCTTTTGATAAGGGATTAACTTTGAATCCTTGACTTGCCATTCAGCATTAACTTGACTGACAACAAGTAATGAGTCGCCGAAGTCGTGTATTCTATTGACACCAAAGTCTTGCAAAATCTTGAGGCCTTGTATTAGAGCTTCATATTCGGCCATATGATGAGTACATTGGAAGTCAAGCTTGAGGGAATAAGGGAGCATCTCTTTTTCAGGAGTGATTAGCAAGATCCCAATTCCTATACCAGACATATTTCGGGCTCCATCAAAGAATAGAGTCCAAATCGGGGATTCCTGAATATTGCAAATGCGATCATCAGGGAAATCATCTTCCGCTTTGATCTCTTCTGTCAATGGGAAATCTGCCAACTGGTCTGCGATGGACTGACCCTTGACTGACTTCTGAGAAACATATTCCAAATCGTACTGCATCAGGAGGACTTGCCACTTTGCAATCCGTCCAGTAAGGAAAGGCTGCTCAAGGATGTACTTGAGAGGGTTGAGCCTTGACAGAATTTTGATCTCTGAGGCCATCAGATAATGTCTCAGCTTCTGACACATCCACACTAAGACTAGACATGTCTTTTCCATCTGAGAGTATCTCTTCTCATAATCGATGAAAGTTTTGCTGATGTAGTAGATGGCATGCTCTATCCGACTGCCTTCCTTATACTGTGCAAGAAATCCGCCGCAAGCATTATGGTTGATGGAAATATATAAAAGGAGCGGTTTTCTGAGTTTTGGTGGCTTTAGAATGGGCGGATTGAGGAGATACTGCTTGATGCGCTCAAACGAGAGCTGACATTCTGGTCCCCATTCAAATTTTACTTATTTTCTCAACAAGTGATTGAAGGGTTTGCACCTCATGGCCAAATTAGAGATAAAACGTCGAATTGACTGAATACGACCTTGAAGACTTCGCAACTCTTTAAGATTAGTGGGAGGCGGCATATCAATGATCGCCTTTGCTTTGGCAGGATCCACTTCTAAGCCTTTCTTGCTGATCATGTAGCCAAGCAGCTTGCCTGACTCCACTTCGAAGACGCATTTCTGTGGATTGAGTCTCAGTTTGTAAAGAATAAGTCTTTCAAAGACTTGGCCGAGAGCATCAAGATGATCCTCTCCCTCTTTGGATTTGACCAAAATATCATCCACATAGGCATCCATGTTCTTGTGTATCTGGTCATGAAAGATAACTGCCATTGCTCTCTGATAGGTTGCCCCAGCATTCTTGAGCCCAAATGGCATGACCGTATAGCAAAATGTACCCCAAGGCGTGGTAAAAGAAGTTTTGGATTGGTCCCGAGCGGCCAATTTGATTTGATTATAGCCTGAGTATCCATCCATAAAGGAAAACATGGCATGGCCTGCCGTGCTATCGATCAAAAGATCGATGTTGGGAAGTGGATAATCATCTTTTGGGGTTGCTTTGTTCAGATCTCTGAAGTCAATACAAATCCGGACTTTGCCGTTCTTTTTGGGAACTGCCACGATGTTCGCCAACCAGTCTGGATATTCAATGGTCCGAATGAATCCTGCTTTTAACAATTCTTCAAGTCCTTCTTTAACTTGCGGTGCCACTCGCGGATCCATCTTTCTCAATTTCTGCTTGATCGGTTTGCAATCTGGCTTCAATACAAGGCGATGCTCAACTAACTTGGAGTCTAAGCCTGGCATATCCTCATAAGTCCAAGCAAAGACTTCCTGATGCTGCTTGAGGAAGTAGATGAGCCTTTCTTTCTCATCTAAACTTAGACTGGAACCAATTTTGAGGATTTTTGGATCGTCTTCCGAACCGATGTTGACATCCTTTGTCGGGTCTTGAACTAATGGTGATGGTTCATCTTGCTTCTGAATACTGGCAAATTCTGGCAAATCTTGAATCGTCGAGTCGAAATCTGCCAACTCTTCGATCTGCTCTGTCATTCTGCTGACTTCTGCCCCTGCCTTTGCCTTGCAGATTCTGGCTGGTCGGGATTTACTCTGAGAAAAGTTGGTATTGACGATGAGCTTTTTGAGCGATTTAGGAGCCATGATTCTGGCAATCCTGAAAGCGCAAAGGAGGTTTTTTTGAGAAAAGGATAAAAGGTTTCTTGAAAGATAGCCTTTTGTAAGAAAACAAAGAATGACAATTATGGAAAAGAGATATAAGCAAGAATTTGTGCACACCAAGATGAGAAATAGGAATCGAAATTTCATTGATTTAAGTAGCTCTGATATTTACAGACGACGGAAGAAAAGAAAGAAAACTGGGGCGGATCTTTTGCCCCTTACAAGATGACTCAAACGGGAAAGAAAAAGCAGAAAACACTGGCATTGTCTTCATTGTGCTCCTTTGATGAAAATGGTCTTCTTGCCGGATGATTGACCTGTGAAACCCAAGCCTGTACCTTCGATATGCTGAGCAGGGACGATTGGTTCTAGAATGTCGTCTTCGTTCCTGCCCAGGCCCTTGAAGGGTTGATAACCGTGCTTCATCAGAAGATCAAACCCCCTCTTAGCTTTCGAGAACTGAGGGGAAAGAGGGTGATCTTTGAGGGAAGTGCAATCAAGGCGCCCACCCAACTTGAAGAAGCGAGGTCCCTGCCACTGGACCACTGTTGTAACATTCTCGGTCGGCTGGATTTCTTTCAGCTTTAACATGTCCAAGCTTTCACTTAAATTGATTTCATCGACTTCCCTGATGCTCGGGATATCGGCAGTGAAAGTAGGACGGGGAATCATTGGCTGCGGGAGTCGGTCTTCTCCTAGGACCGTGGTGATCATGCCTCCCTTCGACCATTTGATGCATTGATGTAAAGTTGATGGAACAGCATTGGCGTTGTGAATCCAAGTGCGTCCAAGCAACAGGTTGTACGTAGCACATTCACTACGTGAAAGAGGACAGTATGCACCGAATAGTTGATGAAGATTTCAAGAAATATCTTCCCCTTGGCCGTCTGTCCATGGTTGTCGAAACCGTAGATTGTTATGGGATCTGGGGTATATTCTTCTTCTTTCAGTCCCAATGCCTTGGCCATCATCTCCGGACAGATATTGAGGCTGCTGCCTTCATCAACGAGCACATGGGGGACTGTCATGCCCCTGGTCCGCACCACTATGTAAAGTGCATTGTTGTGAAATGAATGAGGTTTTGGAAAATCCTCATCCGAGAATGTGATTGGTGCATTCGTCATGGCCTGATTGACGATCTGAGCCATATCCTGTGGTGTTGTGCTAGGCTTGACTTTAATTTTTCTGAGAAGCTCTTCTAGCACTTGTTGGTGCTCAGGTGAAGCGTGGGTTAGGTCCAAAATAGAAATATTGGACAGAGCGGTGATTGGCTTCTGAACTGACCCTGAAGCTTTTCCTTCCTTCGAAGCCGCCTTGATAAAGCGCTTCGGGATTCTGGGGACTATTTCGGCAATTTCTGCCATTGTTTTTGTTGGTTTGCTGGAAAATGCAGTGATATCCACCCTCTTGGCGGAAGACTGTGCTTGGCGGAGGACGAGGACCTGATGCTGATCCTAAATGTCCTGACTAGAACATGGCTGGATGCTACCTTGAAGAGAGAATGCCTGCTCCGTGATGACTGAAGCTGAGTGCTTGGGAAATGGCTTGGATAAAATTTTCGGTTGTTCTTCTTCATCCTCGATTAACAGGTTCTTGTCGATGCAATCCTGGATGATGTTCTTTAGGACAAAACAGTGCTCTGTGTCATGTCCAACAGTCCGGTGGAACTTGCAGAACTTATCAGTCTATTTTCCCATGGTAACGGGAGGATCTGCCACTTTGGGGAGTTTGATCATTCCCTTAGACATCATATATTCCAAGATGTCTTCGCGGGATTGTTCCAGAGCTGTGAATTCTCGGTCATAACTCCAACCCTCGTGTTTCGGCTTTTCTGACTGTTTCGCTTCTTGCTGAGGTACTGACTGAACAGGCTGTGGTTTGACGAACTTCCCCTTTTGGGCTGCAGAGTTTGTCCTTTCGGCCCTGGAGTGTCCTGAGTTCTTGTTACGATTTTTCTTGCTCTTCTTGTTGTTGGAGCTGCCACTGCCTTGACCTGAGAATTCTGTAGCATAGGCGACGTGCGCCTTTTTCTTCTGATCAAGATTCCCTCTGACAAAAGGATATCCTTCATAAAGACCATTGTCTAGGCCAGTCTCGAGCCATTCAGCTCTTTCGATTAGCTTGATGAATGATTTGGCGGGTGAAGTAGAAATGAGGTTCCTCAGAGGCTGGGCGAAATTATTCAGAATAATCTGTAGGGCGTGCTCCTCCGGGATGGGAACCTTCATTCTGTTACAGGTGCTCCTCCACCTGTGGATGAAATCGTTGGCTTTCTCATTCTCCATCTGTTTTAAATTGTACAGATGATTGAGGGTTGGTGAGGCTTCAACATTTAACATGAAGCGCTCAATGAACAAGTTCACGACTTTATCGAACTCTCGTAGTTCGATAGGATTAATGTGGTCTGCATACCACCTGGCCGCTACCCCTTCTAGGCTGCGAGGGAAGCAAATGAACAACGCCCGGTTGTCTTTCCTGAAACGGCCGCATTCGGCATAGAAAGTGGCCAAATGAGCCTTAGGGTTGCTTGTTCCGTCAAATTTAAGGAACTTGCGAGGGAGGTTTTCCACATTGTCATCCCCGTCCAGGCCATGGTAAAAATCTTCACCGGAGTAGGTCTGCTTGCCCTTGCTTTTGTCCTGAATATCCTTGATAGCTCGATTCATTTCTTTCATCTGCTCTTGCATCGGGTCATTAACCGGGATGGGCTTGTTGATTGATTCGGGCTCTGCAGCGATCTTTACAAACTATAGTGGAGGATTCTGATGATAAACAAACTGCTCTTCCTCTTCTGATTCCTCTTCTACTGACTCCGTTTCTTCAGAAGTGGTGTCGGGCTGGACTTTCTTCTTGATGATTTTGATTGGCCTTTTCACAGCCTTCTTCTTGGGCTTATTTTTCAGAGCAGCCTCCTTCTGACTGGCTTCTGCCTGTTCCGACATCATTCTGGTCATCATCTTTTTGAACAGGTTGTACATCGCGGGGTCTATATCATCAGCCTGATTCTGATTCTGCCCCCTGACTGACTTAGGAGAGCTGACTGCTTCGACTTCACTGTCGCTGTGCTGAGGAGCAGTCTCTTTTCCAGCTCTGGTTTGCACCATTTTCGACAATGCCAAATGATTTCTGTAGAAGTAGAAGAATGGTTAGAGCCTGGAGGAATTTTTTTTGAAAATGCGACTTTTTGAGAAAAAGACATGAAGGAAGGAATTGATAGACAGTTTAGACAAGTTATCCAATCACCAGGGATTGGGTCATCACAAATTTTGCAATGACTATGTCACCCTTTTGCGGCAACAAAATGCGCCTTATGACCTAGACGAGGTCGTCCATCGTGACGAGCGATAATCGAAGAAGAATATAAGAGAGAAGCCTCATCACTGGGGATGAGGTTGTTCCGAGGATCGTAACCATATAAAACAAAATAAAATTTGGCCATAAAAAGCTCTTTATCAGAACAAAAGTTTGCGTTTTCATTGATGACAAAATTTAAATACAAAAAGAAGGTGGGCAGACAGTTTGCCACCATTCTCGATACTCTGATGATACATTAGGACCAGAAAATATAGACAAAGGAATGAAAGAGTCCCAAGTGTATTTGGCGACGTGGTATGCTCCAGACGACTGATCCGACCGTAGATCGAACTCTGGCATGCGGCCCGTCGGGAAGCGGGTGTTGACACGAATCTGCTGCTGTGAGAACTGTCGGAGACATCTCTCTGGCTGATAGTCGACACAGAAGAAAGGGCCGAGCAATTTGTAGCGCTTGTCACGAGCATAGGTGTATCGAGGAACTGTCTCTCTTCTATCGAAAAAGTCCCAAACGATCTCCTCCTGATGCAGTTTCTCGATCAAAGCTCGACACTGAATGGCTGACTTTGGCTGCTTATTGCTGAATCTGAAAGAACTGGCATTTGACGGCACATATCGCAGGTACCATGACTGCAAGGCATACGTGCATCCTTCCACCAAAATGGTTTCTCCGAGGGCGAAACGAGCTAAGCCTCTGTAGAGAAAAGCTAGAGCTGCCATGGACACCGAAAGCTGACGGGTCTGTTTGCTTCCCCATCTTCGAAAGAGTTGGGCGACTCTGACATCGATGAAATTCTGACCATCCTGAAAGAATGCTAGCCCCACTGTGCATAGGACCATGGCATGCTGAATTCTTTCTTTTGTTGTTCGAGATAAGGTATCGACTTCTTCATAGGCTCCATACTTGTGATAGAGTTCGAACAGATCGATGAACTGACTTCCGTTGATCTTCGTGAGAGGCCAAGATCTGCGCCTTGTAGCTCTGGCCAATGCTTCTCGAACATCTATCCCTTTGACATTGATCAAGAACTGCTGCTCGACTGGGTCGTCTGGCTGACCAGCTGGCTCTGGCAACCCCATGATGTTACTGAACTCATCCATTAGCAAAGTCATCTCTCCCCATGGAAACCAAAACGTGCAGGTACGCGGATTCCACCGCTCTGCCATAGCTTGAATCAGACTGTCGTTGATGATTCGCTTGCCAACTGCTGATGCCATTTCCAATCCACAATCATCCAAGTGGTCTGGGAACATACGCGAGAAGGCGGCGAACCAAGAATAGTACCACCGAGGGAAGAAGGTACGAGACTGGATGACCCGATGATCTGGGGTTTCATCCCTTATTTGATAGAAGACATGATCCCTGGGAAAGATATCATCGGGAGATTCGGATGCCATCGGAATGATACTGAGGCAAGAGAGGAAAAGAGTCAGATAGAATGCAGGACTTACGGATAGACTTTTGATGAAAGAAGAGGACAGACATAAATCCTGAAAATTTTTTGGAAAGAACAAGGGACTTGAAAAAGACTTTCCAAAGTTTTGACGTACAAAAGAGAAAAGAATATAGGTAAAGGGAAGATATGCACCTGGGGTTTTCGAAAATAGAGGGAAATTTTAAATAGTGTACCCAGGGTTTTAAAGAAGTTTTTGATATACACAGGAGCATACAAGAAGATATTATATGCTTACAACTGCACAAACAAGGATGCGCACACAGCACTCCCTAAAGGCTGACTCTAAATGCAATATTTGAAATGGCAAATAGGGTCTTAATCCTAGCTCTATGGTTCAGATCATCTGATTCCAATCAAGGTATGCCGATATACTCAAGCCGAAGCTCGAAGTACGTGGCATATAAGATATTTCTCCGGTTCCAAGGTAAGGGCTTCCCAACATCCTTGAGCACCTACTGATATACCTCGGACTATGGCCCTTAGGTACGTGGTAGGGGGGCGTGAACCCAAATAAGAGGTCCAGTTGTGAGGCTCTCTCCCGAACTATGGTTCAGTGAGACAGCCCAGCAACGTGAAGACCAGGACAAATATAGGTAGGGATGTTTTCAAAATATGATCAACATGCAGATAAAACCAGAAGGCTCTAATGCAAGTCCTAAAGAGATAGATTTAAATGAGAAGAAGCATACACTTGCATACATTGTTTTGCATTCAATCCCTAAAATTGAGGAGAGTTGTATTTCAGACCTAAGTCTAATGTGAGCATGGAATAATCTCCTCAATATGGTCCTACCAAACCATACTTAGATCCTATATGCAATGATGTCAGCTTTAGGACAGAGTCTAGGCTCCTAAGGTTTGCATGAAAATGAAGCTGACATAGAAGAATAAAGACTTAGATTATATAAAAGCAAAGCAAAGGCATAGATTCAACCAGATGAAGACGGGTCCCATCTCGGTCGCCAAAACTGTGATCATTGCAAAATTTTTCCTCTCTTGTGGTTTCTCTCTCTTCCTTCTTTTTTTCCTTTTCTAACCTCTATTTTCCTCCTTTTTGAAGAGGAGAATAAAAGAAAGAAAAGAGAAAGAGAAGAGAAAAGAAAGAAAGAAAAAGAGAAGAGGAACTCTTTTGCTCGGTCTCACTTGACCTTGATTTGAAAATATTTAGAAAATAACTCGCCTCCGTTTTGAAAATTATTGCGAGAAAAATGGAGAGACGGGATTCGCTCGTCGGTACGAGGTTCGATTGTTCCTAGCGCCTTTACCAGGGGTAATCGAACCAAGGATCGAATCTATGCCTTTTGCTTTGCCTAAAATATAATCTAAGAATTTATTCTAACTCTAAATGCACAAAGAATCATACTTGTGCAATGCAAGGATGTATGTTCTTTTGAAAAGAATGTTTTGGAAATTTCCAAGTGTTCTGAGATGAACTTGGTAAGGGAGTGAAGAAATGTTTGAATCTAACTTTAGAACTTGAGATAGATCAGAGAAGTTCTAAGTCTTTGAAATAAATCAGGATTGGAAGAATAAATCTTGATTTTGAAAAAGAATGATTTGAAGTTTTGAAAAAGGAAATGAAGTTTCAAAGTCGAAAATGGACTTTGAATTTGGAACTTGAATTTAGGAAAGGAAATGAATACTTGAGATGGAATTGAATTTAGATTTTGAAGTTTGAAATTGGAATGGACTGAGAAAATCAAATGGTATTTTAGAATAGAAATGGATTTAAGAGATTCAGATTAGATTCGAAAATAGAATTGAAATCTAGAATTGGAATTGGATTCCGGATCCTAAAATGGACTTGGGTTCTGGATCCTAAAATGGAGTGGATCTGAAGTCTGAGATCCAAATGTAGAATTGGGTTCTGGATCCTAGAATGGATTTGGATATGAAGTCTGAGATCTAAGGTGAAATTGGATGCTGGATCCTAAACTGGATTTGGATCTGAAGTCTGAGATCCAAAAGGTGGAATCGGATTCCGGATCCTAAGATGGAATTGGATCTGAAGTCCGTGATCCAATGTAAAGTTGGATTCTAGATCGTAGAATGGAGTGGATCTGAGATCCGAATGTAGAGTTGGGCTCTGGATCCTAAAAAAAAAAATGAAATTGGATCTGGAGTCTGAGATACTATATGAATACTGAATTCTGGATCCTAGAATGGGTTTTTGATCTGAATTTGAAATCCAAAAAGTGGGGATTTATACTTGGAAATCTAGATCCAAGTTGGATTTAGGATCTAACTTTGGATTTGGAATTTCAAAGTTTGATTTGAGAATTTCGAACATGGAATATGAATTTCAAGGTCAAAATTGGACTTTGAATTTGAAGTTTGATTTTGATTTTTAGAAGATGAAGAGAATCTCAAAGTTAAATTGAACTTTGGATTTGATTTAGAGTTTTTAAATATAAATGAATTTGGAATTTCAAAGTCAAACTGAACTTTGAAATCTGATTTGAATTTGAATATAAAATGAACTTGAAATCTCAAAGTGAGATTGAACTTTGAGATTTTGAAAATAAAATAGAAAATTGAAAGAATGAATTGGATTTGATAAGGATTGAAGATAGATTTAAGGAAAATGCTTACATTACTTAGAGTTTTTGAAGGAAAAGAAAAAAAAAATTTTGAAAATATGATACAGTTCTATCCTAAATGATGAATGAATTTAAAGAGTTTGAAATTGGATTTGAAAAGCTATTCTATTCTTTAAATGAATTAAAACAAGATTGAAGACATAATACATCCTTGACTATGGTCATTGAATGTATTATATAATAATCTACATTTAAATTCATATGAGGAATGAAACACATTTTGGTGCTTTTATAGAATTTAAAATGAAATTAACTCTCAATATACCCTGACTATGGCCATTGGTATATATTTTGAGTTAATTTTAAGTTAAATTCTAATAAAAGAAGAAAATATTTAAGGAAAATATGATGAATTTTGAAAACAGATCCAATGTGGATCCAGTGTTATTTCGTAAAAGATAAAAATCCTAAGTTTTGTTTACATCCTGACTATGGCCATTGATGTAAATCATCAACTTAGAATTAATTACCTCTTATGAGATGGTGCACGTGCCATTCGTGTTTTACCATTTGTGAGTTTAAATGGTAAAATGAGATGAAATGAGTAATTTCTAAGGTATGTACATGCTCATACATTCTAATCTAATGTTTGAAATTTAAATTCCTCATTAATGTCTAGCTATCACATTGTGGACTGGAAATTAAAATCTTAATCTAAGAAGAAAAATAATACTTTTCATGTATTTCCTGCAAAAATGTAAGTTAGTACAAGGCAATAGAAAGGCAAGCATGCAAAAGAAGCATTGTATTAGAACTAGCATGTATATGGCTATGCTAAATGAGAATGGGGATATCTAGAGTGAATGTGTATAATACATCTTATAATGCCTATACGAAGTAGAGAGGACTCCTATATCTAAAAGAGACATGTGTATCTAGCTGGGAATGACACCTATGCCAGCTAAAGAAATACGTATATATACATATATATATGTATATAGGACCTAAGCATTGTGTCTAAGCTAAGCAGGAAAATATAGGTGATGTATATGGTTGAAATGAGGATAGTCGTGCAGGTGCAGTATACTGACTTGATATAGCGACATGACTGTGATGAGCCTTAAGGAAAAGGCTCAGCAAGGTGCTGTTGGTGATTGTGAAGTTTATATAATGTAGGTAAAAATGGGTGACATATGCTGGTGATGTATTACTAAAATATGATTCAGAGTGTGCAGGATATATGAAATGAATAGTGTAAATGGTGAAGAGTGTATGTGCCAGTACAAGCTATGATATAAACCGAACGTAAGCTACAGCAGGTAGTAATGGTGGTTGTGTAGCTTATCACTGAGGGTGGTAGATCCTCTTACCTTATCTTGGATACACATACTTATCAAGGGAAATGTCAGAGAAAAAAAATGTGGCAATCTTTCCCTGTTGTTATGCAACCTGGTGCGCCCACCGAGAATAATCATATGAAAACCATGAAAACAGAGGACTGAAACATTGTATTATAGGCCCCCAAAAAAAAAAGAATGGAACATACCAAAGAGCAGCCTGAAACACAAGGGACTTCATGCAGTCTCTATACAGGGATTTACCCATTATTACAGAAAAGTGGACAGCAGAAAAGTGGACTCTCCAAGACACCAAATTTTTTTGAATACGCATAGGTGTGTGTGTCTCACAATTGGAGATGAATGTGAGGTAATAACCACTATGTACTGGACCTTGTTGTTGACCCTGTCCGGATGAAGGATTTTCATAAAAGAATCAGAACTTTGGTTCCTGTCTAAATAGCTTGGCACTTATATCTAGTATATTGAACGGCAGGGGTATTGCAAATGGTGCTGTGAGCCACGGTGAAAACCCAACGACTATGGCGAGTTCTGATGGATTACCATAGAGGAAAGGGGATGATCTGGGTGGATAGCAGAGTGTATTTACAGAGGCTCTAGCCGTAGCGAGACCAAACTGGGCTACCCTCATCACATTTTAGGCCAATTTCCTCCTGCCCGGTACCACTGTCATCAGAATTTTCTGGGCTTTGGGTAACTTGGCAAATTCGGCACTGTGTACATCCATTTCCTTGTATGTCTTCCAGCTGAAGGGATTTTGAACCACATTGCCAATGTTGGATTAGCTGGGAAAAGCTACAAATCTAACTAAATCTATCGGTTCAGGTAAGCATGTTATAAATCGGATGGATTAAAAACTTGTTGGGGGATGACCACCAAGGGATGATTTAGTCGAAGCACCGTGAATCAGGTTTTTGCTTGACTGAAAATTGGGACCTTTGGGACAAACTGGTGTCCCAAGGAAGTTGACAGAACACTAGGTCCCGATTGGCATTACAAGTAATGAGACCAAATTAGTAGAGGCAGTTGTGCCTTCACAGCATTCTAACAATATATCATTGATTTTACGCCAGTACAAGAGGTGTGATTCTTAACAGATAACAAGGATAAACATGCTTCAAGATATCGTTTTCAGCAGTAATTATAAGGGATAGCAATAACGCTAATTGAAAGGAAAAAAAATGTGGTAATTTCATTGGTAAAGTTCTGCTGATCTTGAGGACATACCTGGGCCCTTCTTAGAGATGTGGCTTCTGGTTAACACTGTAGTCCTACCAAAAGCCAAACAAACATATCAGCTTGGTGAACTTAAGACAAAGAACATGGTTTGCTAATTTGACTCACTTCGACCTTTGATATCCACAGTCCAGATAAAGAAAGAGAAAATAATCAAGAGCTATGGCTCCCGACTCAGTTTTCTGAGTGTCTTCAGATCTAGGTCAGAAATAGTTAGTTCAACTTTGAACTCCACCTGACAATATGCTTTTGTGTGAGATTGGCTGTGGGAGCAAACCTGTGTTGGGTAGTGGGGGGAACGTGAAGTACATGCACAGGGTCGTAGATGAATGAGGCTGAAGGTATTTGCAGAAGAGGTACTGAACAATATCTTCTGCGAGATGACGTGATCATTTTTTTTTTTGAAGCATATATACATGAAGTGTAATCACAAATGCCAAGACATGAGTATTAAGTAAAATAAATGGGAAACACATTACAGATATATGATTGTCATATATCTGATGAGTTTTGCTGCAAAAGAAAACAATCAATATTTTTTTTTTATGCAAAACAGATGCTCTAAATGGCTATATACAGAAAGAAGTCAACATGATTATATGTGCAAGATGGATCTAAAGTGAACAATAAAGGGCGATATAGGTGAAAGATTTGCCTCCTCTAAAGAGGGGCCTGAATGAGGAAACCAGTATGTAATAGCAAGCACAGTTAACTGCCATTACTGTATCACGTTATTGGGGAAAATACTGAAATTATGGATCTCCATTAGCAACCACCACTGCAACTGATATTTGCAGTATAACAGAATGTTTGTATATTGTTAATTTACTGTTTTAATGACGATATGCGCAAAGAGGTCAAGTGAATAACCAATGGAATGGCGCAGCAATGGATGAGCCACTTAAATAATTGGTAAATGAGTGAACCCAGTGAACGAGATAAAATCCATGGAATGAATATTAAAGAAATTTATGACACTGGCTTAAAGATCTCATCCCTTCTCTGTCCATCAGATGAAGAATAGGGGTAAACAAAGAAAATCCAACCCGTTCAATACCACAGTCTCCTTTTTTTTATGCTATTGACAGAGAAAATCGAGAGAAAGGACATAAATCTTCATTCTCCTATGCAATTAAAACTTACCTGGAATGATGCCGTGAAAGAAAATAAAAGAGAGAGAGAAAAGAATAAACAAGGAAAGAAAAGAGGAAAGGAAAAAGAAAAAAAAAAAAAGGAAAAGAACTCGAAGCAACTTAACTAAACCGGGGATCATCTTACCCTGCATGGTGAAATTGTAAAAAAAAAAATAGAATCATAGGCTAACGAATATACGAAAGCCAATGTAGCCAACGAAGGGCCAAAGTTCTATTGCAAAACGCAAGCCGATATCGCTCATAAGCGGATCGTCATTGCGTGTATTGCTTTAACAGGAGAGGAATAACAAATGAGAGAAAAAAATATCTGAAAAAAAAAAAAAATTTTGCGGGGAGTAATGTTTTACCTTAGTTGGTAGAGATTTTTCAATTTAAAGAAGAGGAAACGGTGCTTCTGAGTGATGCTCAAGGGACTGATCCCCTGGATTTGCAGGTGCCTTTGATCTTCGACTATTTGGAAGGAGGAGCCGATGCGAGAGAATGCTGGAAATCGATGGTTATGGGGGGAAAAGATGGAGATGGTCACGAAAATCCTCCTCTCTTTCCTGAGGGAATGCGGGTTTGTTAAATAAGAGGGGAAGGAAAGATCGAGAGGCAGGCGGTTTGGGATCAAAGGCTGGGATGGTAGAGCCATTGATCGGAGGGTGATAGAGAGGGGATCACACATGGGGGGGGGGGGGTGGAAGCTTCGTGAAGGGAGTTTGTTTGAAGATAAACGGCTGGAGGAGGAGGGTGCTGTTAGGCATCGATGGCGGAGGAAGGCTTCAGAAGAGGCGTTTTGGAGGGTTTGGAGATGGAAGCCGAGAGAGAGGTGAAAGAGGCGAGAGAGAGACGCCGCCATGGGCCTTCGACCCCTCCTTGCGAAGGGTTCTCGAAAACCCTAAAAGAAAACTTTCAACGGGCCCCCTTAAAAAAATATTTTATCAAATAGGGGGGGCTCGTCTTGGGAGTTTTCAAAAAAAGTGGTTTTTCTTAAAAGGGGATATTTTCAGAAAGAGGTTTTCAAAAACCGATTTTTGTTTCTTTTCTATATTTTTTATTTTTTTGGTTCTTTTCTTCATTTTCTGATTTTTTTGTTATTTTTTTTTTTTGAAAATAAGATTCTAAAACCTAAGCGATATGAGAGATGAAACTAATTTTTTTGCATTTTTTGATAAAAATTTACAAAAAGAGAAGTTTTTGAAAGTTTGGGTCTGATTTCTTCAGGAAATGAGTTTTGGACCCAAGTTTTTGAGGAAATATTCGAGTTTTAAACCTCGAATTGAAGAATATAACACGATGGATCCAAACGGATACCGGACGAAGTGTCTGAGCTTTTCAAAAGTTATTTTGGTAATTTTTTAGAAATTGATCTAAAAATTGGAGAACGAAGCTCAGATTTGAATTTTGATCTAGATCCGGATCTGAAATTGAGTTCGATATGTAAAATGAATTTAATTTCAACAAGATTTGATAAATAAAATGGAATTTAATTTCAACAAGATTTGAGAAATAAAATGGAATTTAGATTAAAACCGACTCAATTACCCAGAAAATGGGGTCAAAGGGCAAAAAGGGGATATTTACAATATTTTGAAAAATTTGGGGTGTTCACAATATGCTTTGGAAAAACTGTGCAATGAGAAAGGAGAATGAACTAGTGATGATCCGAGAGAGTGAAATGAGGAAAAGAATGGTGGCACCGATCAAAAGAAATGATAGGTTGCTTACCGTGAATCAAGAGGAACGATGCTTCCTTTGTGTGCTGGGATGGATCAAAGTCTTCCACAGGATCGGGAGAGGGCCAGGGATGGAGAAGGGGAAGAAAAAGGAGTGGTGCACTCCTCGACTGCCTCTTGAAAAGCTGGATCGGTGTAAGCTGGAAGAAGGAGGAAAGATCCTCAAAATGGGATTCCAGCCAATGGGGGGGAAGAAGCCGTCGGGGTCGGCCTCCTGCTAGCAGAGAGGAAAAGAACAGCGATAAGGGGGATTGAGAGATAGGGTCAAGAAAATCGCAGATTGGGGATTGGGGGTTTTGCCAAGAGAGTCTTCAAAAACTGCAGGGAGCCCAAGAGATGGGAATAAAAGAAATCGGCCTCCTTTCCTTCTTGTGATCCAAGCTTTTTAAAGATCGGAGCCTCTGTGAGGCTCTTGAACTAACTTTTGAAAATTTTCGAAAATCTTAAAACTGTTTTTTTTGAAAAGTTTTGAAAAATCGCCGTTTTGAGAGGGGGACGACAATTTGGCTACTTGAAACTTTTGGTTCATTTTACCTAAGATTTAGGTAAAGTGAACATTTTATAGCAGGGCTTCACAGTGGCACCTTTTTTTTGGGGGCTGAAAAGGTAAAAAAATGAGTAAAAAAACGGATTTTGTTTCCCTTTTTTTTTTTAAGGTGGTGCCACCTCAACCGGATTTGAAAGCCTTTTGAAAATAAAAAAAAAATGTTTTTCTTGGCAAGGAGCTTTAGTGAGGTGCCACCTATGTGTGGGCCCACTGATTATTTTATTAAAATAAATAGAATTGAAAATTAAATTAAAGAAAGTTTTATAAATTGGTGCCACCTCAGGGTGGGCACTGTTTTGAAAATAAGAGAAATATTTGAGAATTTGAGTGTGACACCGCTTCAATGTGGGTCCCACGTCATTTATTTAAGAAAAAAAAGCAACATACATTCCTTTTTTGGGATTTTTATAATAGTAGGCTAGTTTAGAAAATACGAAGTAAAAATTGGTTTGATGTCAAAATTTAAAAGGAAAATGGTCCTTCAGGGCAAAATAAAAAGATGTAGAGATTTTATAAAGAAATTCAGAGCCCTTTTGCAAAAGTTTGAAATAAAGTCCTCTAAATCTAAAATTGTGTCCCCCTCTTTCCAACTGACGAAATTTTAAAATCAATATCAAAACTATCCAGATTGTTTTTCTTGAGAAAACTTTTGTAATTCGGATTCCTGGGGGTTAAGATGAGGGAAACTCACTATTTAAAAAAAAAAAAACCCAGGGATTTGAAATCAATTTTGAAATATTTAAAACTTGAATCTGGATTGATACTTTTGAAAATCAAGAGTTCTGGATCTCGAAATAACATGTTGTGCAGTGAAATGATGTGAAATGTTCATGCAATGTTATGCAAAGACATGTCCCATGAACTACCACTCTGAATCAGGAATTGGGAATTCTAGCTTCTTGTCAAGAATAGGATTTTGAAAATTTGCAGTTTGAAGATATTTCTGAGTCTAAATAGAGAAATTTTGAGACTCGGGAATGAAATTTAGGACTTTTTGCAATGTTCAATCTCCGAAAATGACCATTTTGCTTTTTAGTGATCTCGGAGAACCAAAATGTGATGATTGGTGGAAGTGTTAGGAAGGTGAGTGAAAATTTGGGGTGTTTACACCACCTAGCTCGGCCTTTGGGCTAGCCGCACCCCATGTGGGTGTAGGCTAAGCCCAACACCCTGGTCCGAACCCCCTGGGTTCAGACCAGGGGCTCTCTCGTGACCCAGCTGGGTCTAGTCACTATTGGACCAGACCCTGCTAAGGGGTCTTGGCCCAGTTCTTCTAAGCCTAGCTTAGCCAAGCCCACAATGGGCTCCCCTTTTCGCTTAGCTGGGTGCAAGTGCACCCGGGTGAGTCGAAGGTTTGGCTATTGGACCAGTGTTGCAACCCTGTGGCACTTGGTCTGCACGTAAGGTGCAAACCAAGCTGACTTGGGCCCAATGGCTCAGTCAAGCAACAGACCCCACTTGGGTCTTAACTTCCCCTTTGGCGCCAAGGTTGGCACCAGGTGCCTTTGGTAGAACATCGCCTCGTTCTGAAACCCAATGCAAAACCAGTTAAGCAGAAGTTGAGAAAGATGGACCCTCAAATCGAAAAGTAGGTGAAGGAAGGACTTGAGGATTTGCTTAAAGCAGGATTCATTCAAGCAGTAGATTATCCAGATTGGTTGGCAAATATTATAGCAGTTCCTAAGAAGAATGGCAAAGTTCGAATCTGTATCGATTTCCGTGATCTCAACAAAGCTACTCTAAAGGATGACTATCCGCTATCAAACATCGACCTCCTGATCGATAGCACAGTGGGTCACGCCATGTTTTCCTTTATGGATTGATATTCTGGATATAATCAAATCAAATTGGCCGCTCGTGACCAATCCAAAACATCCTTTACCACACCATGGGGTACTTTCTGTTACAGGGTTATGCCATTCGGACTTAAGAATGCCAGAGCAACCTATCAGCGTGCGATGGTTGCCATCTTTCATGATCAGATACACAAGACCATGGATGCATACGTTGATGATATCCTGGTCAAATCCAAGGAAGAAGATCATATTGATTCTCTCAATCAAGCAGCTCATCCTTTACGAACTAAGACTCAACCCTCAGAAATGTATTTTCAGAGTTAAGTCAGGCAAATTGTTAGGCTTTTTGGTCAGCAAGAAGGGGATAGAAGTGGATCCTGCTAAGGTAAAGGCCATCATTGACATGCCACCCCTGACTACTCTCAAAGTTTTGCGTAGCCTTCAGGGACGTATGCAATCAATTTGGCGATTCATATCCAATCTTTCCATGAGATGTGAGCCCTTCAATCATTTACTCAGAAAAAGAGTGAAGTTTGAATGAGGACCAGAGTGTCAGCAATCATTTGAGCGTATCAAAAGGTACCTTCTCAACCCTCCTGCCTTAAAAATGTCAGAATTGGGGAACCCCTTTTGCTATATATTTCTGTTAATCAAGTCGCTTGCGGCGGATTCTTAGCGCAATATGAAGAAGGTAGTATGATAGAACATGCCATTTATTATGTGAGTATGACTTTTATTGACAACGAGAAGAAGTATTCTCAGATAGAAAAGACATGCCTAGCATTGGTTTGGATGTGTCAAAAGTTGAGACATTACTTGTTAGCATCATAAGTCAAGATTCTCTCAAAACTCAATCCTCTCAAGTACATTCTTGAGCAACCATTTCTCAGTGGACGGATTGCCAAGTGGCAAGTTCTATTAATGCAGTATGATTTAAAATATGTCTCCCAGCAGTCAATCAAAGGCCAGGCTATCGCCGACCAGCTAGCCGATTTTTCTTTGTCAGAAGAAGTAAAAGCCGAAGATGATTTCCCTAATGAGTGCATCCATAATATCCAGCAATCTCCAGTTTGGAATCTGTTCTTTGATGGTTCCAAGAACATGTCTGGCATAGGAGTCAGAATTCTACTAATCACGCCAGAGAAGGATATGATCCCTTTCTCCCTCAAACTTGATTTTCAGTGCACTCATAATATGGTCGAGTATGAAGCTTTAATACAAGGTCTGAGAATCTTGCAAGACTTTAATGTTAAGATAGCACGCTTTCGGCGATTCATTGCTCGTCGCCACCCAAGTCAAAGTCGAATGGCAAGTAAAAGACCAGAAGTTGCTTCCTTATCAAAAGATCATCCTATCCCTCATCGACAATTTTGATGAATTTCAACTTTTTCATATCAAAAGAGAGTTTAATCAAATAGCTGATGGTTTGGCCAGCCTAGGCTCCATTATGTCTTTCATGAGCGGAGAATCCTGTCGTTCTTTTAAAATTGGCAGACTTGACCAACCTTCCTTCATTACTGTAATGCAAGTCAACCAGGCAGAACAGAAGAAGAAGCCTTGGTATCAAGATATCAAAAATTTCATTGAAACTGGTAATCTTCCATTAGAATTGTCGAAGAAGGAACAAAAAGCAATTCAACGCATGTCTGCTCATTATTTTATTCTCGCCAATGTTCTCTATCGTCGTGGGTTCAGTTCTGAGTATTCCAGGTGCCTAGACGAAGAAGAAGCCAAAAAAGTCATTCAAGAAATGCACGAAGGCATTTGTGGTGGCCACATCGGTTACCAAACTCTTGTTAAACAGACCATTCGGGCAAGATATTATTGGAAGACCATGCAGCAAGACTGTTATCGCTTTGTGAAGAAATGCGTACAATGTCAGATGCATGCACCTTTTATTCATGCGCCAACAACATATTTGCAATATGTCATCTCTCCATGGTCATTCTCTATGTGGGCCTTCGATGTCGTAGGTCCCATCACCCCTTCCGCTTCCAATAGTCATAAATATTTCCTTGCCGCAACAGAGTATTTCACCAAGTGGGTCGAAGTCGTCACTTTGCGTACAGTGGAAGGTCGACATGTGGTATCGTTCATTCATAAGAATATTATTTATCATTTCGGCATACCACACGACATTGTTTCAGATAATGGTACTCATTTCAAGAATGGGAGAATGAAGATCCTTTGTTCAAAATTCAGAATTCATCATCATTTTTCAGCTCCTTATTATTCTCAAGGGAACGGTCAGGCAGAAGCTACAAATAAAAGTTTGATCCATATCTTGGAAAGAACCGTTGAGATGGGTCATGATTGGCACAAGAAAATCCATGATGCACTCTGGGCGTATCGAACCACCGTTCGAACCCTGACCAACGCAACTCCTTCAGAACTTATTTATGGAACTGAGGTGGTATTGCCTCTTCATGTTCAGAAACCTGCCCTTAAATTTGCATCTCTTCTAGAGATACAACTCGATCAGTACTAGCAGCAGGGATTGGTACAACTTGATCTACTCGATGAGAAAAGACTCAAAGTAGTAGAGCATGCTCAGTCTTATCGTCAGAGGATAGCGAGGCAATATGCCAAGTTGGTCATCGAAAGAAGATTCTGAGTTAATGATTTGGTCCTCAGATCAATGGCTCATCTCAAACACCTCCCACGCGGCAAGTGGTCACCAAACTGAGAAGGGCCCTATGTAGTCAAAGAAGCGTTACCACATAATTCATATCGTCTAATTAACGCAGACGGGGTAGAATTACCCGATCCTATCAATGCCCGACATTTGAAGAAATTCAATACTTAGAAAATTTATATTCTACCTTTTGTATCCTTCAATAAATTTCCTTCCAATAAATGATCAATTATTCTTTTCCCAGAACATTTCTTTCCCCCACCCCGATCCGACACGTATCCAGGGAGATACGCTCATTTTGTCGGAGGGTTGCCTGATAACTCGTTAAAAATGAGAAACGCTACAATGGAGTTCATAACTTCAAAACGAAAAGAAAGGTTGCAGACTATGTGCTTCCGCCTAACACATCCGTGGCATGAGGCCACCATGGATCAATTGCACGTTGCAAGTGCAAACTGACTCCATGCAAAGCTTGCCTTCCATGCTTAAAAAAAAGGACAAGGTAAGGGAGCTTACTCACCTTGGAAAGGAGGTGGAGCTAGGGGTTCCTCAGCTGGAGGGCTGTTGCTCCAATGTCCCACACACACACACTAAGGAAGAGAGGAAAACGTTGGAGGGAAGAGAGGAGAAGGGAGAGAGGGTGTCGACCCTCTCTCTTCTCTCTTTTTTCCATTTAAAAAGGGGAAGAGGATGATGGAGGGTGGGGAGAGAAAGGAGGAGGATGGAGGGTCCTCCCTAATCCCCTCCCTACTCCATGGGATAGGTCAAAGGGGGGTCAAGGGCTGGCCCTCAACCACTCCCCTTGATTCAAGGGGAGTGGTTGGCTTTGACTTTTCAAAGCCAAGCCTCCCCAAATGAAAATCGCCATTTTTTTTTAATTTTATTATTTTTTTTCAAAAGCATTAATGGGGCATGGGCTACCCCCTAAGGGGCACCCAACCCATCCCCAAAAATCGTGGGAAGTACCCACCCACTTCTTGAAATTCCATTTCACGACCCCAAGGTTTGCATTTTGCTTGCTTTTCAAAAATGCATTACAAAAATGAGTTTTTTTTTTTTAAAGTTAACTTATTTTTAATTTAAATATCATGGGATGGGGGTGGGTCTATGCCAACCACCTTCCCTAAATACCCAAAACCAACCTCCTTATAAAATTCTTTGGAAACCCTCTTTTAGGTTTTATGAAAATTACAATTTACTTTACGAATAACCCTATTTACTTGTTATTTAAATGGATAGGTTTTAATTAATTCAAAATCTATAATTCTAAATTATGTTTTATGAATTAAGACTTTAATTTTAATAATATATATTTAAATTTTTAATTTCGATGAATTTGAGCCTTGTTCCAACTCGTATTTACTGATATACCCTTTTTTGTCAAAATACATGAAATAATGAGATATTTTTCTCGTTTAAACTCCAAATTTGGAGTAAGCCCAATTAGATATAATATAAATCAAGTCTAAAGATATTGGTATTCAATTTATCTCAGTTTGCCATGAATTGTCTCGTAAAGCAAATTTACGCGATTCAGAACCTCAGAATGCTATATATGCATAATTTACGAGCAATACTTGTGATCAAACAAGATATTTACAGCACTGAAATATATTAGACATAAAATTTCTTCAGAAATACAGTGGGTCTTACATCCTTCCCTCCTAAAAGGGATTTCATCTGCGAAATCATGAACACTAGGCCACAAAAAGATCAGGGTACTTCTCCCTCATACTGGCTTCTGGCTCCCATGTGCATTCTTCGATGCCATGGTGTTGCCACCATACCTTAACCAACAGAATGGTCTTAATACGCAAAACTTGATCTCGACGATCAACAATCTCAACAAGTCTCTCAGCTATAGTTAAGTCCTCTTGCACCTCTACATCTTCGTATCGGATGACGTGTGATGAGTCAGGAATGTACTTCCTTAACATCGACACGTGAAATACATGATGAATTTTAGCATACTGCTACGGTAGCTGAATCGGATAGGCTTCTCCACCGATCCTCTCAAGAATCTTGAACGACCTAATGTATCTAGGACTCAACTTTCCTTTCTTTTCAAAATGAAAGATGCTCTTCGTCGGTGATACTTTCAAAAAAACCATGTCGTTCACATCAAAATGAAGTTCTCGCCGCCTCTTGTTGGCGTAACTCTTTTGTCTGTCCTAAGCTGCCTTCAGACACTCTCGAATCTTCTGCACCTACTGTGTGTAGTGTTGAAGAACAATTGGCAATTCACTGGATCGATCGTTGATGTTGTCCCAATATGATGGTGATCGACAAGGTCTCTCGTACAAAGCCTCGTACGAAATCATCCCGATACTGGCGTGATAACTGTTGTTGTAGGCAAACTCGACTAAACACATGTGTGAATCCCATTCACCCTTTCAGTCGAGCATGCAAGCCCGCAACATATCTTCTAACGTCTGAATCATTCTTTCCGACTGACCATCAGTCTGAGGGTGAAAAGTCATACTGAACTTCAACTTTGTTCCCAAAGCTGACTGCAACTGTCCCCATAGTCGCGACGTGAATCTGGGATCATGATCAGAAATGATAGACGTAGATACACCATGTAACCGTATGATCTCTCGGATGTACAAGTCTGCTAAGCTCTCAAGCGGCTGACTGATCCGGATAGGTAAGAAATGAGCATACTTGGTGAGTCTGTCCACAATCACCCATATCGCATTGTGCTTTCGTCTGGTTTGTGGTAAACCTACCATAAAATCCATCGTGATATCTTTCCATTTTCACTGAGGAATCTCGATCCTCTGCATGGAACCTCCAGGACAATGGTGCTCGATATTGATTTGCCGACAAGTCAAATACCTCGATACATACGCTGCGACTTCGCGCTTTATCATGTTCCTCTAATACTTTCATTGAAGATCCTTGAATATCTTAGTACCTCCTGGATGAACGATGTACTTCGATAGATGTGCCTCATCAAGAATCTCCTTCCTCAACTTAGGGTCATCTGGCACCCAAAGTCGATCCTTCATACGGATACAATCGTTGTCAACGACACAAAAAACTGAGCCCTCTTCATGAGCTCGATCGACGAACTTCTGATACTAAGTGTTTCGCTTCTATGCCTCAATAATCTTAGGCAAGAACTCTGATCGAATGGCCAAACCAGACAATCTGATCGACCCGCCTTCAACGGAGAATGGCTTCCAAGTCACGAAATCTTCGATCAACTTCTGGTTCCACACAAGGCTAGCCAGAACACTGCTCGATTTGCGACTAAGCGCATTGTGAACACCCCAAATTTTCCAAAAATTGCAAAATTTCCTTCTTTGCCTCTGACCTCTGTCTTCTGAATAATTGGGTCAATTTTTAAACAAAATTTCATTCATTTCTCGGATTTGCTGGAATCAAAACTCAATTTTTATTCCTGACCCAATTTCTGATCCAAATCGGGCCCGGATCCATTCTGAAATCCCAATTTTCAAAATTAACCTGATATTTTCCTGAAACCTCATTTTTCAAAAAATCTTACAAATTTCAAAACAAAATCAAAATCCTTCAAAAACTTGGTATGGATCTCGTCTTTTAAAAACCTTTGTGTCCTCCTTGTATTTTAGGTGGTCCTTCAAAAACCTAAATGAAAAAGCTTTCAGAAAGGAGGCTCCACCCTCATTTTTTTAAATATCCTTAAAAAAAACCATCTTTCTGAAAATTTCCAAAAAATGGAAGGATCTCCTTTGAAAAGCCCGCAACGGCCTCCCGTTGCAGATCAAACTCTCGCTCGATCTCTCATCCGCTAATCGCCAACAGCTTCATCTTCCTCCACCTTCGATCTCCAACTGACCCATCCTCCAAATCCTTCCTCCTCTTTAAAAAGGACACGCAGGGAAACCCTCAAGGCACCCATTTTCACCCTGCCATCGTCTCCTTCTTCTCCTTCTCCTCGATCGTTCTCCTTTCCCCTTTCCCCTTTCCTCCAGTACTTCCTCTACAAGAGATGAATGGATCCTCTTCTGCAAAGCAATATCCCCCTATTCTTGACCCTCACCTCCCTCCTTCAGAGTTCCGGTAAACATCAACCCCCTTTCAGCAATTAGTTACAGAATGCCAAGGTTTGATCTGCCATTGAAGGAGCTACTCCCCTCAGCCTCGGTGATAATAGTTAAAAGAAATTAAAAATCTGCAGCAAAAGCAAATCCTGAGCTTCCATCACGAAGCATCAGCCATGAGAAAGATCGACTACCCTTGCAATCACAGGTAAGTATCCCTTTTCCCCTTTGCTCCTCTGATTTCCTTTTGGTTTCTGGCCCTGTCGACGCACTTTCTGTAACCTCGGTTTGCATATAGCAAATCGATTTACAGACAAGCAATATCAAGGGAATCACCGTATTCCAACAATTTGTTATTCTATTTCTCTAATTTATTTGTTTGAATTTCTTCGGTTTATGAAAGTTTAAATAGTTGATCGTGTTGTTCTGATTCAGCAATCCTTTTTGCAGTTCATCATCATCCAATCGTCACATTTCTCTGCGATTTCTCCTTGTTTCACATTTGATTGTCGTTTTCTCCCCATTCTAACAATTTGTTTAACATCACTGATCAGAGCAACATCATGGATCGTGTGTGTTGGTTATTTCCTCATGTATCTGCATCTCGTTCCTGCATTTTTAGCATTTCAGATTTGTTTCGTTACATGGTCATTTCATTAGTCGTCTTATTTCAGTATCTCTCATCTCCATCCAGCGCCAAGTGCCTATGCATTATGGTTCATGTTAGTCACATATGAGATCCAGTTAAGTCACCCCTTAGATTCATCATCCAGCATCTCATCCAACGAGTTACCTTATGTTTTTCCCTCATTATAACATCTGACTCCATCTTTTGTTTTATAAAACCCTATCAGCTTTATTTTAACAGCATCATATCTCATGGTGTGTCACATTAGATTGCATCGATTTTCCTATGAATCGATTCAGACTCATAGTAAAATCTATTGTAAACTCCTTATATAATTCCATTTTGCATTTTTATCATAATCATTATCATATCAATATTGTATGAGCATCCATTATAGGGTATTTCCAATGTTTATTAGCATCATTCTCCTCTGTTCAGCATGGATCTTAGTCGTTTTATCATCCATTTTTTTTTTTTTGCATCGACCCATCATCATATGTTGTGCTTAGAGAACCCCATTGCTAACTGAAATCTATACCATGCTGGTCGATTCACTGGAGTTTTATTTGTCACTGCAAAAGGGAGAAATAATCTGGAGTTTTGTCGACTTAAGTAAGAATCAGTTGACCAGATTTTTTCCAAGAGCAACTTCTCAATTCTTGTACAGAACATTAGAAATAATGAAATACAAGATGTGCAAAAACATGGATTTGACTTGGGGGCATTTGTCGGAGATCTGACCCTTGAAGATGATGGTGACAGTGATAAAATATCATTGGAGGGCCTGCAACAAGTGTACCACAAAATTTGTTGGAAGGGATGCCTTTCTTCTTCATGTCAGGTCACCAATATCTTCCTAACAAATAATTTTGTTGCTGCTATCCCTGCAAAATACACTGTTGCATCCATTCCAAGCTACGCCACTTGAGACAACGCACAGGTGCTTATCAAAAATATCTCAACAGATGTTGGAAGAATTGGAAGAGTTGTTGCATTAGCTCTTCCAATGTCTAAGCTTTCAAAATGCACCAAGCAGCCAACACTGCTGCAGAGTACACTAGTTGTTTTGCCTTCTTGCTATGTTCCTCCTGATAAATGTTTCATAGATCAGGAAACTGCATATCTCTCGCCACCAATTGCCTTTAACATCGGCTTGCATCTGCCATGCCTGAAAGCTCTCATTCACAACAGTCAAGATTCAACAAAATCTGAAAATGAAGACCAGAAATTCATGGTTGTGTGTCACAAATCTGAGGTATATGTGGAAGTAGTTCCATGCAACCTTATTCATCGGTCTTGGAATTTCTTAATCTTTGTTGGTAAAAGATCCAAAAAAAAATCGGTGGTCAGTACATTTTTACCTAGGTATGTATCACATTTAAGGGTTTCTTTTGTTAAGATACCACAGTGGAGAGCTCTTGAGCCTTTGAGAGGAAAGTTTTTATTGGAAGAAGAAGATCGCCAGGTACTGATTGATATAGCATTGCAGAATTATTTTAGGATTGACAGATTTTTCTCAAGAGCTGATGTTTCTGGGATAAGGATACAATGGAACTGCAATTTAGAGTTGCGTGCTTTTTACAGCAGAATTAGCTCATATTCTGCTGAGATGATTTATTTCAAGGTTGTATCTATGGAACCAGCAGATGAAATGATTCTTCGAATTGACTGCGATGAAACTGCACTTGTGCTTGCTGGAAGTGTTGCCTCCGCAATGCCACCTGAATTGTTATCAAACTGTGCTGAAAGTTTCATTCCTTTGCATCAGGATGTACTTAGAACTTTACTTTTTGTACTTGCATCTTCTTTCTGTTCTTCAACACTTCCATCAACGTTTAGAGTGGCAATACTCTTGCATGGTCCAGCAGGAAGTGGCCAATGGATTCTTACCAGATTTATTGCTTGTTCTTTGGGTTTACAGGTTGTGGAGTATAGCTGTCACGATTTCATAGAAGCCTTTGAAAGAAAGATCGCTCTGTCACTAAGGAAAAACAAATTGCAGCATTGACACTGGTTGAGTATCAAGAGCCCACCCTTTTCTTGGAAAGCTACTTAAAGCTGTGATCTCTTGCGGAGAATGGAGGCACTCTAATCAATGACAAATGTCACGAAAATGGAGCCTGTTTAGAGGATGAAAATGAAATCCTTGAACCTCATGATATACATGACTCTCTTGAATCCTGGGCTGAGGAGACAGGGTTGTTAGTTTCCATCATATTCAAGACAGATTATGAATCCAGCGTGGGTGTATACAAGGCCCCATTGATTTCATCAGAGGCAGAAGCCACATCATATGGTAGATACATTCGACTTTGGACCTTCAGCTGGCTCCAGGATCATGCTTACCAACAACAACCGTTTGAAAAGGTAAGTATTTTCCTCAATTAATTCATTTTGGGTAGAACCATAGGAGAAGCTCCTGCTCTTTTAGTTTTTATATCTTCATAAATCCTATCATATATATATGGCTGCAACCACATGTAAATGGCTTGCTCCTACCAACAAACTCATGCAGCATTCTGTCACCTGCATTTTCCCTGCAAAAAAACACTTCATACCCCATCATACAACATTACCTTCCACCTGTATATGTCCCCTCTTGCTGCCACCTGCTACACCACTGTTGCCATGAGCATTTGCTGCAAATTTGATTCACATATTGTTGTAAGAAATAGAAGAATTTGTTGTAAGATTTTGATGCATAGATTCCTTAGTTAAGTCTTCAAATATAACATAAAGTGGTGGATTTGCTAAATCAAAATTTATATTTAAGAGGTATATTTTTAATTCAATGCTAGACATGTATCTTATCCGTTTGCATAATATCATCACATAGGCATCCTAGTTGGCTTAAGACATCATTCATATATCTTAGTATTTATTTTTCACTAGTTTAGGATATTTCAAGTACATTTTGATGTTTCATTCACATTAATTTGATACATCATTCCAGTATAGGTTTTGTCATTAACATTGCATTTTCACTAGTATATGCATGAGTATTTCATTAGGTCCAATGTGATATCATGTGAATTGCCCTCTGTACATATCTTGTGCTAACTTGAAGTTTTGCAGGAATTAGGTAGAAATTGCTTTTTCCTTCTTAGTTTAGGAACTTTAATTTCCATTTAACCTCAAATTTGTAATAGCTAGATGTTAATGAGAAAAACTCCATTTCAAGTACTAGAATAGAATGAATGAGCATGTATTTTTCTAGAACTACTTGTTTTCATCTCATTTTCATCTTATTTCTCAAAAATTTCACAAGTGGGACCACGAATGGCACATGCACCGTTCTATAAAAAGGTGATTAAATTCTTAGTTGATGATTTACATCAATGGCTATAGTCAGGATGTGAACAAAACTTAGGATTTTCATCTTTTATGGAATAATACTGGGTCCACACTGGATCTTTTTCAAAAATCATCATATTTTCAAATATTTTCTTCCTTTATTAGAGTTTAACTTAAAATTAATTCAAGATATATATCAATGGCCATAGTCAGGATATATTGAGAGTTAATTTCATTTTAAACTCTATAAAAGCACCAAAATATGTTTTATTTTTCACCTGAATTTAAATATAGATTATTATATAATACATTCGATGACCATAGTCAGGAATGTATTATATCTTCAATCTTATTTCAATTCATTTAAAGAATGAAATATTCTTTTCAAAACCCAATTTCAAATTCTTTTCCATTCATCATTTAGGATCAAATTATATCATATTTTCAAAAAAAACATTCTTTTCCAAAATCAAGTGATTTTGAGATATATTCTTCAGATATCTTCTTCATCTCTCAAATCAATCTTCAATTCTCATTTGTAAATCCAAAATCTTCTTTCTATTCTCAAAATTCTATCTTACTTCAAAAATTAAAAACTTCAATTTCAAAGTCTAATTTGAGTTTGAAATTTCAGATTCATTTTATATTCAAAGATTCAATTTCAAAGTCCCATTTGACTTTGAAAACTCAAAATCATTTCTAAAATTCAGATTTTAATTCCAGATTTCAGATCAAATCTCAAAGTTTAAATTCAACTTTGAAATTTCCAGATTCATCTTCTGATTTCAAAACTTAAGTTTGAAAATCAAGTTTCATTCTCTATCCTTCTCAAATTTTGAAAATTGATCTAAGGTTTCTCAAAATTCAATTTCAAAGTCTATCTGGGTTCCAAAATCCAAATCCCAGCTATATTTCCAAAGCCTAGACCCATCTTCGGATCTCATTTGGATTTCCAAAATCCAGATCTATCTTCAAATCTCATATGAATTTCCAAAATCAGATCCATCTTTCGGGTTCAACTTTTTCTTGGATTTCAGACTCCGGATCCAACTCCCTTTAGGATTCTAGGTTCCAGATCCAACCTCATCTTGGATTCCAGACTTCGGATCCAACTCTATCTAGGACTCTAGAATTTAGGTCCAATTCTACTTTTTAAAATTCCATCTTGCATTCTAGATCCAATTCTATCTCAGGTTTCGGATTTCGGATCCAATTTCGTTGTGGATTTCAGATTTCACACCAAATTCTAAATTCCAAATCCCATCTAGATTTCTTCCACCTTTTCATTTTGATTTCAAATTTTTTCACTCTATCTTCTAATTCCATCTTGACTCTCAATTCTAGATCCATTTTAAAGTCCATATTCAACTTTCAATTCTTATTTCCTAAACTCCCTTCTTTAAATTCAGGTTCATCTCAGTTTTGATTATTTCAAAACTCAAGATCTATTCTAAATCCTAAGTTAGAAAATCTAACTTCTCCAAGTCCTTCTTCAACTTTCAAAAAACCATTTTTTCATCATATTCTTCACAATTTCAAAAACACTTGGATAAAATTTCCAAATTCTTTTCAAAAGAGCATACATCTTTTGTATTTACACAAGCATGATTCTTTGTGCATTTTCTAGACTTAGAATAAATTCTTAGATAATATTAAGGCAAAAGCAAAAGGCATAAATTTGATCCTTGGTTCAATTACCTCTAGTAAAGGTGCCATGAACGGTCGAACCTCGTACCGACGAGTGAGCCCCGTCTCTCCTTTTTCCTGCAAATATTTCAAAACGGAGGCGAGTAATCTATTAAATTCTTTCAAAATTAAGGTCAAGTGAGACCTTCGCAAAAGAATTCCTCTCTCTTCTTTCTGTTCTTTTCTCTTCTCTCTTCTTTTCTGTCTTTAATTTCTCCCTTTCCAAAAAAGGAAAAATAGAGGTTAGAAAGGAAAAAGAGAAGGAGAAGAGAGAGAATACCAAGAGAGGAAAAATTTTGCGATGATCACACGCATCTACCACTACGTTCGCCTTACCAGGATGGTAAGACAATGTGAACTCATAATCTTTGATAAACTCGAGCCAACGACGTTGTCTCATATTCAATTCCTTTTGAGAAAATAAATACTTGAGACTCTTATGGTCAGAAAAGACCTCGAATGTATGTCCATATAAATAATGTCGCTAGGACTTCAAGGCGAACACTACAGCTGCTAACTCCAAGTCCTGAGTCAGATAATTCCTTTCATGAATCTTCAGTTGTCGCGAGGCATACGCAATAACTCGACCGTGTTGCATTAGCATGCATCCCAATCCTCTATCTGAGGCGTCTGTGTTCACCACAAAACCACCTCTGCCAGAAGGTAAAGCTAATACCGAGGAGGTAGTCAGCTTTGTCTTCAGGATCCGGAAACTCTCTTCGTAAGAGTCTGTCCAGTCAAACTTGACTCCTTTACGCAAAAGCTTCATCAAAAGAAGTGCAATTTTGGAGAAATTCTGAATGAAACGCCGGTCGTAACCAGCTAACCCGAGAAAACTGCGGATGTCAGTAACAGACTGAGGCTGCTTTCAGTCCAACATTGCTTCAACTTTCGTAGGATCAACTGACACTCCATCAGTGGATATCACGTGACCCAAAAACATGACTCGTCAAAGCCAAAACCCACATTTGGAGAACTTGGCAAACAATTTGTGCTCCTGAAGTACTCCCAAAACTCTTGGTGTTGCTCAAAAGTCTCTGAGTAGATCAAGATGTCATCACTGAATACGATCACAAACGTATCCATGAACGGATGGAAGATACGATTCATCAAATCCATGAATGTTGTTGGTGCATTTGTGAGCCCAAATGGCATCATAGCAAACTCATACAACCCGTATCTAGTTCGAAAAGTTGTCTTCGAGACATTTTCCTCTCTGATCCAGAGTTGATGACAACCCAATCTGAGGTCGATCTTCGAGAATATCTTCACTCTCTGCAAATGGTCAAAGAGATCCTCTATTCTTGGCAATAGATACTTGTTCTTGATCGTCGCTTGGTTGAGCATTCTGTAGTCAATGCACAACCTCAGGGATCCGTCTTTCTTCTTCACGAACAAAACAGGTGCACCCTACGGCGATGCATTGTTTCTCATAAACCCTCGCTCCATCAACTCTTCCAACTGATGCTTCAGTTCTTCGAGTTCCGCTGGAGTCATACGATACGGTGCCTTCGAGATCGAAGTTGTTCCAGGTAACAACTCGATACAAAACTCGATCTCACGCTTCGGAGGTAATCTGGGCAGTTCCTTAGGAAACACATCTGAAACTCCCAAACTACGTCAAGATCTTCAATAGGGGTTAACACTGGTTCAACTGGGGCAATATTGACCAAGAATGCAGTACCCCCATTCCGCAGATACTTTTGAACCTTAAACGATGAAATCATGCGAATGTCTCGAATGGGTCGAGCAAGGCTGATCTCCAAAATCAAACGATCAGGAGGGTACAAAACCACCTTTCCTTCTCTTCACAGAACTTGAGCATGATACTCGAACAACCAGTCCATGCCTAGAATGACATCAAACTCCGTCATATCTAGCAGGATCAAGTCAGCTGGCAAGTTCTGACTTGCCACTGACACCTCAATGCTTGGAACGTACAAAGTACACAGAGACTGATCACCAGTCGGTGTACGAACCTCCAACGGGTAATTCAACAATATAGCAGACATAGGCAAAGAACTAGCAAATCTAGTAGCTATAAAAGAATGCAAAGCACCATAATCAAACAAGGTAAAAGTTGTATGTCCAGCGACCAGAATAGTACCTTGGACCAACTCTCCTTTGGTCACTTGCTCGATAGTGGCTGCATAGGCACGCCCTGCCACTGTCTTTTGGTTACCCGTCTTCTGCTGGGAAGATTGTTGTGGTGGGTAAGATTGCTGCTAAGGAGGTCGCTGAGGTGCTGACTGCGACGTTCTAGGTGTGTTCCTCCTCAGATCATCGGACTGCTTCTTCCTACAATCCCTGATGTAGTGGCCTATCTTGCCACAGTAGATGCATCCTCTGAGGTCCCGTGGACAGGGTCAGCTAGGATGATCCATACGACACTTCGGGCAACCCGACGAGGCCACCACCTATCTCTGCTACCGGTTCTGTTGTTGATGGTTGTTGTTGTTGTGCCAGTTCTTCTTCACTGGTGGAGTGAATTTCTTTCTACCTGAATTCTACTGATATGTCTGCTTCTTAGGCCAACTCTTTTGGCCTTGCTGCTGCTGATTTCCTCTGGAATGCAACATCTTCTGTGATTCTGTCCATTCCTGCTCCAAGAGTGTAGCCGTCTCCAAGGCTTCCTCAAGAGTCGAAGGGGCACGAGTAATCACCCTTATACGCAAAGCTATATTTAATCCATGAGCGAACTTCATGGCTCGTTCCTTCTCCATCACATACACATGTAGACAGAAGCGCTCCAGGCTTCTAAACTTCTTGATGTAGTCAGCCAGAGTAGAGTTCCCCTGCTAAAGGTTGAGGAACTCTTGTATCTTTTGGCTGCGCTTGTGGGTTAGAAAGTAGGCTGCGTAGAAAACCTCTACGAACTGCTCTCACGTAACTGCACCGCCTGAAAACTTGATGTCTAAGGTGGTCACCCACCACCTTTCGGCATCCTTATGAAGCTGATATGTGCCAAAGTCTACCTTCTGATCATCGGCAACTCAAAGCACGCAAAAGATCCGCTCGATCTCCCGAACCCAATCTTCAGCTACCTCAGGAGTATACTTCTCATCGAACGACGGAGGGTTCATACCCATGAAATGCTTATAGGGCATGGTCGTCGCTGCTAAGACTAGTGAAGGAGTAGGAACCGGAGTCTCTCGTCTCTGAGAGGCTTGCAAATTCTCACCCATGGCACGCATGGCCTCAACCTGCCTGCCAACAACCTCTGCCAGGTTGTTCAGGGTGTCCATGATATCGTTGCAACGTTCGCGCCAAGCCATCTTAAACAAAAGGAAGACTCATATAAGTAAAGAGACAAATCAGAACACGATTCCATTACATAAAACAAGTGAAGCATACATATATTCCGTACAAGCCAAAATTACCCTTCTATAACAGGGTTACAAAACACATTCCTCCGCAACAAGGAACAAAAATAGGTTTAACCAAAATGGACACTGACTCAGTGCTCCAATCACCAAATGTTCACATTTGAACAAACATAATCATCGTTGCCTACGAGTGTAGTAGTTGCGGTAGGTGTTCTGATTCCCACATCATCTCTGCATTAGACGAGGAGGAGAAGAAGGTGTGTACTCAGGAGGACTCACTGCCAGAGACAACGGAGGTGAAGCTGGCATGTACTCAGGAGAAACAGAACGAGAGTAGGAAGCTGGTGTGTGTTATCATCGCAAAAATTTTTCCCCTCCCTCTATGAGAGAGTGAAATGATTCTGCGAGTCAAACACGACCAAAGTTTTGAAAATGGTTTTGAAAATTACTCGCCTCCGTTTTGAAAATTTATGGGAAAATTCTGTGGAATGGGATCTGCCTGTCGGTACGAGGTTCGACTGTTCCTAGTGTCTTTACCATGGGTAATCGAACCAAGAATCAATTGTGCACTTTGACTAAGTTAAATTATCTAAATTATGCTCTATTTTCCTAAAATGCATAGAGAATCAGACATGTGATATGGAATTTTGAAAATAATGCACATTTGAGAAATATGATGTTTGCTTTGGAAAATTGAGATATACTTGAAAAATGACTGGAAAAGTGCTTGAAAATGGAATTCCTGGGAAAATCATTGAATTTCATTGGAAATTAGAAATTTGCATTAAAAAATGAATTCTGACATGGAAAATGGATTCTCAGGAAAAACTGGGAACTCTGAGAAAAGCGATTTTTGGAACTTGGGTTTGAAATGAAAATCAATTTCTGAAGGAGATTTGAGAATTCTGAGAAGCCAACTTTTGAAATAATTCAAGGAACTTTAGAAAAATCGATTTTGGGATTTGAAAATGAAATTAAGAATGTGGAAACCTTGGAAAATCTTGATTTGAACTTGGGAAATACTTTGAAATCTCATTTGAAAATTCAGAATTCTGAGAAAATCAAATCTTGAGAAAGACTTGGAAATTCTTGGGAAAATTGATTTTTCTGAAATAGAATTGGAACATGAGTTTGAAAATGATGCAAATTGAATGAATGAATATGAATTTGAAAGATAATTCTTTGAGGAATTGGGAAATCCTTTTGAAATTTTAAGAAATGCAGTGCATTTTTGAAGTTAGCCTAAGAGTGTAGGTTAAATGTGGCTAATACGAAGATCACAAATCTTGGTTTTCTTCGTATTCTAACTATGGCCATAAATATGAATCCCACCAAATTTATGAACTCTCTAAGCGCTTGTGCACGTGCCATTCGTGTCAACCATAGTGATTTTGGAAAATGTGCATATGCATCATACATTAGATATTGAAAATTTCAGAAATCAAACTATATGCAATGCAGTCCTATTCTAAGCAGAAAAGTAACTCTTATTCCAAATTATTACATCCGATATTACATTGAATAAAAGAAAATAAAAATCTTCTTCCTGGGTATTGCCACAAAAGTAGAAAACATGTTAGCACATAAATATAGGTTTATCTGGATTTATCCAAAAATATTGAAAATTATAAGATATTATTCAGATATAAACCCAAATTCATACCCCCTTTGACATAAACATGAGAAATAAGTAATAAAATTCGAAAATAAACTTGGAAATTCGAAATTGGAGTAAAAATAACCAAAATACCCCTAATGACCTTGAAATCAGGGTTTTCTAAGAGAGTTTTTGTAAAATTTGAAAATTTGAAAATCAAATAAAATAAAATTAAATACAATATGATGAAATATGATGATATTCATGAAATTTTGGAAAATTAAAGTTTGGAATGTCAAAATTTAGGTCAAAATGACCAAAATGCTTCCGATAACAAGACTATGGCCTTGAAACCAGGGTTTTCTAAAATAAATTTTGCAAAAATGGGAAATTAAAATACAAATGACATTGAAATTAACCCTAATATGACATTACATGCTTATTTACATGATAAAAAACCTAAAATGGTAAAAATATCACAAAATATCAAATTTGACTCAATTTTCGCCTCTGAATTTAAAAATAAACTAACACATAAAGCAAATGAACTTGGAATTGAGCCAAATTTGGCATGGACACCCAGACTAACCCTACAAATAGATTGAAGTTTGAAAATCTATTTTTTTGTTATTTTTTTAATATGGAAAATAACTAAAAATCCTAAAAATCAAAATTTTGCCTAAAATGCTAACTCTAAATTGGATTTTGGATTTCAAAATTCCATAAAAATTTCCCAAAATTTATGGGGTGACAGAGGAAAATTAGGCAAAGATTTGTTCCTTTTATAGATCTTGGTTTTGACTTGTGGTCGGAGCTGGAAAACTCCGGCAAGTCGGATCGGAATCCGGCGACTCTAGGATCTAGGGAAGACAGAAAGGTTTCGGGAAAAATTATGGGAACAATAGCAGACAGATGGGAAAATGGATTAAATTATGGGAAAATGTCCCTGACAAATAGAGGAAAATTTCCTATTTTTATAGTATTGAGATTAGGGTTATGGTTTGAGAGAGAGCAGAGGGTTATCAGAGACCTGGGTCTCTGAAATTCTCAGACATGGGAATTTAAAAGACTGAAAAATTAATTTTGGGAAAAATACTTAGACTATTTTAAAAATTCCCAAATTTTGGGAAATGACTGAGGAAAGGGTTAGGAACAACTTTCATGTTGAAAGATTTAGCATTTGGGCTACAGGTTGAGGCATCACAGCAGGTTATGGTCGTTCTAGACCCTGACAAGGAAGAAGTGCGATTTTCCCAGGGGGCTGGGAAAATCTATTTTTAGCAGAACCTAAACCTCACTGTAAAAACTAAAAAATTTACTATGAAACAGTATATTTTAACAGGGAATCATGGTATTTTTTTGAGGGAAATTCGGATCATCCATCTAGGAGATCTCGAATGCTCTTGTCTGCTAAAACAAAAATTGGAAGTTCTGGAAATGTGAAATCTCAGTTTGGGATTTGACTTGTTTGAGAGGGTTCCGAAACCCAAATTGAATCAAATTTTTGGCAGCAAAACAAAGACATGCAGCTAAAGATATCACAATTTGTTTTTGAATTTTTGAATGAAAACACATCCATAAAATGATAACTGGACTTTGCCTAAAACTAAGATTTTATGAATTCTAGATTAAATAACAATGAATTTTATATAAGATGAATGAAAATAAAAGAAAATGAACTAATCTACATGCATTTCTAAAATAAGATATCATGAAGTATAAAATTAAACACAAATCAATGGGGGTACAACATATTCTTGTTGTTGGTTTGCAAAACAGAAGATCTAATCCATTGAATGGATGGATCTTATCGTTTAATTAGCCCCTACACATGAGATTTGTGTTTTTCTATATTTATTTATTTTTTTAAAGATTATGAAAGAGATCCTTTCATCATCTTAGATCTGGTTTTGGACTAGCTTCCCATTATTCTCATGAAAATAGGGCTTGCATACTCTTAATCACATGGCATTAATGGATTTTGATAAAAAAAAAACTTAATAAGAAGACTGACCTTACCTTGACACCTTGTTGGAATAGGCTGCAGCTATGGAAATGGTTGCCACCAAGATTGGAGGTTGGAGCAAGGTAGAGGATGGTACTGGAGTGAAGTGAATTATGAATCTGAGCTGGGTTTGAGCTAGAACAAAGGTCAGTAGTACTGAGATGAACTAAAATCGAAGCTCAAACACTAGCTTAATTGACTGAACTCGACTCAATTTCAGCTGAAGGAGCTGAAACGGGCTAAAATGGGCTTCTGAACACTTGGAAATGGTTTTGAACTAAAACTGAAGCACTTGAACTCCTAGTGAGCTCAAGTTAGACTCAAGTGAATATGACTGACAAGGAATAACAAAATGGTAATACTCCTACACTGACCTAGCAAAATGGTTGAAAGTGATGCACATTGTTTTGAAAATATTTCCTTTTTTCTACCTGAGGTATTACCTTCGATTGGGCTTAACTCTGTAGAATCAAGATTCGAATTCAAATTGCTTGCAATTGACTTTCTTTCAAGGAAGCTATCAATTTCCTTGATATGAATAGAAAAGAGAGTATTCTTGATATTGTGAAAGCAATTGGTGAAAGAATATTGATAACAAAATTTCACAAAATTTAAAGAGGATCCTTGGCATATTTGGTAGTCTAATATCCTGGGATTCTTTTCTCATGATGATCTTTCTGCACTCTTTTTTTTTTTTGGCAGAATTGGAGCTCTCTTGGTTTTTGGGGATTACATCATCTTTCATTTTGGAAATGTCCTGACTTTTCTCTTTTTTTTTTTTGGAAGGGTACGTCATAAACTCTTTCATCTCAGAGATGTTCTGATCCTTCTTTGCCTCAGGGATTATCTTGACAGTATTGGTTCTTTGGTTGGAAATCTCTTGATGATAGCAGAAATTAAATACCCTTTAGGGTTTGTCGGGAGGTTCATCGCAGTCGCTTTCATCTTGACGGTGATCTGAACTTTCCCTGGAAGAATCTGTCACAAACTCCTTCATCTTGGAGATGATCCAAATCTTCTTTGGCCCCAGGGGTCTAACTCGCATAATTCGTCTTCATCTTGACGACAATTGAGAGATCCCTTTTGCAGATATTTAATTACAGCTTAAACGATTGAAGAGATATGGGAATTGAGTGGTTTTTTTCTATTTCACCCAGGATATTTCGACTGCCTTATTTTCCAAGAATGATCTTTAAAAATGTGCCATTGACTGCGATCAATATCGATCACTTATGGCTTTGCAACAACATTGAATTTTCATTGCTGGCCATATCGAGGATTTATTCTTCATCCTTTTGGTTGGCCGATAGAAAGATTTTGAATTTTGAATCCTTCTTTGTGAAAGCTTTGTCCTTTCGGAAGTAATACTGAAGGCTACTTGCAGTAGTTGGGTTCAATCCTTAGATCTTAAGGATAACCACGACCTCAAAACTCATGAGTGACTGAGGCTAGCGTGGACTCTATCAGGTCCAAAGTCAATATGTGTCACTCAAGGTTATACCATCACTGTCATTCTGCAGTGAGCATAATTCCTGAAGGGGTCTGTCAGTCTTACGATTACTTGGTCAGATATTGCATGCCATTTTAGGCAGCCCGTGCCTCAGCACTATGGAGATATGTACCTGACCCTATTCTGTATGCCCCAATCATGGTCATCAATCGAGGGAGATACCCCTAACACGATCATCAACCACGGGGTATATGCGACCTTAAGTTTTATTCATATGCATGCTTAACTCTGCTCTCGGTATTGTGGCCATCACGAGCATTTCACCTCTTCCGGGTGAAAACAACACACTTTGGCTCTGCGGCCCTTACGAGTCTAGTTGTATAACAGTTATCAATGAGCATGCATATGGCTCTGTGGCCCTTACGAGTCTGGTTGTGAAACCTATTGATTAATTGTTATTATATCTTGTGTCCTGATAGATGGCATAGGAGGCTAGGTGTAGCGATATCATGGACACTGTGAACAACCTTGCAGAGGTTGTGCAACAACAAGTGGTTGCAATGCAACAGATGGGTGTGAACCTTCAATACGTAGCCCAAGGTAGGCAGAACATAGGTACGATCACCTATAAGCACTTTATGGAAATGGATCCTTCTGCTTTTATAGGTAAGAGGGATTCTGAAGCTGATGAGACATGGATACGTGAGATAGAACGTATTTTTTGCATTTTGAATATTTCAGAAGAGCAGAAAGTAAACTTTTGTACCTATCATTTGAGGGACCACGCTAAGAAGTGGTGGGACATGATCTCTACAGTTAAATTCAAAAATAGGAATGTTACGTGGGATGAATTTGTAGAGGTTTTTAACTCTGCATATTTTTTCAAGCATGACGAAGTAAGAATATGCAAGAATTTCTAGACCTACAACAGGGGACGACAACCCTGGCAGACTACATCACTAAGTTTTGTTGTTTGGAGTGATTCCAAATGTATACGTTATAAGAAGGATCGAGCAATGAAGTTCATTTATGGGTTGAAGCCAACTCTGAGAACCAAAGTATTCACTAG
The DNA here is from genome assembly GCF_984573655.1 of Nuphar pumila. Taxonomy (NCBI): domain Eukaryota; kingdom Viridiplantae; phylum Streptophyta; class Magnoliopsida; order Nymphaeales; family Nymphaeaceae; genus Nuphar; species Nuphar pumila. The sequence continues at coordinate 80,746,507 of NC_143249.1, read as the reverse complement.
CGGACCAAAATCACTCAATGAGGCCATCGAGGTAGCAATCCTATTAGAAGAAGACTGGGCCGAGCAGCAGACCAAGATTCATGTGCGTACCAGTGAGAAGAATCCCAGTGGGAAGGAGTCCTCGCCACCTACCAAAAAGCAAAAGCGATAGAAAGACTACCAGAACCGCTATCAACGAAGGCAAACACAACAACCCAATGCCCAGCAAATGTGTCGACGGTGCAATGAAGATCATCCTTTCGGAGTTTGCCCTTTCTATGACGGCAAATGTTTCAAGTGTAAGCAGCTAGAGCACATAGCTAGGTTTTGCCCAAGGAAGTCTACTAGAGACCTTGTTATTGCTGATTAGGCTCCATCGAAGGACAAGATTTGACCATTACCGAGAAACCTGTCATGATCATTGATCGTCAATATCAAATTTTGCGTACCACGACCATTCTGTTAGTCAAAATGTGTTGGCAACACCATGGTCTCGAAAAATACGCATGGGAGCCTGGATCGAGTATGAGGGAAGTTATCCCGACCTTTTTGTTGTTTGATGTTTATGATTTTGCAGACGAAATCCTTTTTTTAGAAGGGAAGGATATAAGACCCACAAATTTCTTGAGAAATTCAATTCATGATATGAATTCTGAGATAAATATTTTGTATGGTTACGAGGATTTTTGCACACATAATTATATATATATATATATATATATATATATATATATATATATATATATATATATATATATACGAATTGATACGAATGTGAATTCACAATGCATAATTCATCGAAACCCTAAATTCAATTTGAATTGCATAAGATCAATCGAATCTCGAATCAAAGAATTTAAACGAAGCTAAAACCCTATCATTTTATATAAATTAATAAAGAATGAATTTATAAAGAGGTATGGGTCATACCGGAGATAGTTTTTCACGAAGAACCAAATTAAAAATATATTTTTGAAATTCGGGTTGTAGTTGTAACTTTACCCGTATTTTTTCTTCGTAAGTGGGCTTGGGTCCCACTAGGGGGTTGACCTGCGCCCATGATCGACCTATGTTTGGACAGCCTCTAGCCTTGGAAGACCAGCTGATAAAGTTGACCAAGCTGGGCGGTGGCACTATGGTAAGTTTTATGAGAGTTTTTGAAAGGAAGACACAGATTGGCCATGTGGGCGGCAGCCCCATGGCAATTTTGAAAAAAGTCAAGTAGCTCAGAAAAGGTGTGATCCTATTGGTTCCATGGGTGCGGCAGCCCTGGGACACTTTTTTGAAAAGTTTTAAAGACAAGAGGGTATTAAAGATATTAATTCATAGCATTTTTGAAAGAGTTTCTAGAAAATTCGAATGGAGGCATTTCATTGAGGGCATGGGAGGTGGCTTTGAGAAACCCCAACCATGCCATGGCCTAGATGGGTGTGCAACCCATCTCAGCCCTCCCTTTTCTGAGAACTAATCCTAGCCCTACATTTCTAAAACCCTACCTACTTAAGGTTTTGAAAAGGAAAGAGAGAGAAAGTTGGGCGATTTTCTCTCTCTCCTTCTCTCTCTTCCCCCTCTCTCACCCTTTCCTCTTCTCCATTCATGGACCACCTCCTTCCTTAACATTTTTGGAGTAGGGGTGGGTACCGATTGGGACTTCCCTCTACCCTTTAAATGGAAGAGGAACCGTTTTCTCCATTGCACACATCAAAGGTGAGATTTCTTCTACTTTCTATTTGCATTTCCTTTGATTTCAAAAACAAAAGAAATGATTTATGTGTTAGTTGTTGTATGTTTCCTCTTTCTATCATGAAACTGAATGCCACATTGCATGTACGATGTGTTGCATGGTGGATTCGGTGGATTAGGTGCATGTATTATTCTTTATCATCCTTCGTAACACCTAGACGAGATGCACTCCTTGAACACACACACACAAGGCTTCAAAAAAAAACATGCATGCATAGGCATTTCACTGACCCTTTTCATTCGATTTTTTTTTTGGTGTTTACTGGCCCTGACCAGGGTCTGAACACATGGTTCAGACATGGTCTGCTAGCCCAGTCCAGCACGTTTTTGGTCTGGTCCAGTCGGACCAGACCTATGTGCTCTTTCGGTCCAGCCGTGCCATCTCTTTCCGCATGGGCGCTGGTCCTTTGGCAGGCCACACCCACTCGGCTGGACCAAGTTGGGTGCAGCCTTGGTGCAGTTTGGTGTAGTCCAGCACTTCTGGAACTGCCCAGACCCACCTACCCTAGGTCTGCGCCCATTCGGGACAGGCCTTGGCACCCCTTTGTTTCAGCCGGCTTGTAATATCAGAAAATTTCTAAGTTATTTTCTATAGCATTGTGAAATGTCTTGAATTTTGTGCCAATATAGAACCCTAATTTCTTTAAAAATTAATGTTCGAGTATATTTGTAAGGCTTAGGGGGGTTAATAAGGTTGAATTGTAGTAAATATAAATCCTACATGGTTTGAATAATTGAGAAAACCCTAAGTGATGCCAATTGAAAATGTCTCTCTTAAAAAGAAAATGTTGAATTTTCTTTAAGTAAAGTTAATTAAATAATGTGAATTAACAAAAGTAGGTTGTGAACATATACATATTAATATGCTTAATAAGTTGTAATTAGTGGATAATTAATGTCTTTACATTTTATATGATTTGTGGTTGTATAAAACAAAAACGATTTTTGTTAAAATTCTATGGTTATTTAATTATAGTTTAATAAAATAGATTTTTGTTATAAATTAAACCCATTTTATTAGTTTAGTAGGAGCCAATAGGTGGGCCGTCCCATCCTATGTGGCATCTTACTTTAAATTTATTTTGAAATTTAAAAGTCTAGTGAATTTTAAGTTTATTTAAAACTTGAAAATCAAAGTGGAGATCAAGGGCTCCAAATTGAGTTTCATTAAAGTGATCAAGGGCTGGAATTAATTCCAGCCCATAACCTAACTTAGAGAGGGTTATAAAACCCTCCCATAGCCCACGCCCCCCTCATTTTGGGCTGGAAAATTTTGAGAGCTTCTCTCTCCCCCAAAAACCCTCTTCTCTCTCTCCTCTCTTTCCCTTCTCTGTTCTCTTCTTTTTAGGGTTTCTTTTGGTTCTTGAGTGCAAGATCCAGACATCAAGGGGTGTGGAGAGGGATATAAGGTCCTCACCTTGCTGGAAGGAGGAGCTGATCGGTGGATCGAGCAAAAAGAACCGTTCATTCATCAAGAAATACATTTTTTTCAACAAAAGGTAGGGTTTCTATGCTTTTCTTGCAAGAACGGAGTTCTTGGCATGGATTTTGATGCTTTTTCATGAGTTTAGATCATGATCAAACCCTCCTAACCGTGGGTTTGACTCAGATCTAATGATCCATGGCAAAAACACATTTTTTCCTAAAGAAAACCATTTTTGAAATCGGGTTTATCATAAAAAACGGTTTCTTAGAAATAGATTTGTAAAATATATTTGTATTTGATTTATTCCATGATTTTTATGCAAATATTAGTTTGGATTGATAGATTATGAATTATTCCATCTACTGTGAATATTTTAGAATTTTTGGAATTTTATTTCATGCGTATTTCCTATTTCTTTTAATTTTTCTTGGGATTCGAGTGACTCGATTTGATTCACCCAAATGCAAATCTCGAAATTCCAGGTTTTCCACTTGACCTCTGTTCAGTAAAATGGTTGTTTCTCCCTTGTTCGGAAGAGTTTTGACAAACGGATTATTGCGTTGAAAAGCTAACTTCATTGTGCATCTACTGTAAAAATTTGGGCTCTGTTCATGGACCGAGCACATCTCTGTGACAGTCGAAACAAAAACTGATAGGTCTGTAGTAAAATATGCATAACTCTCTCATACGAATGATTTTTTACGAACGGTTTGTGGCTATGGATAGATGACAACAATTCCTATATACTGTAAAAATTTCAGCTCTGTTCATGAAGCCAAAAATTTTCTGTGAGCTCTGTACCAGTCAGATAGAGTTAAGAAATTAGAAAAAAATTAGGGCAAATTCATAAATCAAGGCTCAAAGGGTGCATAGTATATATGTTTTTATTCAATTTTTTTATAGAATTAGTATGCATTATGTGAATGATTATGCAGGTCTGATTTTATGCAATCTTATATGATTATGGCATGAATTGTAAGTAGAAGGTTACACATTAAAGATTTAGGATCAAAAGGTCCAATGAATACAAGTTTATGTTTTAAATTCTAAAAATGTGTTGACTACATGTATGTTCATGATATCGTGATGATATGATTGTTTCATTTATATGAATGTTCATAAATATTCTCCTTGTTGCATTGGCCATGTACATGCATATGCCTTATGATGCGTGAAAATGAATAAGATATTTATGCTACGCATGTGTTCAAGTGTCTGTTACAAGTTTAATTAAGTGATTTTGTCCAATGCTTTATAAGAATGCATCCATGACCATAAAGTGGTTTGAGTTTAATGTTGCATAAAAAGTATGACTGTAATCAAGTAATTATGTGACATTAAAATCCAAGATATTTGCTGAGAGAGTAGCAAATGATACAAAACTTCGTGGGGCAAGTCTGTTATGGGCATAGAAGGTTGCTCCTCCCCTCCCACGATTTTAGGGGGAAAACCTCTGCATTAGACTGCAGCGTAGAGGTTATTGTACTCATGAGGAAAAAACTGATGCATCGGGTTGAAAGGTGTTGGGAATCTCTCTCGTATTAACGTCCCTCACCCCGTCTTAGTGAATGGACCTGACCAGGCTAAAGTCACCCCTGTATGTAAAACACGTTCTGTGTCATGGTCCTGATCTGAGAATGTCTGCCTGTATCGTATCAGCAGGGCTAAGAAGTGATAACTTAAATGGTGTGTGCATTAATTTGGCATCGCATGCATCATCTAATTAAGAAAATGTAACTAAAGATAAGAAAATATGCATGCATTGAAAGAGCTTCTGCATATGGTAAGTCATTCATATTATCTGTTCATGCATGGTGTATTTTAAATGTATGGATTTATGTTTTTCTGTTATATATGAAAATTCTAAACATGCATGAGTTTTTGTATGATTGTTTAAGTTAAATTAAATGTTAAACCATGAAATTTCTATTGAAATCTTTATCTTGTTATTCTGTCTTACAAGTTTAGCATATTTACTCTACTGAGACATGTTGTCTGACCCTATATGGTTTAATATTTTTCAGGTAATGAGTAGGTACTTACGTGCGAAGGCGGAAGGTTGCGACGGGGACTGAGCCTACCTTTTCTCTGCTTCATGAATTCTGAACTCTGATTTTTACTTTAATTCAATTCAAGGACAAATGTGATTAATTTGGATATTTGTGAAACCTAAATATCATTTCATGCATAGTTAATTAGTTGTTAAAGTTTAAATTCTATAATTGTATGGTTGCAAGCATTCATCTGAAGTAGCACGCCAAGTTTTATGCCCAATGTGTTTTTCCGCTGTTAACTGCTAAAAGATTTAAATGTATTTCAAAAAAAAAAAATTCCACCAATTTCGGGTTATAAAAATTGGGGTGTTACACGGCTAGTGGCCTTAGCCGCTAGAGGACTTAGCGTGCCGAGTGCATCCACTCGGCTGGGCCGAGTTGGGTGCAGCCCAGCTGAGCTTTGAAGCAATCTAGCACACTAGGTTTGCTCCGTCACGGACCTGTCTGCGTGTTAAGAAAAACACTTTGTAACAACAAACATGTCGGGTGTGTTTTATGGCGGGATAGGAAACAAAAAAAAAGGGGGAATGTGTTTGTCCCTTTTTTCTGTTTCAGGTTCTCAGATGTTAGAAGACCCTGACCAGGGTCTGAACCATGTGGTTCAGACCTGGAACTCTTTGCTCATACACGAACACCCTTGGTCTGGCCCATTTGGACAAGACCTGGGCATTCTTTTTGCCCAGCCGCCTGGCGCCCAATCGGTTGGACTGAGCTGGGTGCAGCCCAACTGAGGTCCCTAGCTGCCCAACACTCTAGGGTTAGCTCAGACGTGGAGGTACTTGCACCCACAAAAGAGAAAAGAAATAATATAAATACACATTAAAGCACAACATGACCAAGTCAAGCCACTTCTTCAAAAAGAATAAAAATGCATGCGCTTTTGATAGCCACTTTTCTGTTGTTCCCAGACCTTAGGGTTCAGTTGGGAGGCGCGGGCTGAGGTCTGAACTATGTGGTTCAGACCTGGTCAGTCCATTGGACAAGCACCATACTGGTCTGAACCCAGACCAGGGCGCATAGTTGTTTCAGTGGGCGGCTGCCGCATGGCAGGTGCACCACTTGGTTGGACTGAGTTGGGTGCACCAGCATGCTGGTCCTAGGTCAGCCCTACAGCCTGAGAATGAGGTCAGTCCTTAGGTCTGCCTGTAAGCATAAGCTGCAGTCGAAGTTACAAAAAAAATATATATTTACAATAGAGGTATGTTATTACAAAATGTGATGACAAGGGGAAAATAGGGTACGCTTAGGCAAATCGGTTTGCAGACAAACCAATTTGTAGCCTCTGAGTTTTGATATTTTGGTTGTTGTGGCTGAGTGGGTGAGCTCAGACCAGTTGGTTAGACCAAGTGGAGGTCTGCCCCTACTTGCTGTGGCCACTAAGGTCATGTGGTACCAAATTGTCCTTATGCAAGCCACATAGGCGAAGGATCCGGTTGACCCTCTTCCCACCGTCGTAGTAGTACCTTGATTGCTGCCATACATTGGCATCCCACTTTAGCACATGAGATATACAATTTATTTGCGCCAAAGCTCTTATTTTAAGCAACTCTATGGTTAATTGTGCAATTAGATGGACGCTACGTTACGCTCCACATCTTGGTATGAACTTGTTGCGAAACACCTACGATGTGTTTATTTGACGTAATTCTTGTTGAATACATTTAAGAGACGGTATTAAGTACGTCTATGGAATCGGGGCACTTACCTAAGCATGATTGAAAACCTTTCAAAGTAATCATGAGTTTAAGTATCATAGATTTTCAAGTTATACAATAAATTAATTCTAGCACGAATGCAAGTATTCGAATGAGCAAAATATAGCATAAATCTCACAGCACGAATAAACACATTCCACTTACACATCATGTTACCAGACTTAGAATAATTGAACAAATTATGTTTAAAATCCAAGTGTCTTACATTTTGTGACTTTTATAGCATATAATGGATGCTTGATTGTGTTTCGTGTACGTTTGCATTGGTTACACGATTCACCCTTGACACTCGATTCATCCCGTAAATACAAAGAGGACTTGAACACATTGTAAAGGTATACGTGTCCTTGATACTTGTCTGAATGCTAGAAACTCCATGGTGAGTTAAGTGTGGGCGATGGACCCACCTCATGAGTCAAGCTCACTTGTTTAAGTATGTCACACACTTGAATGTCAAATTGATTGTTATCGCCTTTGTCAGCAAAGTATTTTTCTGTGCTCGTTGTGCTAGAGCCCATAAATGTATGAGTACGACCTCAACATGTTGATCATGTTGTTCTGTGGGTAACACAAGGCCGGATGGGCCTAAGTACCTCGGAAGGAGGGAATGTGACTAGATTTGCCTAATTAAGATTAACCAGTGACTTAGGAATGTGATGATTTCTATCATCATAATTGCTTAATGGCTTACCTGCTCAATTGCTCAACTATTTAATTAACCAATTGCTTATTTACATAATTGTTTAATGGCTTAAATGCTCAAGTACGCTTGGTCATGCATCTAAATGCATATTGTTATATAATGATGGTATTCATTACTTAAGATTAACTCAGTGATTTAAGGTTGTATTTCCCTTCTCTTAGTTATAATAGATGAAATGTTCATTCTTGTCATTGAATGCCAATGTTAATTACATAATCATGTTAGTCACTTGATAACGATTCTTTACTGCTTCTTTATTTGTTGCAGTTACACTTGTTTAATCATTTCAAATATTCTAACTGTCTCACCACGATGCACATATATGTTCACTTGTACATGTGCATTGTTTGCAATATTCTAGTTGCTCTGTCATGCTAAATTCACTTGTGTTACTAATTGGTTATTTATATTAATGGTGCAAATCATGTTATAAATGCTATGTTTTTCGTAAATGGATTGTTATGGATGACTTTTCACCAACTCGCAAGAGTACTGACCCCGTTTTATGAGAATGCAGGTGTTTGACTTCTCATGGTGTGATGGAGCTCGATGTGCGGCGGCGGACTGAACCCACACTCTAAAACCTTGAGATCTTGACAGTTGTCTTGTAAAAGAAAAATGATGTTTATTTCTCCTGTATCATTTTGTAAAACTGTAATAATAAAATGTTTCTTCTTGTTGTTCACCTTGTAACTCGCCTAGAATTTACAACCGATCTCCGTTATGTTTTTTCGCTTTGCGCAATATTTTCAAAGAAAAAAAATACTCTAAAAATCTAAAGGATTTTCTAAGTTGGGATTTTGGGGCGTTACACCTTCAATCTCTCAGATTTAGATAATGCAAAATCTGTATTTTTAATTGATGCAAAACTTGTATTTTAGATTGATGAAAAATCTGTAATTTTAGGTGTTGAAAAATCTGGTTTTATTTACGGATGTTCACGTTGGGTTTTAAAGCAACGAGAATCAGATTTTTTTTTACAAAGGTTCACATTGGATTTTAGGAAAAAAAAATGTTTGACAGATGCTCCCATTAGGGTTCGAATTAAAAAAAAAAAACTTTGTTTGATAGGGATTGGAATGGGTTTTAGGATTCATGAAAAAATTCTATATTCCATGTTTACCTATATGTTGTTCATTATTTTACTATACACAAGTGCAATTTAATTGTTTCTCTGTATTGTGCACGTATGCAATGCTCTTGTAAATCTAGATATACTGTGTGTTGGGATTTTCATGCATATCAGTAGGTTGTTTGCTTGTTTTTTTTTTTGTTAGCTATGTATATCTGCTGTTATGCAAACCTGTATGTGTAGAGGCATATGTGTTTCCTCTAAAAAGCATATGTACCTGCATCATTATTGTTGCATATTTACGTACAATTTTTATGATGTATGCGTTTTAATGAAGATGTACATGCGTTTTCTTTTTGTTGTGCACATGTATATGTGTTTTGGATGATGCCATGTACATGCTATTTTTAGTGCCTATGTACATACGGTTTTGGTAACACTTGTACATGCAGTTTTTAATGTCATGTTCATGCCGTTTTTATTTAAGAACCCTTTCAGTATTTATTTATGCGTACTACTACTATATTTTTTAAAACTTATTGTATATATTATTGACCTTGCACTCAATATTTTTAATCTTGATCGTGTGCATAATTGATTTTAATATAATATTTTTTTTGTTTTCAGGATAAAAATGCCGGATAAAGATAAAGAACTTGCATCATCCTCATCCCCACATGTGAGTTCTGTTGCTAGTGTTGTTGGTAGTTGTAGTGGGAGTGTTGATTCAAGTTCTTTAGCTACAACATGTGATGATGGGGGCCCACTATGGGCACATGTAAATAAGCTTGCAAAAACTGAAGGAGGTGATAGAAACAAGAGATTTTGATGCAAGCTCTATGAAAAAGATTTTGTTGGGTCTTACACAAGAGTTAAGGCTCATTTGTTGAAGATACCAGGATATGGCATTTCAAGATGCTGAAGAGTTGATAAGGCAATTAGAAAATAATACAAAAAGAATATGACAAGAAAAAGACAATGAGTGATTCTTGTGCAATTAGTGTGTCATTTTTAAGCCACCAAGAAGATGCTCAAAAGAAAAAAAAAGTTAATGTAGGAGGTTGAGGAAGAGGAACGATACAAGCAACATTCAATACATATGGAAGGGAGGAGATGGATAGAAAAGTAGGAAGGTATATATATATATATATATATATATATATATATATATATATATATATATATATATATATATATATATATATATATATATATATATATATATATTCATCATACTACACCCAAAAAACATAAAATAGTTTAAAAAATATTATCTAAAATCCACATTTCTTGCTTTTAATGATGCAAATGTATTAATTAAATCTTTATAATCAGGCTTTGTCATTATATCTCTTTTAATAGATATCATAGCTAATCCACTTAATTTTTTTTATGACATAGTTGTTCTTAGATATGACAATCAATTTTAATTTTGAAAAACTTCTTTCAGTAGGAGCAACGGTAACACGTATGGTAAAGAGTATTCTATAAGCAATATATGCATTTGAAAAAAGAATGATCTTTTTATGAAAGTTAGTGTCAATTGTATTCTTTAATCTCTTTTTTTTAAATTTCTCTTAAAACTTTTAACTCTAAAAATAAATCTAAGTCATCTATATCTAAATATATGTCAAATTTTAAACACGACAAACTTTTAAACTTTCATCATCTAATGTTCTTAGTTTTTTAAGCCAAATAAAAAATCAAAATAATATTCATATTTGTGAAATTATTCAAATCTGATGTTAATGGAGGAAATGGTTTAATTAACAATAAATATAAAATAATTAATTTTAAAAGATTCTTCGATTGATTGCATAGATTTATCACTAACATTCTCATAAAAATGGTTTTTTCTAAAAATTCTAGGTTTTACACGAAAAATAGACTCTATCTTCATGTTACATGAGTTAAAGATGATTCAAATCCATTTTCTCTAAAATTTTTAAAAATTCTAAGAAGGCCTTCTAATTGACTTGTGCCAACATCAATTCTAATTGACTTTTGTATAATTACAACCCCTACAAGCTTTTCCTACATAAAGACGTTAAAGGATAAATGTAATATAGTATTGTATGAGTAGTGTGCAAAGCCAATGCTATTAAGGTCATTTTTGTACAGAATTAGATGTTTAAGTCATATTTGTACATTACTTAAGTTGGAAGGATATTTTAGTCCAGCAAGGTTGAAAAAAGAAGGGGTCGATTGTTCATGTATTGTATTGTCTCAAAAGAAAGTAATAAGAAACCGGTTTTCCTTCTCTCATTTCCTCTTTGTTTCTTTGCTTCAATAGAAGAGATGTGCATATTATTAAGTTGTTTGATTTCTTTGCGCTAAAGGATCATGTTCAATAGTTTGTTTTTTTAATATGGTAGCAAACAGGAAGGCCATCCTAGTTAATCTGCACAAAGAACATCACATGCAAAGACATGCACATGAAGGACAGATTGACCCTCACCCCCACCCACGGTGGTGGTTGCTAATGTACTTGGTTGAGGAGTTTGGGTATTGTTTGCATAATGCATATCACAAAGTTTTTGACCTTTATTACAAAAATAAATTAGTGATGATGATGATGATAATGATTTTTGCATGTGTCAAAACACAGAGAGAGAAAAGAAGAAGAAGAAAATACAGCCTTAAGAGTGGGAGGCATCCAATATGCTTCTAAACGAAGTTGCAAAATGGAGGCATAAATTCTGGGAAAAGCAACAAAACCTTGATCTAAGAAAAGGAATATACTCACTCAGCCCAAGTACTAGAAAAAGGCCATGATAAAAACCAAAAGAAGCAAGGTAGGCATGCTTCTCAACTTTCCCTAGATAGCATGAATACTCTTTATCATTCTTAGACACGTGGCATGAAAGCAAATATAAACCCTATTAGAACCGCAGATGACCTACAATAATAAACAAATAAAAGCAAATCGACCCGAATAAAGGTTGAAGCTGGGATTAGGTAGGGGTGTCAACGGGTCAGATATGGTTCAGACCCAGGTAGATCCATGACCGGATCTGAATTTGAAGTGCCGATACTGTCTCTGGACCAGGATCCAGTTGGGTATACCACAAAAAAATCATACCTGGGTCCTATAATGATTACATTAAGGAGACCTGGTTCAGAACCTATAAAATAATATTGTTTCCAAACTTTTTTTACATTGAAAAATCACATATTTTAACTAAAGTTGGACCCAGGTCTAGGTCTGGTATAAAATTTCACAAACCATACCGGGCTTCATATACTAATCGGACCTTTCGGGTTCAACCCAGGTTTTAATCAGGCCTCCTTTATTACTAAATCCTTACCTTATAGGGTTTGGTACGGGTTGAGTCTGGGTCAAACCGATGCATTAGGGGTTCAAATGGATAATAAGCCCACGCAAATTCCAGCATGGATCTTATCAAGCAGATTTAAATATCAATATGAAATATATGTGATAAAGCTGGATTCAACGAAAAAACAAAAGTATTTTTTTTCCATATTGATCCCTGCCTTATGGGAAAATCTCATATCTGTCCCTGCCTTATATTGAATCTCATATTCGTCTCCACCTTTTGCATAAGGTTATGTAGGAGAGCAGTGTTGTGAGAGGCGTACGCCTCAATACCTGAAACGTACGCCTCATAGGCGAAGCGCACGCTCAAGGTATTGAGGCGTTGCATTGAGGCGTTTCAGGCTTGAAACGCACGCTTCACTCATGTGAAGCGCATGCCTCAAGTCGAAACGTGCTTCGCTTTAGAGCGTACGCATCTGTGTAGACCACCCCTTTCCTGCCAAAATCCACCGCCGGGGACACCCCTGGGCAACCCCTAGGTACCCTTCGAATCCCTGCTGCCTTTCTCTCTCCCTGTTTGCCTGAACCCCCTCACTCTCGAGCCCACCCTGCCTCGAGCCCTCGTCGGAGCCCCGTCCTGCCGGTAGGCTCAATCCGGCGAGCACCTCCCCGGGTTTCTGCTTCCACCTCTCTCGCCCGACACCCCATCCGTCCCTGGACTCCCCCTTGCCGGTCACTTCGCAGGTAACCCCCTCTTCCTGTGTTGTCTTTTCTTCTTCTTCTCGTTCTTCCTCTCCTTCATCCCCTTCTTCTGTTTGCCGGGATCGACGCAGGCAACCTCGTCGATGACCCTCGCTGAAGAACCCTGCGCATCCATCCTTCTCAGGTGACCTCTCCCCCTCTCTCACTTTGTGTTAGGCTCGCAGGGGAGGGGCGCTGCACCCTTCCCTGCTCCGTCTCTCTCTGGTTCGCCCTGCTTTTTCGGAAGATCGGCTGGCAGGGGGCAACGCTCCTTGCCACCCCTGATCTATCCGTAACCCCCCTCTCCCCCATGGATGTCCTCTTCTTCTTCTTCATCCTTTTCTTCTTCGTCTCCGTTTCTTTTTCAGCAGGCCGGCAAGGGCGACGCCCCCTGCCGCCTATGTTCGATCGATTCGGCAGAGCGATATAAATACAATTTTATTGTTATTTGTATATACTTATATTTTTTAAAATTTATGCTTGCTGATAAGCTTTTTATATTTTTTGAGAAGTTTTTAAATTACTCAAAAAAAATTCACCCCACGAGAAATTCCTGATAAAAGATTTTTCACGCTGTATCAACCAGTGAGTCCATGCAATGGGCTTGTTCTTGGGATAAAAATTTGACTGATCCGACCCAACTTGAACCAATGCTCATTAGAGCCCGATAGACTAGGCCCCATGCCCGACTTATAGGAAGGATCATGTGCAATAGTATATTGTTTCACCTGATTAGGTGCAGCAACACACAAAAGTATGCAATCACATTGCACCTGATCTGCTCTGGCCCAACCTACCCAGGATCCGCCCCAAAAGGGTTTGGCGCAATGGGATGGAACCCAAGTTCTACGGCTGAACCAAGTAAACCTACCTGACCACTTTGGTGGGTCAAGCTCCAAATCATATGAGAGAGAGACTATATATTATAATTTTGTATTGAATTGGACTCGAATAATAATTTGTAATATATAGAACAATTATAGTTATACGATTACCAATGGAGGGCCCAGTGTCAAGACGAAGGCCCAGGATCAAATCCCCCACATGGGATCTGATAAGGGTCCGCCTAACCTAGCTTGCCTTTAAAAAAAAAAAGTTATAGTTATATGATTAATTTAGTTATAATAAATAATTTAGAAAGAAACATTTTATTAATATTATATATTTTATTATTCTAATCATGAAGCTTACGCTTCAACGCCTCGAGGCTTACGCCTCGCTTCATAACATGCTCAACGCCTCGCTTCGCCTCATCGCATTTAACAACCTTGTAGGAGAGATGGCACAGTGGTTTAAGGCGCGTTTGTTCACCGAGGGTTCGAAACCCTCTCTTTCACCAACGTTACCAACCACACAATGTATCAAATACCAATTGGTACAATTATTCTAAGACTAAGACCTTTCCTTATAGAGATTTATTTTCTATTCCTAATTACTGTGATACGGAAAAGGAAAAGAACGGCCATCCTTTCGTTAGCTATCGTGAGTTGAACCATGGTCAGCAGCAAAGTTGTTAAATGCGATGAGGCGAAGAGAGGCGTTGAGCATGTTATGAAGCGAGAAGTAAGCCTCGAGGCGTTGAAGCGTAAGCTTCATGATCAGAATAATAAAATATATAATATTAATAAAATGTTTCTTTCTAAATTATTTATTATAACTAAATTAATCATATAACTAAATTAATCATATAACTATAACTTTTTTTTTTAAAGGCAAGCTGGGTTAGGCGGACCCCTATCAGATCCCATGTGGGGGATTTGATCCTGGGCCTTCTTCTTGACATTGGGCCCTCCATTGGTAATCGTATAACTATAATTGTTCTATATATTACAAATTATTATTCGAGTCCAATTCAATACAAAATTATAATATATAGTCTCTCTCTCATATGATTTGGAGCTTGACCCACCAAAGTGGTCAGATAGGTTTACTTGGTTCAGCCGTAGAACTTGGGTTCCATCCCATTGCGCCAAACCTTTTTGGGGTGGATCCTGGGTAGGTTGGGCCAGAGCAGATCAGGTGCAATGTGATTGCATACTTTTGTGTGCTGCTGCACCTGATCAGGTGAAACAATATACTATTGCACTTGATCCTTCCTCTAAGTCGGGCATGGGGCCTAGTCTATCGGGCTCTAATAAGCATTGGTTCAAGTTGGGTCGGGTCAGTCAAATTTTCATCCCCAGAACAAGCCCATTGCATGGACTCACTGGTTGATACAGCGTGAAAAATCTTTTATCAGGAATTTCTCGTGGGGTGAAATTTTTTTGAGTAATTTAAAAACTTCTCAAAAAATATAAAAAGCTTATCAGCAAGCATAAATTTTAAAAAATATAAGTATATACAAATAACAATAAAATTGTATTTATATCGCCCTGCCGAATCGATCGAACACAGACGGCAGGGGGCGTCGCCCCTGCCGGCCTGCTGAAAAAGAAACGGAGACGAAGAAGACAAGGATGAAGAAGAAGAAGAGGACATCCATGGGGGAGAGGGGGTTTACGGATAGAGCAGGGGTGGCAAGGAGCGCTGCCCCCTACCAGCCGATCTTCCGAAAAAGCAGGGCGAACCAGAGAGAGACGGAGCAGGGAAGGGGGCAGCGCCCCTCCCCTGCGAGCCTAACACAAAGTGAGAGAGGGGGAGAGGTCACCTGAGAGGGATGGATGCACAGAGTTCTTCGGCGAGGGTCGTCGACGAGGTTGTCTGCGTCGATCCCTGCAAACAGAAGAAGGGGATGAAGGAGAGGAAGAACGAGAAGAAGAAGAAAAGACAACACAGGAAGAGGGGGTTACCTGCGAGGTGACCGGCGAGGGGGAGCCCAGGGACGGATGGGGTGTCGGGCTAGGGAGGTGGAAGCAGGGACCCGGGGAGGTGCTCGTCGGATTGAGCCTACCGGCGAGACAGGGCTCCGGTGAGGGCTCGAGGCAGGGTGGGCTCGAGAGTGAGGGGGTTTAGGCAAACAAGGAGAGAGAAAGGCAGCGGGGATTCAGAGGGTACCTAGGGGTTGCCCAGGGGTGTCCCCAGCGGCGGATTTTGGCAGGAAAGGGGTGGTCTACACAGATGCGTACGCTCTAAAGCGAAGCGCGTTTTGACTTGAGGCGTGCGCTTTGCCTATGAGGCGTACGCTTCAGGTATTGAGGCTTACGCCTCTCACAACACTGGTCAGCAGCTTACCATATTAATGGTGTAACAAAAAAAGATCTAGTTATTTTGAGAATTGCTTGCATATCACTGCCTCCCCTCTCCCCCTGTCTCAGACTCCCAAGGGTAACCCAGTTATTGGCAAACGACCCATTGCTCTTGTTACCAGAGGACTTCTCCCTTGCTCGTGTGCCCTAGCCCTAGTTCTCACAAAAGGATGGCCAATGGTTCTCACTTGCACGTGTGCCCTGGTTCCCAGAGTGCATCGTGCAATCTCTTCCTTGCCGCCATTGCTTTTTTGAAATGCTATCTTTTAATGGAAAATATGACTGCCTAGCAATTCAAGTAAAAGGATGTCAATTTTGGGTTTTGCTATTGGGATTTGATTTGAGTTGGGATTCATAATTTAGTGTTTTGATTTGATTTGGAGTTTTATTTAGAGTTTTGATTTAGGGTTTTCATTTGATTTGGGGTTTCAAATTTAGGTTTTTCATTTATTTGAGGTTCTTAATTTAAGGTTTTGCTTTGATTTGAGGTTTTGACTTAGAGTTGATTTGAAGTTTTTAATTTGGGATTTTGATCTAGAGGTTCTTAGTTTAAGGTTTTCATTTAGAGTTTTAATTTATGGTTTTGAAATAAGCTACTCAATTTAGTGGAGGATCACGTCATATTTGTGCGAACGTTAGAAGGGCCACATAAATATGTTGTAAAGGGTAAAATCATCATAAAAAATCGAGAATTAGAGATTTTGAACATGCAAATAATTTTTGCATATTTGGGGGTTTTGCGAGAATATGACATTTTTATAGGACAATATGGTTATTTTTAATATTTTTTAAAATATTTGATCACTGAAACAAATACATTGGTCCGAGAAGAGAAACAAATCCCCCCACCCCTAAGAATACATTGGTACGGGAAATTTTAAAATCTTGAACCAAAAAAAGTGTTTGTACTGTATTCAAGAAATGACCAAAATTTATCAATGTGTCCAATAAATTGATTAGTACTTGTTCTAGATTTTTTTTTGTAACTTTATGAACATGGATTTAAGAAAAGATAACTAAATAAAATTTCTGAAAAATGACAGAACTCTATGACAAAATTGATGCAATTTAAAAAATGCCCCATAGCTTATCAAATCTGTCAAATAAACAATTTTGCAGGTTCTCAAATGTTTAAGAGCTTTTTACCCTTCTCATGTGTGAACTTCACGAGTTTCATAACTCCCATGCGAATTTTTAAAAAAAAATTGCAGAACAACCTCTGTTCTCATATCTACATCTCAATCATCCGACATTGAAAACCTACATTTTTATAACCGTTGGAAAACTAAGACAGATTTTAATCTTTTTTGTTTTGAGTAAAAACTGTAAACCCCTTGGGCTTCTCATTTCTGAGATCCAAAAGTGAAACAAAAAACTGTTTTTAAAGCTGGGTTCCAGAAGGCATTTCTTTTCAATCGTTCATCAAATCGTTGTGATATTGGTGGCGTTGAAAAGTTAACATCTTGATCAAAAAGTCATACCCACAAAAGAACATGTGAGTCTCAAAGTAGGACTGGTCACCGTCTTCTCAATGACCTTTTTAGACCGGAAAAAACAACCTTGAGCCCTTACCCTCCCCAAGTTGGTATGCTATCATGCACCATGGTCAAAAATAGTGTCCTTAATTTAAGGCATTCTAAGTAGGTAGTTTATGCAAAAAATCATTTTTTCTAATGCATCACCATTGTCAACATAGCAATATGTTAGATGCAAAATCATTAAATACTTTGTTATTTGAAAGGTCTCTCGTTCAAAAAGATGACTGAGAAAGGATAAAAGAACGAGTCACCCAAAAATCGGCAAACAGTACTTATGGGTTTAATTAGGTTTTAATTTTTTAAAATGGGGTAAAAAAAAGACATACATATAAGATTTTTCTATGAGAAACAAGTTAGGAGCTAGGAACAATGGGATTTAATTTAAAAAATCATTATGATTCAAACCCAAGATCAGACCTAATTGGATATGTAATTGAGTTTTCTGAAAAGTATTTTGTTTTAAAATAAAATTTCATTTTAGATTTATAGAGAAAGGCAGAGTTTCAATTTTTTTTTTTCAAGTTTTATTATAGGGAACTTGTTTTGAACGGAGTTTTTTTTGTGCAAACTATGAGCACTACCGACCAATCAATATTGGTCATCAAAGATATCTGGTACACCATTATTAAGATTTAATTAATTCAGTACCACGGGTAAGGGCCCCACCTCCACATATTTTATGTGGAAAGAGGTAAGATTTATGAATACTTGAGTTTCCTATGCAGCTTCGACCAGCCAACCGTGAATGAGTACGTTCACTTGGAAGGAAAAGTACATGGTGGGCCCCCGTGTACAAGATCTCTCTCTCACTTTGCTTGTAGGCATAAATGTTCTGCCCTCTCTCTCTATCTAGAGAACTTTGCTTGTATACATAAATATTCTGCCCTCTCTCACTTTGCTTGCAGGCATAAATATTCTGCCCTCTCCCCACCCCCCCTCTCTCTCTCTTTCTCTATAGAGAACTTCAGTGTGTGAAGCAGAAGCAGCTAGGTATGGCTAATTCTCTTATTTGAATTTGAATTCATTATTCATTTTCTTTAATCAGGTTCATTTGAGTTATATATTGCAAGTCAACATATTGGTTCTTCATATTTAATTAATCTAAAATTTTATTTAAATGTGGCTTCCTACATCCATGATCACAAAGTCACAAAAGAATTCTAGAACAAATACTGATATTGATAAATTTTGGCCATTTCTTGAAAAAAAGTACGAACGTTATTTTGGGGCTCAAGATTTTAAAATTTCCCAGACCAATGAATTCTCAGGGGAGATTTGTTTCACGGGCTTTGTTGTTTCACCCTCATATCACTTAACTTAGAGAGTGCACTGATTAACATTTGGGTGTTGTCAAAGTTTCATTTTACAAGAAAATGGTTATTATTTTTACCAAAGCCAAACCTTTTGCTTTGTTTCTTTCAAAATTGAAGCTTTAATTTGTTAATGTATTGAACATCCTCCTTCCTTCGCTCTCTTTTCTCTTCAATTTTTGTTTGTAGTGCTCAACGACAATCTGATTATAGATATAGAATTTTTATGTGACGACTTCCATCTGCACACACATCTATTTAGTTATTTATTGAACCCTACCGCTCAAAGGAAATATGAAGTGGTCAAAGTTGCTAAAAATAAAAATAATATTAGAACACGCCTTCGTTGCCTAGTTAAATAAATGATAGATTGATTGGAAAATATCGTTTTTTTTAAGGGTTGTTTTTTTTTTAGAAACACGACGCAGTAACTTTGTAGGGCATACCAACGGGGGCTCGGCTTGTATGGTAGGAGCAGCTAGTGCGTCACCTTGTCTTGGGTAGTTGCAAGTTCGAATCCCAATGGTTATCACTGTGTAATTAGGGGTGGCAATCGTGTCGGGTTGGCGGGTAGACCCGACGGGTTGGCGGGTCAGCATACCTCAACCCGAACCCGACCCGTTTAATAAATGGGTAACCCGACACGACCCGCCAACCCATTTAATAAATGGGTTGGGTCGGGTAAACGGGTTCTCAGGTTCGCGGGTCGGGTTGACGGGTCGGGTTGGCGGGTTGACCCACCCGCCTAACCCGTTTATTAAACAGGTCAGCCGGGTTGGCGGGTTGGCATACCCCCAACCCGAACCCGACCTGTTTAATAAACAGGTTACGCGGGTCGATCCGTTTATTAAACGGGTTGGCTTAAGCCCAACCCGAACCCGCCTAAGAGGCGGGTTGGCGGGTCGTGTCAGGTTTTGCCACCCCTATGTGTAATTGGTAAGGGTCTGCCTAATCCAGCTTGTCTTTAGAAAAAAAAAAATAAAACAAAGTTAGTAGACCCCTGACCCATATTAGCACTCATTTTTTTGTACGGAAATGGAAGTGGACCCACATACTCTTTTCGCTTTTGTCCTGATTGACATCTTTCATTTTATATTTTATTTATTTTTTAAATGTTTTTTCACATCTGAATATATATATATATATACACGCTTGATTATCTTTGGATCATCCATTTGCAGCGTGTATGTCAGGAGTTAAAAAATCAAAAGCCAAATATGTATTTGATTTTTAACCCTCAAAAAATTAATATGAACCATGGGGGTTTAGATTTGCTCATAAGAACTTTCCTCTAAGTTTCAGCTAAAGGGATCCTTCCTCATGAAGTCACCAAATGCTTTATATATATATATATATATATATATATATATATATATATATATATATATATATATATATATATATTTTTTGAAATTACTGTCTTTGTTCCTCTTTTCTTTTAAACTGTTTTTAGTATGACTTTTAGCCAGGGGTGCATATGAACCGGGCTCGAGCCAAGCTTAGGATAAAAAAGCTCAGCTCATTAAAAAAAAGACATGTTCAAGCTGGACTCGAGCTCAAGCCGAGCTTGAACAACATGTTTACAAATTCAGCTCAAGTCTGGCTCAGCTCAACTCAACTCGAGCTGCGTTGATTTTTTGAGAAAAAACCTTTTTCAATGAAAGTGCCAAGGGTAGGATTCAAAACACCCACCTCCCCCGCACAAACGTCCAATACACTACCACTTGGATGAAACCTTTGTTACTTTTATAAAAAAAAAATTATACATATCCTAAAACTTGCCATTGTATGTCTATCAACCCATCTTAATCGACCTCTAATGCTTGATCAAGCTTGGCTCGTTTATATTTAATGAGCTTGAGCTTGTGTTCAAGCTCCGCTAGTTTATTTACTTAAACGAGTCTGAGCCAGACTTTAATGAGCCCAGCTTGGCTCGTTGTGCAGCCCTACTTTTAGTGAAGCAGATCCAGCTGCCCCACACCTCGAATTAAAGACGGGGGCCATGCATGCCCCCCTTGTTAAAAGGAGCGAACACTTTATTGAGTGTTTTCCCCAAACACTGGACCACACCTCGACTTTGAGAGGATGAACACTGCTGGTCAGTGTAATGTCGGACTTATGAGAGCTAGATGTTGCAGTTGCTTTGATAATAAACTACTATTGCTGACTCATACAAAGGTTATATATTCGCTACAGTCGATGGTGAATCTCAGGATGACCAAGTTGTTGGGTTTTGGGAAAAAATTGGCCTATCAGAATTTTGCAGCCACCTTTCAAGATGTGGTAACCCAAAATCCCTCAAACCCGACCTGGTATGACTCATTAAACCACCAATACCCGTCTTATGACCCATATCTACTTCAAAATCAATCTACACCTACCCAATACAACCCAACTGTCCAGCATAACCCAAATACTTACTTAATCCAATCCGATCCATATACCCATTATCCAAACTATCTAGTCTCAAACCAAATCTAAGATCCACAAGCCCCAACCTTGTCCCAAACCCATATCATCCCACATGTCTTGAAATTCAACTCCACCGAAGTCCAACACAAGCAAAAATAGGATCTAGCGGAACCACATTTACATGGGGGCAGATGGACATCCACTGAAAATATTTAAAGTGTTGCTAGCTCAATTACGATGTAATCTTATTTACGAAGGTTTGAAGTCCGTGAAAGAGTAAACTGAACGGTTCCATACCATGATGCAACAAGTCCGAATTCAACTGATCATCAAAGAGCAAGTCAAGAAGTATATTTCTGGGTTAGGGTTTTGCATATGCGATGAATTCAATGGCCTTGTCAATTAGTCCTGGCTGGAGGATGCTTTGATTTGGAAAGAATGCTCCTGGCCTTGTCATGCATATTGAATGAGATCCAACAAGTTATTTTCTCTTTTCAGAGCAACATAGACACAAGATCCATATTGTGAACCCATAATCCATAAGGTAGAACGAAATTGAAAAAAGCATAAGCGGGATCCAGACTTGAGAGCAAGTCTTCTTCAACACGTGATGAATGATGCAGGATTGGAGAATAAGACCTGAGTCGATAAATATCCATTTGGATCCATTTATATTTTTGGATCTTTATTTACTTTTGAATATTTTTGTATTTGGATCATTAAATTCGATCCACATTTTAAGATTGATTTTATCTTTTTAAAAGATTAGTTTTAAAGGAAGTTTGTTTTGATTAGATTAGGGAAATCTTCTTCATTAAAAGGAGAGATCTAAATGTAATTCAGAGTTGATATGAGAAATCATAATTAGGGCAAGTCTTCATCAACATGGGGAGAATGATGCAGGAGTGGAGAAGACCTAGGTTAAAAAAGACCTATCTGGATCAATTTGCATTTTTGGATCTTTATTTTGTTTTGAATATTTTTGTCTTTGAATCACTAAATTGGATGCACATTTTAGGATAGATTTTGTCTGTTTAGAAGATCATTTTTAAAGGAAGTTTGTTTTGATTAGATTAGGGGAATCTTCTTCTTTAAAAGGATAGATCTACATGTAACTCATAGTTGATATGAGAAATCTCAATTAGTTTCTTCACTTAATTTTTATTTATTTTTTATTTTCTTAGGGAAAGTTTGGAATCAAGGAATTCTCATAGGAGGAAAAAAATGTTGCCTATAAGAAGTTTTGATATGATAACTTTTTTAAATGAAAAGTTTTTGCTTGTTTGTGTAGCATGAGAAAAATAGAGTGAAAAAATATAAAAAAATGAGAGAGGGTAGATCATCCCCCTCTTAGACGGAGAGAGATCTGGAAATGGTGGTATACAGGAGGAAAGGAGCCCTACCTTGGAGAGTCCTGCAAGAAAGAAGCAAACAAATAAAAAAGACTCCAGAATTATTAGAGGTGCTAATCATATACATCTCTCACATGAAGTGAGACTTTGCTATGTACCTAAAGTTGAAGACTCTCCTCAAAATCGTGTAACCTTGCTCTATAAATAACAAAGGTCCTCTCTCCTTAGATGTATTATTGTTTGAGAGATTGAGAGAGGATCAAAATTGTGGATGTAGATCCCTATGATTGAACCATGTTAAAAATCGTCAGAGTGCTTTTATTTTTTTTGTGGGTTGGTAAGTCAGCCATCTTCGTATGGTATCAAAGTCATAGTCACCATCATTGATTTTTGTATCTAAGACTTTCGTCAGGATCATCTATTGAGTCTAATCAAAGAAAGAGTGAGTCATCCTCCCTTCTTCCATTGCTTCCTGCTCCAAATATGTTTCAGTATTTTTTAAGCACCAAACTCACGATTGATAATTGTCTTATGAGACTCCCAGAACAAACCTCTGTTAATTTCATATAATTTACAAGGTTACATTGATGGATCAAAGATCAAACCAGTGCAGTTCATAACCCAAGATGGGAAACAGGTTCCTAATCTAGAGTATGTGACATGAAGGAAGAATAATCAGCTACTATTGAGTGGGTTAATCTCCTCACTTATCGAGGCTGTCCACACACAAATTATGGATCTTGACACATCGTTTGAGGTATAAAAAACTCTGAAGGAAACCTATGCTGCTCACTCCCATGCTAAAGTCATGCAATTTAAAGAACAACTTTAATGCTTTTAAAAAGGGAGCAAAAGCATTGATGAGTACATTTAGAAAATAAAGTTGATTTCTCATCAACTTGTTGTGGCAAGTAAACCAGCCCAAGAAGAGGATCTGATCCTCTATGTGCTTCAAGGTTTACTTCATGAATATAACTCCTTTCGAGTATCTATTAGCACTAGTTCTGAAGCTACGCCGATCAGGTTATCTGAGCTTCATAGTCTTCTTCTTTCTCAAGAAGCTCACCTCCCTGAAGTAGATGAAAATAAGAGTGAACCTTATGAAGCTAACTTCATCCAAAAAGAGGCAATAAAGGCATTTTTTTTGGAAATCGAGGTGGCCAAGGCTACTCCAGACGATGCGGAAGAGGTGGCTGATTCTATGACAGACCCCAAAACTTTAATCAATATGGTGGATGTCAATTCCCAGGTGGACAAGGAAGCAGATCAGGTCATGCTAAAAATGAGCGTTGTTGCTCATGCTGACATCATGGCCATCCGATTTGCATTTTAAAAAGCTCAAAAGTCAACAAAACCACGTGGCATTCATCCAAAATGCAAATAGACGACCAAGATGCCCGCATGAGCAAAGACGCTCATTTTCAGCATGACCTGATCTACTTCATGTGGACAAGGCAACTCATGTCAACAATATCATGTATGTCAATTCTATGACAACCAAGGCACTCTAGCAAGACCTACAGGATGATTTCTAAGAAAGCCAACACATTCCTCCACATGTGTATCATGCTACACAGGGTGGCATGTTAGAAGAGGATGTTTGGTACCATGATTTAGGGGGCTCACATCACATATCCACTTATATAAACACGCTATCTACTCCTTCAGAATAACAAGCTAAAAATTCAATTAAAATTGGTAATGGTAAAAGTTCACAAATATCCCATATTGGTAGTTTTGTTTTTAAATATGAAAATTCTATTTTTTTTTAGTGATATCTTGCATGTTCCTAAAATAACCAAGAAATTGCTTTCTGTGCAAAGATTCACACAAGACAATGGAGTGAAGTTCGAGTTTCATCCATCTTATTGCACTGTGAAGAATGCCAAATCTGGACATGAGTTTATTCAAGAAAAAACAAAGGATGGTCTTTACTTCATTGATTCCTTTAATAGTTCTGATAATAAAAGTGTTTATCTACGATAAAAAGTTAATTTTGATGTTTGGCATAGTAGACTTGGACATGCTAGTTTGAAAATCATTCAAAAAGTTATTCAAAAATTTGGTTTGCCTTATATTAATAATGATATTTGTGTCGGCTTTGCAGGCCAAATAGGAAAGCAACATAAATTACATTTTTCTCGTATTTCATATGATATTCTTGAGCCTTAGTAAATTATTTTTTCTGATGTTTGGGGACTAGCCCTAGTTCCAGGTGAAAATGGCTATAGATATTACATAATATTTGTTGATACTTTTTTCAAGATATTCTTGGATCTACCTGATGAATTATAAATCCGATGTTGCTAATAGTTTTTGAAGATTTAAAGTTTTGGTTAAAAAATTGGTAGGAAAGAAAATCAAATACCAGCATACTGATGGTAGTGGTGAATATAGAGTTCTTGATCCCTTCTTAAAAGAATGTGGTATTGATCATCATGTGTTTGCCCTCATACACGGGAACAAAATGGTGTGTCTTAGCGAAAGCATAGACATGTGGTTGACACAAGCCTAACAACTATGGCTCATGATAGGGTTCCAAAAATACTATAGACCTATACCTTTTCCACTGTTGTTTACCTTATCAACAAGTTGCCTACACCAAACCTCAATATAAATGTCTTCTTGAGATCCTTTTTAAAAGGAAACCAAACTATAAATTTCTCAAAACTTTTGGGTGTGCATGCTATCCTAACTTTTGATCTTATCAAGAAAATAAACTTGACTTCAAGTCCAAAGTTCATGTTTTTCTGCGTTATAGCAATAACTCTCATGGGTGCATCTATCTTGAGCTTCAGTCTCACAAAATTGTTATATCCAAAGATGTCATATTTGATGAGTCCAAGCCTCCCTTAGATAAAACCCAAGAGAACCAAAATTCATCTAGTCAAACTATCCCACCTATGTTTGGGTCTATAGATCCTAAATTTGTAATACCTATGGCCGACCCTCTTCCTAAGTTCATCTCACTAGCCAGTGCAGAGGAAGTTGAGTCCTCACAACTTTGTACCTGGTTCTCCTTATATTGGTCCTATCATTGATCCTGAGGATCTACCCAAAGATTATGGGCAACACCTTGATGCCAACCATGATGACCCTCCCATTATTTCCGCCCACCCCCAACGAACTCATCATATGATTACCTGTTCTTAAAATTTGACTCTTAAGCATAAAAGACTAGCATTCCTCTAAATATTCTCTTTCCATAGCCTTGCTTTGTGGGCTTACTCATGATTAGGAATCCTCCTCTTACAAACATGTTGTCAAAGACCCTAGGTGGCAATATGAGAGTCGATGAAACCCTAGAATGGTATAAAGCTCGTCTGGTTGCAAAGGGTTTTCATTAAAAGTCGATTCTTTGAGACATTAAGTCCAGTGGTCAAACCCACCACCTTTCGTACTTTGTTGTATGTTGCTCTAAGTACAGTATGGGAAGCAAAACAAATTGATGTTAATAATGTGCTCCTTAATGGAACCTTAGAGGAGGATGGGTACATGGTTCAACCACCTGAGTTTGAAGGTCAATAATTTCCTGGCTATATCTATAAACTTAAGTACGCTCTTTGTGGTCTAAAACAGACACCCCGAGAGTAGTTTCAAGAGTTGAGTAATGCCCTTAATGGGCAAGACTTTGTTAGCTCAAAAATCGATCCTTATTTATTTTTCATAGAGATAAATTGCAATTTTTTATCTTGGTTTATGCTGATGGTATTAGTCACAGAAAATTGCCTATATAGTATTCGTGGTTTGTTTACCTCTATTGGAAAACAATTTTCTCTTAAGAATCTTGGTAGATTATATTATCTCCTTGGTGTAGAGGCAATATATGCTCCACATGGCCTATTTCTTTTTTAGAGGAAATATATTTTGAATCTTCATATAAGGTCCAATATGTTGGACGCAAAACCCTTATCTATACCCATGTTTGCTTCACTAAAGCTTTCCGCCACTAGTGGTGTAGAAATTGAAAATCTAACTCTTTATAGGAGTATTGTTGGAGCTCTGCAATATATTACTCTGATAAGGCCATACATTGTGTTCAGTGTGTAAAATATGCCAGTTTATCCATCATCTCACCATTGAGTACTAGGCAACTGTTAAACACATTATGCGATATTTGAAGTTTACTATTCAATATGGCATGTGGCTCAAGCCATCCAAATTCCTTGGTATCTCTCTCTACTTTAATGCTGACTAGGTAGGTTGCCCTTATGATCGAAAGTCAACCTTCAGATATGCAGTTTACCTGGGACCAAATCTTGTGTCCTGGAGCTCCAAAAAACAACATATTGTATCTCACTCTAGCATGGAGGTTGAATATAGAGTTGTTGCTAATGCTACTGCAGAAACCACCTGAGTCCAGTTTCTTTTACATGAGTTTGGTTTACATATGTCCTCCCCTCTGATTGTTTGGTGTGACAGCATTAGTGCCATATACCTTGCAGCACATCCAATGTTCCATAATCTAAGCGAACATATTGAAATTGATGTGCGCTTTGTTTGAGAAAAAGTGGCCAAGAAACAACCCTTGTTCAGAATCGGTCCTCACATGACCATATTGCAAACATCTTAATGAAGCCCTTGTCAGTATCCCAGTTCCAATACTTTTTAGATCAAAGCTCAATGTCACATACATGATGTAGAACTTGAGGGGAATGTTAGTGATAGAGATGAGAATGAGGGAGCTGATGAAATCGGTGAAGGCTCCCACCATATGAGCATGACCACCTCAGCCATTAGTCCTACTTTGGAGAGGAAAAGAAGCAAACAAATTAAGAAGACTCCAGAATTATCAGAGGTGCTAATAATGTAGATCTCCCACATGAAGTGGGACTTTGCAATGTACCTTCAGGAGGAAGACTCTCCTCAAAATCGTGTAACCTTGCTTTATAAATAACAGAGGTCCTCCCTCCCTTAGATGTATTATTCTTTTGAGAATTTTAAGAGGATCAAAACCGTGAACGTAGATCCCTATGATCAAACCACATTAAAAATCATGTGTGCTTTTATTTTATTTTTGGTTTGGTAAGTTTGTTGTCTTCACAGTGGCAACCCCATGAAATTTAGTGTTTTGTAGGTAAATGGTTTTCCTAATACAAAAATATTGTTTTATTGGAAAAATTCCTCCACCGTTTTAGGTGGAGAAACATTTCTTATATAAAATAAAACTTTTAAGATTTTTTTTTAAATTTTTTTTCTCTCATTTGGAACGGTTAGAAAATTTGTCTTTTTTCTACTTACATTTTTCTACCATTTTTTCACTTCCAAACATGCCCCTACTTTTTCCAGTTTTTCTAGATAAAATTACTTATTCGATCATAGTTTTGGTAGTGGAGATCTGTGCGAATTGGGCAACCGATTTGCATCACCTCCTATGTAGTTCTTGTCAGCGAAGCTTGAGGGGGAGCATGTGCAAGCTTGAGGGGGAGCATGTGCAAATGGGCTTCATGCATGCATGTTCCTTATCATCTAAGCATTTTCACCTCTAAGTTACTTGTGCCATTACTTTTCCATGATGCATATAATTTTAAAAAGTCATTAATTTATCCTGAGTGTTCTTTTCCTGGAATCCAATTGCTTCACATGATGCTTTGATTATTTTCTTTTAAAAAGTTTCCCTTATGTGGACCACACACACTCTCTCTCTCCATGAAATTAATTATCCAATAGCAGGCAATGGATTTCAAGAATGACCATGAGATTCTTTTGCTGGGAGAAGGAGATTTTTCTTTCTCACTTAGTTTGGCAAGAAAGCTTGGTTCTGCAAGCAAAATGACTGCTACATCTCTTGATACCAAAGGTACACTCATTTCTCTTTCTCTAAAGTATGTTCCTAATGACCCTCAATTCAATTAAAAAGTTGTTTATATTGACCTGACCTAGTGAAGACACTTGGCTGGTGAGAACCATATCTTTTCTTATTGTCTCGTTCAAGTAGGTTGTAATTGGATTCATTTTATGCAAATCTAGCTGACTCAAGCAAGACCAGTTTGGACATGAAAAAGATCCACCAAGGTCCACAACTGCAACATATATGGGATAGGACTTGGTAATGACACAACATTACGTACAAACGCCTCTGGATCTCCATGGCATGAGTTATTTTGATTCAATCCGACCTCAGGAATGGATTCAGGATATTCATAATAATGGGAACAGATTTTTGGATCATGTTTTTTTAGGAAAAATATGATTTTATGACCCAAAAAAGAATCACACATTGTAGGCCTTTGATTTTTAAAGCCTTATAAAAACATACCTTAGACTCCCACTAATCTAAACATGTAAAACACATCTACAAGGTTAGTTTCACAAAAAACAAAAAACAAATGAACAAGAAAGCTCATGCATAGGAAATGGCGACATAACCAAATATAATCTCAAAACACACACATAATATATATATATATATATATATATATATATATATATATATATATATATATATATATATATATATATATATAAAGGCCCTTTTTTTCTTTTTTTTTTATGTTGCTCCTAGCTCACTTGCATACATTGTTAGAGTTTCAGGGGTTATAAGTAACTATATATCGTATCTTGTCACTCACACTTTCATATTTCATCTTCTTGTAGATTGCACATGAATTCCTTGTTAATGTTTTCTCATATAGCGATATGTTTGTCTTTTTACTCCACTACCTTGTCACTCTCCTATTTCTCACATTTCGTCTAGTCAATTTTTAATAACAGTCATCACCAATGTACTTAGTATTAAACATCAATCTTGTCATTCATACTTTCACACTTTTTCTTGTTGAACATGGCACAATGTATAGATTGACATAGAAATCAATTTAAAGAGTAGTTTTGTATTTTTACCTCACTATTTTGTAATCGTACTATTTATCTCTTTCAACAAGGATAGGCTTGTGTTTTTACTCTGCTACTATGTAGCTCTTGTATTTTTTTTTTTTTATATGATATATCTTTAATAATAGTTATCACCATAGTACTTGTTGAATATCATATCTTGTCGTTTACACTTTTTAACTTCATATTGTTGAACATGATACCATGTATACATCAACATAGAAATTTGTTTTATAATTAGTTTTGTCTTTTTACCCCACCAATGTCATACAATTTATCTCTTTCTCCATGTGCTTTTCTCGTACTTGCAATTATAAAAACACTTCTTGGAGACAAGATCCCACTAACTTTACATATATTGTAAAACTTCTAAATTTTTTATATTATAAATATATAAAGAGATTAGATTTATTCTTGAGTTAGAAATGTTTTCTATCTTTTAAATATCAATTATGAGTATTTTACATGCTCAATTATTCTTTTCTGGCCAATAAGGGTAAAATAGTCTTTTTAAGAATTATTTTAGATAAAATATTGTTAAAATATTTAAATTACCATGAAAGATATTTGTTTTAGTGAGTCACAAACTCATCTAGGTGTTTTCAAAGTGTTTTGAAAACTAACTAGATGTATTTTGGTGGTTTTAAAAAAAATTTTGTTGAAAGATATTTTTGTTATAAAATAATGTATAATAAATATTTTAATCAAATAAATTAGTTTTTAGAAGGCACCAAAATTCTGAACTATTTAGAATTCGTATCACTATTTTGGTGTTAATAAGATAAGAAAAAATAATTAAAAAAGAATTTAGTATTTTTTAAAATAGACCCGAAGTTCATATGGGTTAGATCCCAATGGATCAATCCAAACATGAAGTTTTAAGGATTTTTTTATATTTAATTATAGATTTAGCTTTTAGACATTATTTGGATAAATATAACATTGTCTAGTTTAGTTTTTTATTTTTGTATATTTTAGAATAGGTTTTTGGGGTTTTAGGTCTTTTGGATCTAAATCAGATCCAAATGAGACTCATTTGGTTTGGCGCTAAAAGGGAGATGGGTGGGGTCACTAGGGCACCTAACCCCTCTTACTTCTCTCTTCATTTGCAACCCCAACCAAAATCCCATACCTCCTTCCTCACTTCATCTCTCTTTGCTCCATGTAACACCATGTGTTCTCTCTCCTTGCCCAGGTGATCATCCTCATCCCGGCAAGACCCAAACCTTAGGCTGAGCCCCGCTTCCACTTGGTTCGATCCCTGCGGCTCTTCCTTAGCACCTCCTCATCAACAACCTCTATTAGACTATAACGCCGAGCCACCATCTCCCTCTTCGTGTTGGGGTCATCCCGGCAGAACCCATCATGTGACGCTATCTCTTTGCAACCTGGAACCCCGGGAGCTCGCCTGCTCCCTTGCAACACAAAGCCAAAGGTTGACATTGCTCTATTTCCTGAGTAGTTGTCAAACTCGTCCACCTACCGATTGTGCTGCCAGAAGCAACACCCCATCGCTGCTTGGCTCGGGTTTCTTCTCAAGTCATCAACCAGACCTCCTCTTAAGGTCACCTGGTTGCCTTCCATGGCCAATACCGACTGTCTCCTTCCTCTGTTTGTTCTTGTTTCATCAGGACCGGGCATCTACTCGGGTGTCATTGCGTAGGAAATATGACCCCTGTTTGTCCCTTCCTGGTTTTAGAAGGACCAGACCACTTTAGAAGGTAATGGCTGGATTTTTTTCCCTATTAGTCTTCGATGAATTTTTGAGTTCCCCTGCTTGCGTTTTTTCCTTGTTTCTTATGATATTCCTACCTGTATCTTCATGTTTTCCCTGTTACGGGTTGTGTCCCTGTATGTGTGTATGCAGGCCTATCACAACAACCCCTCTATTATAGCCGAGTATCCTCATACCTTTGTACCAGACCTGAAACCCCTGGTCCGCCTGCCATCATTGGATCTTCAATAGTTCATTGTCATAACTGTTTATATGTTTCTACTTTTGTTTTTAGGATTTCAGACAAATCCTCTATTCGGTTTCGCTAGCCGAACCCTTAACAGGGCTGTGTTTTGTTTGAATTGAGGTATACACAATTTTAGTTGTTTTAGATAGTTGGATTACTGATTTTTGTTGTAATTTGTCATTCTTGTGCATAAGCATATTTCAACAAATTCTTCGTTAAATATGTAGCATTGTAGCGCTCTCCAATAGTGGAGAAACACCCAGCCAACCCTTATTGTTATGACTTGCTTAGTATTGCATTTTGCACACCAAGCGTTGGGTGAATTGCCTAAACAACAATTTGTCGCAGTTTCACGGGGCCTTTGGTTTTCCGGTTCCACTACTTATTTTTATCAAATCTAAAAGGTAGGATTCCTAAACTAAATTTATAGAATATACGTTCTTGTTGTTTGGTATTAACCTAACATGTTTTAGCATTATGTTGATTAAGCCTTATAGCGTAGCGGCATACTTATGAATTAGGTTTAGAAATGCCTAATTAAATGGGTTTACATGAAATAAATTTGTTTATGTATTAGTTATGTTATTAGCATGATTAGTTTAGCTTAATAACATTATTAAACATGGTTTATAATTTCAAAATTTGGATTATGCTTTGGGCATTTTGCCGCACAGTAAGTGCTCAGTAAAATGCCTAAGTGAGACAAGATTCTAAGTTTGAATGTAGTTTTTAAACAAGGTTTCTAAAATGTTTTCAAAATTTGAATATGCATGTTTGAAACTTCATTTTAAAATGAGTTTATACACTTTATGAATATGCTCTTGATTACGCAGTTTGCATCATACACATGCACTTGAATATGCTCAAATGTGTATAGTTAACCATGTTAAGACATACATCGCTAGTGCGGTCTTTGCACGTGCACGTGCATAGTTTGTGTTCGGAAATAGAATGTGCTTAGAAACACTTATTAATTTAGTTGTAATAACATAAATGTTTAGAATTATATATATTGAAATGTGCTAATTGATTTGCAGGTACAAAAAGAAAATAAAATGATACTTATTGCTAAGTATCGCTTGCAGCTAGAAAAGTCTTATGCATTGAATGCAATGTAAAATGTGAATTGGGTAAACACTCGTGACAAGTATATGTGATGCAAACACATCATGCAATGAGTTTTATTTTTATTGTATGCAATACCTTCATGCGCACACACACCACTTAGTTGTTGATATCAATAATTGTTGTGATTGTAGTTCAAAGATCATGCTGAGCATAATTTGAATGCATGAGAATAAAAGTATTTTTCTTGTTATGGCTGAGAAGATCATACTTATCATGATTTTAGATAGTAGAATATAGAGTATGTTCGTTGTAGGTACATATTTGAGCATGCATTTATGTGAAATAAATGTTGCATCATTGATGTGTTGACATGGCTATTATGAATGCTTCTATGAAATGGTAATTTTGTAAAGCATGTCATGTATGTAATGAATGTATATTTTTTTTGGAATGAATGAATCATGTATGTGAATATGAATGGACTCTGACATATATCCTATTTGTGAGTTAGCTTGTGACATGAAATGTATCATGCATGAGAAATTGAATTATATGTGATATTTTTCATGCATAAAAGCATGTATGGTTGAATCATGCATAATTCATATTATGAATGAATATTACATGAAAATATATTATAAATGAATCATGTATGAGAGCATGTGTGGAGGAATCATGGCATGATAGGATCATGCATGAAAGCTTAAATTCATGTAGTATGCATAAGGGCATAATTACAAGATGATATATAGCAAGCATAAGAGCATGTAAGATTAAGTCGTGTATATGACATTAACTGTTTAGTCATTCATGAGGGCATAGACTATTGATATCATGCATGAGGGCATAAAAGGGTTATCCTGTGAGATAATGACACTAGAATGTGACCTATGACTTAATAATGAAGAAAACCCTTGACCATGGATCCATTTGAGGCACCGCTGAAACCAGACTCTCAGAGATGACTGAGTTTTATCCTGATCTTTTTGTCTTCTCGAAAGAGAAAAATGTAACACAAGCCTCGTGGGACATATTGAGTTTTTGAGGGTTGAATGCTCCTCTTGTCCCCGTCCCACGGAGGCTAAGAGACAAGTCTACCAATGAGTCCTAGGTGTAGTTCCATAGCTTTACAAAGTTAGGGATACATGCCCGATTTTAGCCAGTGATTTTGGTTTGGCGTAGGCCAAAACTTGGGTCCATGAGTCTGTTCTCCTAACCGCTACATTGTAGGGTTGAATTACTAAAAAAGATTCAGTTAAACCATAGAAGGGTAAATAAAATACATAGAATAATAAATACTCTTATGGTTGTTTCTGGATGTCTATACTCACCATATGAGTTAGAATAATCAAGATAAACAATGCATTAGATTTTTAAAATCCTTGTTATCATATGCATAAACTTATAGATGTAGAGATCGCATATGAATTGTATATGTGAATAAAAAATGCATGTTCAAAGTCATGTGATAGACCTATTGATGCAAGTCATAGACTTATTTGATGCATGTGAGGTACATGTGTGTGTGAGACAAATGAGAAATGTGACGCCCCAAACCCCGACCATATAAAAACCTTTGGTTTTTGAGTAAATTTTTTTTTTTGAAAGATATATAGTTTGAAAACAACCAGCGGAAGTACAGAAGGGAAACCAGGGTAAAACAAAGGTCGCAAGTTTGAGCGAGCCATAGTAAGAAAGTCAAACAATGAGTCAAAACAAAGTACATTTCATTACCATAATGTTTACAAAATTACAAAAGGAGACTGGGTAAAAAATGAACAGTTTCTCAAAAAGAGAGGAAAACCCCCTCAAACCCCAAAACCAGAAGAAGTCAGGATCTGCTGCAAAGTGTGGGTCTCAAGGCTCCTGTTGTGCGCCATCGCATCGTGCTGCGTCTACTCGTCACCTGTATCCCCATAAAACGGGGTCAGTACTCTTGCGAGCTGGCGAGACAAACCATTCATACATCATCATTTTTATGGAAAAACAGAAGGTAAGCAACATACTACGACTATCATGATGAAACAGTTAGAAACATTTAAATAAAAGTATAAGTATGTGTCAGGTAGATGCACGTGCTACAAGAATGTAAAACTACAAAGTAAGTAACAGTGCAACAACTGAAACAGAGCAGAAACTAACCAACAGAGTGTAACAACTAAACAGAAATACGAGCAGTGCTAAAATAAAACAAGTAACCAACTATTGTACGTCAGTCTGTTTGGTTAGTACTTATGTTCTTCTGATTACTCTTTCGGGTACGCGAAGGAAACCTCGCATTCTGTGAGACATGCACCCGGCGTCTGTTATTTAATTTCTAATGTGATAACCGAGGATGCTACAAACCGAGTCAAACCACCTGCGGGTAGCACATGACTAGGAGAAACCTTTCGCAGGGGCAAAAGATTGCAATCCGTACTACTGCAGAGGTTCCTAAAGAGGGCAAACCTCGACCTCCCTAACTCTGAGTGACTGGAGGTCAGAGGACACTTCGGCTCCTCAAAAGAATAGGTCGTAGTAACATGTCACTCAAGGCTGTACCATTTACCCTCTCCTTGGGTGACCAAATTGTGAATGAGGCGCGGCAGGTTTATCTTATTTAGGGTCATTCTTGAAGTCGTACCTCCTCTCGAGGTAGTTGTGCCTCACGGTCCCTGCGGGTTACGCAAACAAAGACTTGGCCCACCCATTCACGTGCTCAGCCTCACACGGCCACCACGAGCACATCACCTGTGAAGACGATATCATACCATTTTCATTTTTTTGCCTAGGGTGACAAAATATGTGAGCACACTCTCACAAACCCGGGTCATTGCCCGTAGACTCCAACCGAGTCTCAAAGTCTCAACAGGTCAAAAGTGTCGTACCCTACAGTGTTTTCAGTTCCTTTCAGGTGTATATCCCATCGAGTGCAAAGCACGCATCTCCATCGATATACGAATATGAGCCAAACAAGTATGTACTCGACAACCAAAACTCAGTGACATACGTGTCGGATGTGCCAACATGCACATGCGAAACAGGAAAAACCACAAAGGATGTGCCAACATGCACATACGGGTCCAGGCCCAGCTGGGCTCACACTAGCCGCAAGGGGGCGCCTAACACCCGATTTGGGTGGTACCACAAAAGGGCAAGGTCTGGGCCTCGTGGGTCCATACCCTGCCAGTTCACACTGGGGGGGGACCTGTCGGAGGGGCCTGCACCCCTGGTCTGATCCAAAGAGGGCTCATACCAGGTCCAGCCCGCATCCTGCACCAAGGGTGCGCCAAGCAAGGTGGGGCACCTAGCGCCTGACGGCCAAAGGCTACGCCAAGGGTTCCAGCTAGGTGCACTTGGTCGAGCTCGTGCTTGGACTAGTGTGCACCTAGTTGGGTCTGTCCCAAACCGGTACAGACCGGACAGGTAGCACTGTCCCACCATGCAAACGGAGGATGAAAACACCAAAACCCCAAAAAGAAACTATATATATATATATATATATATATATATATATATATATATATATATATATATATATATATATATATATATATATATATATATATATATATATATATATATATTCCTCTAAACTACAACAGAAAGGCTGCCGTTTTCAGGCAGTCTACGAGCTGATCTGGCAAAAATGCCCAACATAAAACTCGTGGAGCTATTTGATAGCTTTCCACAGAGCTTAAGAAGTCCGCATTTCAATCAACGGTCCCAAAGTTACTGCAGAAAGACCGGACGTCACCCGGGACGTTTCTGAGTTGCTGATGGGAAACATTGTCAGCCAAATACATGGCTTTTCGACCACTTTGCAGACCGAACTAGACAAAATGCTTAACTACAATGTTGTAGATCTCTGTCAGAGCTTTTCAAAATGCCCAAGAACACCCCTATACGACACGTATCCAGGGAGATACTCTCATTTTATCGAGAGGTTCTCTAACAACTCGCTAAGACGAGAAACACATGATGAGGTTCGTAACTTCAAAAAGGAGAAGAAAACGGAAACTTTGCAGATCGTGTGCTTCCTCTTAGCATATACGTGGTATGAAACCACCATAGGTCGGTTTGCACTTTTCAAGTGCAAATCGACTCCATGCCAAGCTTACTTTCCATGCTTAAACACAAAAAAAATAACAAGGTAACAGAGCTTACTCACTTTGGAAAGGAGAAGGAGCTGAAGTTGGGGCTTCTCCTCAGCTGGAGGAGCTGCTACACTAAGTGAAAGTGAGAAGAGAGGGAAGAGAGGGGAACTGGGGAAGGGAGGAGGAGGAGAGAGGGTGTCGACCCTCTCTCTCCTCTCTTCTTTCCACTTAAAAAGAAGAAGTGGGATGTGGGGTGGGGAGTGAAGGAGGGGAGATGGAGGGCCCTCCTCAATCCCCTCCCTAATCCCAGGAAGGTGGTAAAGGGGGTCAAGAGGCTGACCCCCACCTACTCCCAACCACTCCCCTTGATTCAAGGGGAGTGGTTGGCTTTGACCTTTAAAAGTCAACCCCAAAAAAATCGTGTTTTTCAAGATTCAATTTTTTTTTTTTAGAGAATGCATTAAATGGGGGTTAGGGGCTACCCCCAGCCCAAAAAAAATCCGTGGGCCTATGCCCGCTCACTTCTACAATTTCCATTTTAAGGCTTCTAGGTTTGCATTTTGCAACTTTTCAAAAATGATTTTTTTTGAAAGGTGAATTTGTTTTTATTTTTAAAACCATGGGCTGAGGTGGGGCCCTTGCCAACCACCTCTCAAAATAACCAAGTCTAACCTCTATTTAAAATATTTTGAAAAACCACTTCTATGTTTTACAAAATGTGCAATTTACTTTATGAAAACTCCTTTTTAATTGTTGTTTAGATGGATATGTTTAAATTAATTTAAAAAGTAAAATTTTAAATTATTTTACATGAAATAGGGTCTAAATTATAATATTATATATTTAAAATCCCAATTTTGATGAATTTAGACCTTGATACAACTCATATTTACCGATATACCATTTTTCGCCAAATTCCATGAAATAACGAGGAATTCTCCTCATTTAGACTCCAAATTCAGAGTGAACTCAATTAAATATAATATAAATCTAATTTACAAACATCTGTGTTCAACTCATCGCAGTTTGCTCTGAATCGCCTCGTAAAGCAATTTTACCCGATTTAGAACTTCAGAAAGCAATATACGCCAAATTTATGAGTAATTCTCACGTAGAAATAAGAAATTCTCCACACTGGAGCATATATCAAATAAAATTTCTTTAGAAAAACAGTGGGTCTTACATCCTTCCCTCCTAAAAAGGGATTTCATCCGCGAATTCACGAACACTAGGCCACAAAAAGATCAGGGTATTTCTCCCTCATGCTAGCCTCTGGCTCCCATGTGCATTCTTCAATGCCATGGTGTTGCCACCATACCTTAACCAATGGAATGGTCTTGGTACGCAGAACTTGATCACGACAATCAACGATCTTGACGAGTCTCTTTGCTACAGTTAAGTCTTCTTGTATTTTGACACCTTCGTATCGGATGACGTGTGATGGGTCAGGAATGTACTTCCTTAGCATCAACACGTGAAAAATATTATGAATCTGAGCATACTGTTACGGTAGCTCAATCCGATGGGCTGCTCCTCCGATCCTCTCAAGGATCCTGAACGGCCCAACGTATCTAGGACTCAACTTTCCTTTCTTTCTGAAATGAAAGACGCTCTTCGTCGGTGATACTTTCACGAAAACCATATCGTTGACGTCAAACTGAAGTTCTCGCCGCCTCTTGTCAGCGTAACTCTTCTGTCTGTCCTGAGCTGCCTTCAGACGCTCTCGAATCTTTTGCACTTGCTGAGTGTAGTACTGAAGAACAATCGACGATTCACTGGATCGATCGCTGATGTCGTCCCAATATGACGGTGATCGGCAAGGCCTCTCGTACAAAGCCTCGTACGGGGCCATCCCGATACTAGCGTGATAATTGTTGTTGTAGGCAAACTCGACCAGACACAAGTGTGAATCCCAATCACCCTTCCAGTCGAGCATACAAGCTCGCAACATATCTTCTAACGTCTGCATCGTTCTCTGCACAGGACTTGGGCGTGATACTCAAACAACCAATCCATGCCTAGAATGACATCAAACTCCGTCATATCTAATAGGATCAAGTCAGCTGGCAAGTTCGGACTTGCCACCGACACCTCAATGCTCGGAATGTACAAGGTACACAAAGACTGATCACCAGTCGGTGTACGAACTTTCGACATGTAATTTAACAATATAGCAGACATAGGCAAAGAACTAGCAAATCTAGTAGCTATAAATGAATGCGAAGCACCACAGTCAAACAAGGTAAACGCTGCATGACGAGCGACTGGAATAATACCTTGGACCAACTCTCCCTTGGTCACTTGCTCGATAGTGGCTGCGTAGGCATGCCCTGCCACTGTCTTATGGTTACCCATCTTCTGCTGGGAAGATTGCTGCAGTGGGTAAGATTGTTGTTGCTGAGGAGGTCGCTGAGGTGCTGGCTGCGACGTTCTTGGTGTGTTCATTCTTAGATCATCAGACTGCTTCTTCCGACAATCCTTGATGTAGTGGCCCATCTTGCCACAATAGATACATCCTCTGAGGTCCCGAGGACACGGTCAGCCAGGATAATCCATACGACATTTCGTGCAACCCGATGTTGCCACTACATGTCTCTGTTGTTGTTGCTGTTGTTGCCGGGGCTGACGATACTGCTGCTGACGATTGTTGTTCTGACGGTTCCTCTTCGCTGGTGGAGCAAACTTCTTTCCACCTGGATTCTGCTAGAAGGATCTCTTCTTAGGCCAACTCCTTCGGCCTTGCTGCTGCTGGTTTCCTTTAGACTGCGGAGTCTTCTGGGATTCTGTCCATTCCTGCTCCAAGAGTATAGCCGTCTCCAAGGCTTCCTCAAGAGTCGAGGGAGCACGCATAATCACCCTCATACGTAGGGCTAATTTCAGTCCACGAGCAAACTTTATTGCTCGCTCTTTCTCTGTTACGTACACATGCGGACAAAAGTGCTCCAAGCTTCTGAACTTCGTGATGTAGTTCGCCAAAGTAGAGTTCCCCTGCTGAAGGTTGATAAACTCCTGCATCTTTCGGCTGCGCTCATGGGTCGGGAAGTAGGCTGCGTAGAAAACCTCTACGAACTGCTCCCCGGTAACTGCACCACCTGCAAACTTGACATCCAAGGTGGTCGCCCACCACCTTTTGGCATCCTTCCGGAGCCGATACATGCCAAAGTCTACCTTCGATCATCACTAACTTGCAGCACACAGAAAATCCGCTCGATCTCCTGTATCCAGTTCTCAGCTGCCTCCGGTGTAGATTTCTCGTCGAAGGACGGAGGGTTCATACCCATGAACTGCTTCTAGGGCACGACCATCGCTGCTAACACTGGTGGAGGTGTAGGAACCGGAGTCTCTCATCCCTGAGAGGCTTGTAGATTCTCGCCCATGGCACACATGGCCTCAGCTTGCCTGCCAACAACCTCCGCCAGGTTGTTCAGGGTGTCCATGATGCGATCGCAACGTTCGCACCAAGCCATCTTAGACAAAAAGAAGACTCGTATGAGCAAAGAGACAAGTCAAAACATAATTTTATTGCATTAAATACAGGAAGCATACATATATTCAGTATAAGCCAAAATTACCCTCCTACAACAGGGTTACAACCCATATACCTCCGCAACAAAAGCAAAAATAAAGAAGGTATACAAAATGAACACTGACTTAGTGTTCCAACCACACACTGTTCACATCTGAACGAACACAATCATCGCTGGCTACGAGTGTAGTAGTTCCGGTTTCCATATCATCTCTGCATCGAACGAGGAGGAGAAGAAGGTGTGTACTCAGGAGGAACTGAGCGTGAGTAGAAAGCTGGCGTGTACTCGGGAGAAACTGAGCGTGAGTAGGATGTGTACTCGGGAGAACCTGGTGCAACTTGTGCGTCTCCCACCAGGTCAACCGCTGGCTGTGCCTGACCAATCTCAGAAGCCTCGTTCTCTTCAGTCTCAGTGTTACCCATCGCGAGTTCATTGCCCAACTTACGCTGACACTCGATCTCAATATGCCCCCTAAGACCATAGTAGGGGCACACGCTCAAGGCACGAGGACAAATCTGTCCCACGTGATACTGGTCACATCTCCCACAAGGAGGTGTCGGATGTGCAAGTATCTGGGCACTCCGCATAATCTGCTGAACCGCTTGGTCGAGGGCCTCTATGCCTCGGATCAAGTCGATTAGAGCTCCGAGCATTCACTCATTTCTCGAATCAGCAGGCATCTAACAAGTTATGTAACTAATTAAGCATGCAAAACTAGATACAACATAAATCACCAATAAACAACAAGAGTAATTACACAAAACAAACTTACAGTGCGATAGACGTTGCACGCAGAAGTCTTGGACCACACTTATAACTGCAGCTCTGATACCAATCTCTGTGACGCCCCAAATCCCGACCTTGTAAAAACCTTTGGTTTTTGAGTAATTTTTTTTTGAAAGATATATAGTTTGAAAACAACTAGTGAAAGTACAAAAGAGAAACTGGGGTAAAACAAAGGCTGCAAGTCTGAGCGAACCACAGTAAGAAAGTCAAACAATGAGTCAAAACAAAGTATATTTCATTACCATAATGTTTACAAAATTACAAAAGGAGACTGGGTACAAAAAGGAACAATCTCTCAAAAAGAGAGGAAAAACCCCTCAAACCCAAAAACCAGAAGAAGCCAGGATCTGTTGCAAAGTGTGGGTCTCAAGGCTCCTGTTGTACATTGTGCTGCGTCTACTCGTCACCTGTATCCCCATAAAACGGGGTCAGTACTCTTGCGAGCTGGTGAGACAAACCATTCATACATCATCATTTTTATGAAAAAGTAGAAGGTAAGCAACATACTACGACTATCACGATGAAACAATTAGAAACATTTAAATAAAAGTATAAGTGTGTGTCAGGTAGGTGCATGTGCTACAAGACTGTAAAACTACGAAGTAAGTAACATGCAACAACTGAAATAAAGCAGGAAGTAACCAATAAAGTGTAGCAACTAAACAAAAATACGAGCAATGCTAGAATAAAACAAGTAACCAACTATTGTACGTCAGTCTGTTTGGTTAGTACTTATGTTCTTCTGATTACTCCTTCAGGTACACGAAGGAAACCTCTCATTCTGTGAGACATGCACCTGGCATCTGTTATTCAATTTCTAATGTGATAACAGGGGATGCTACAGACCGAGTCAAACCACCTGCAGGCAGCACGCGACTAGGAGAAACCTTTCGCAGAGGCAAAGGATTGCAAACCGTACTACTGCAGTAGCAGAGGTCCCTGAAGAGGGCAAACCTCGACCTCCCTAACTCCGAGTGACTGGAGGTCAGAGGGCACTTCGGCTCCTTAAAAGAACAGGTCGTAGTAACGACATGTCACTCGGGGCTGTACCATTCACCCTCTCCCTGGGTGACCAAATTGTGAATGGGGCGCAACAGGTTTATCTTATTTAGGCTTATTCTTCAAGTCGTACCTCCTCTCGAGGTAGTTGTGCCTCGTGGTCCCTACGGGGTACGCAAACGAGTACTTGGCCTGCCCATTCATGTGCTCAGCCTCACATGGCCACCACGAGCACATCGCCTGTGAAGACGATATCATACAATTTTCATTTTTTTACCTAGGGTGACACAATACGTGAGCACACTCTCACGAACCCGGGTCATTGCCTTTAGACTCCAACTGAGTCTCAAAGCCTCAACAGGTCAAAAGTGTCATACCCTACAGTGTTTTCAGTTCCTTTCAGGTGTATATCCCATCGGGTGCAAAGCATGCCTCTGGTGCATCGTATATCCATCGATATACGAATGTGAGCCAAACAAGTATGTACTCGACAACCAAAACTCAGTGACATATGTGTCAGGATATGCCAACGTGCACACGCAAAACAGAAAAAACCACAAAGGTATAATTTCACACAATTATCATGCTGTGAGCAACGATATGCCCACAAGTATGTACAGTGGCACAAATCATAAATTTTGAGAGGCACCAGGCTCAAAATGCGTATACAATAGCAATTGCATACGCGAGGAGCGTCCAGAGCCCGGACTACGCATTTTCCCAAACACGTGTATACTAAACATCGCATCGCGGCAAATTTCGCATAACGAAACCTTCTTCGAAGGTCCTTTGCGAAATCGACACATGCAAGTGTCGAGAACGAGATCTAACATAATCCTCTACGCGTGGGAATTACGTTAGCATAACCCATTACGTAGCCGCCCTTTGCCCGCGCAAACGGGGCCCGAACAAGACTGAGTGCCGAAAGGGGTCCGATGAAAATCGAAGAAATACACGCAAGTGTGTAGCGTGACTCATGTCACGAGATCAACCACCTCGCTACCACAATGGGACAGCGGGGTACAAGCAACAGAAACCTGAGTCTGTATC
Source organism: Nuphar pumila (assembly GCF_984573655.1). NCBI lineage: Eukaryota > Viridiplantae > Streptophyta > Magnoliopsida > Nymphaeales > Nymphaeaceae > Nuphar > Nuphar pumila. The sequence goes on along the minus strand of NC_143249.1, from coordinate 80,703,699 downwards.
ATCCACGTTGCTTGCGAGTGACAATCCCCGCTTTAGGCAAATCTTCGTTTGTAGGTTGGCGGCATGAAGGGGCGGTTGCCGCCATCGGTGAGTTTCTGCGGGAACTCAATGGATGACATGACAACCCAAAAGAGCTAGCTTAACAGCCAAGGCCTAGTGTCGGGGTCCAACACGCGATTGCCCAAGTGGCAACAAGGTTGTCGCACTTGGGGCCCAAAAGAGAATTGGGGCCCGTAGGGGGGCCATTGCTTGATTGAGCCATTGGGCCCCAATCAAACATGGTCTGCACCTCTGGTGCAGACCCCGTGCTACAGGGCTGCAGCACTTGCCTGATGGCCAAAAACCCCGCTTATCCAGGTGCCCGAGCACCCGACATTAGTGAGATAGGGAGCTCACTTGCGGCTCAACAAGGTCAGGCCCAACTGGGCTGGGGCCAAGACCATTTAGCAGGGTCTGGTCCCGCCATGACCAGACCCAGCTAGAGCAAAGAAGGGCCCCTTGTCTGAACCCAAGGGGATTCAGACTAGGGTGCTGGGCTAAGACCACACCCCCATGGGGTGTGGCTAGCGCAGGGGTCCGACTAAGTGGGTCATGCCATCGACCTGGCCTAGACCCTACGGGTCCAGGCTCAGCTAGGTCAAAGGGGGCAGGAGTACACTAGGGTGTGCCCCTGGTCTGACCCAGATCAGGGCGCCAACTGGGCTCGCACCAGCCGCAAGGGGGCGCCACAAAAGGGCAAGGTTTGGGCCTCGTGGGTCCAGACCCTGCCGGTTCACACTGGGGGGGGGGGGACCTGCCGGAGGGGTTTGCACCCCTGGTCTGATCCAAAGAGGGCTCAGACTAGGTCCAGCCCGCATCCTGCACCAAGGGTGCGCCAAGCAAGGTGGGGCACCTAGCGCCTGACGGCCAAAGGCTACGCCAAGGGTTCCAGCTAGGTGCACTTGGTCGAGCTCGTGCTCGGACTAGTGTGCACCTAGTTGGGTCTGTCCCAAACCGGTACAGACCGGACAGGTAGCACTGTCCAACCATGCAAACGAAGGACAAAAACACCAAAACCCCAAAAAGAAACTATATACCTATATATATATATATATATATATATATTCCTCTAAACTACAACCGAAAGGCTGCCATTTTCAGGCAGTCTACGGGCTGATCTGGCAAAAATGCCCAACATAAAACCCGTGGAGCTATTTGATAGCTTTCCACAGAGCTTAAGAAGTTTGCATTTCAATCAACGGTCCCAGAGTTACTGCAGAAAGACCGGACGTCACCCGGGACGTTTCTGAGTTGCTGATGGGAAACATTGTCAGCCAAAGACATGGGTTTTCGACCACTCTGCAGACCGAACTAGACAAAATGCTTAACTACAATGTTGTAGATCTCTGTCAGAGCTTTCCGAAATGCTCAAAAACACCCCTATACGACACGTATCCAGGGAGATACTCTCATTTTATCGAGAGGTTCTCTAACAACTCGCTAAGACGAGAAACACATGATGAGGTTCGTAACTTCAAAAAGGAGAAGAAAACGGAAACTTTGCAGATCGTGTGCTTCTTCTTAGCATATACGTGGTATGAAACCACCATGGGTCGGTTTGCACTTTTCAAGTGCAAATCGATTCCATGCCAAGCTTACTTTCCATGCTTAAACACAAAAAAAATAACAAGGTAACGAAGCTTACTCACTTTGGAAAGGAGAAGGAGATGAAGTTGGGGCTTCTCCTCAGCTGGAGGAGCTGCTACACTAAGTGAAAGTGAGAAGAGAGGAAAGAGAGGGGAGCTGGGGAAGAGAGGAGGAGGAGAGAGGGTGTCGACCCTCTCTCTCCTCTCTTCTTTCCACTTAAAAAGAAGAAGAAGGGGGATGTGGGGTGGGGAGTGAAGGAGGGGAGATGGAGGGCCCTCCTCAATCCCCTCCCTAATCCCAGCAAGGAAGTCAAGGGGGTCAAGAGGCTGACCCCCATCTACTCCCAACTACTCCCCTTGATTCAAGGGGAGTGGTTGGCTTTGACCTTTCAAAGTCAACAAAAAAAAATCGGGTTTTTCAAGATTCATTTTTTTTTTTAGAGAATGCATTAAATGGGGGTTAGGGGCTACCCCCAGCCCAAAATAAAATCGTGGGCCTATGCCCACTCACTTCTACAATTTCCATTTTAAGGCTTCTAGGTTTGCATTTTGCAACTTTTCAAAAATGCATTTCAAAATGATTTTTTTTGAAAGGTGAATTTGTTTTTATTTTTAAAACCATGGGCTGAGGTAGGGCCCTTGCCAACCACCTCTCAAAATGCCCAAGTCCAACCTCTATTTAAAATATTTTGAAAAACCACTTCCATGTTTTACAAAATCTGCAATTTACTTTATGAAAACCCCTTTTTAATTGTTGTCTAGATGGATATGCTTAAATTAATTTAAAAACTAAAATTTTAAATTACTTTACATGAATTAGGGTCTAAATTATAATATTATATATTTAAATTCCCAATTTCGATGAATTTAGACCTCGATACAACTCATATTTACCGATATACCCTTTTTCACCAAATTCTATAAAATAAGGAGAAATTCTCTTCGTTTAGACTTCAAATTCGGAGTGAACTCAATTAAATATAATATAAATCTAATTTACAAACATCGGTGTTCAACTCATTGTGGTTTGCCTTGAATCGCCTCGTAAAGCAATTTTACGCAATTCAGAACTTCAGAAAGCAATATACGCCAAATTTACGAGTATTTCTCGCGTAGAAACAAGAAATTCTCCACACTGGAGCATATATCAAATAAAATTTCTTCAGAAAAACAGTGGGTCTTACAGGAAAGATCGAGTTAGGGCATGTTCCTTATATATCTTATAGTGCAAGAATGTATTAATGTCTGGAGAATTGACCTGAGAAGTTGATAATTGAAAAAATGCATATCATAGGAACATGCCCAAACTCGACCAATGATAATTGAAAGAATGCATATCATACAAGAGCATACCCGGGAAAGGTCGAGTTAGGGCTTGTCCCTATGATATACATTTTTTCAATTATCAAGTTCTCAGATCCATTCTCAAGACATTAATGCACTATTGCATTATAAGATATATAAGGAATATACCTTTCCCGTGTCACACACATGCATTTCACGTGCATCAAACAAGTATGCGACTTGCATTAACAGGTCTATCACATGACCTTAAACATGTCTTTTTCATTTACATGTATAATTCATATGCAGTGACATATGCAAACATTAGCGATTTCTACATGTTCATATATATATGTTTATACATATGATAGTAGTGATTCTAAAAATCTATTACATTGTTTCTCTTGATTATTCAGACTCGTCTGGTATAAAAGAGGGTATAGACATCTAAAAACAACCATAGGAACATTTATTATTCTATGTATTTTATTTTTCCTTCTACGACTTAACTGGTTGTTTCTGAGTGATTTAACTATGCAATACAGCGGTTGGGAGAACGGACTTATGGTCATAGGTTTCGGCCTAAGCCAAACAAAAATTGCCAGCTAAAATCGGGCATGTATCCCTAACTCTCCAAAGCTATGGTACTACCACCTAGTATTCATTAGTAAACCGGTCTCCTAACCTCCGTATGACATGGATAAGAGGTACCGCCAGCCATCAAAAACTCAATATGTCCCATGAAGCTTGTACCACCCTTCCCTCTCCTAAGAGAACAAAGAGATCGGGATAAACCCAGCTATCTCATGAGATCATGATAAAACTTAATGAAAAGTCAACCTTACTCTCCTTTTTTATCCTTAAGCTAAGAAAAATATGGTGTATGCTTATGAAAGATCACATGTCTAGAGATCCAAATAGTTTTTCCAACTAGATTATAACATTTATAGCCCTTCTGTGCACTAGGAAAACCCAAGAAACAACAATTTACAACTCATGTTAAAAGTTTATCTCTATATTGCTCAGATAACAAAACAAAATAAGTACAACCAAATATTCTCAATAAATTGTAATTGTGTTTAATACCATACAATTTTTGATAAGTAGAGATACCTTTAAGAACTCTAAATGACATACGATTAATTTGATAGATTGTCATATACACATCAACTCGATAGATCCTAGGCACACAACTAGAAAATAAGAGAGTCCTCGTGCTTTCCAAAATATGTATATTTTTTGTTTTTACAGTTGATCATGTATAAGGTGCTCCTCAATCTGCAAATTTGACCTTGAGAATCTGAGTGTCTCTGAGGTAGCTCTATGTACACTTCCTCATCTAAATCTCCATTAAAGAATGCATTCTTTACATCTAACTGCCACAAGTTCAAATGCCTCACAACATCAATTGCAAGCAAAATCCTTGTTGTAGTCATATGAGACATGGGTGAAAATGTCTCTGCAAAATTAATACCAAATTGTTGGCTATAACCCTTTGACACCAATCTTACCTTGTATCTCTTAATAGACCCATCTGATTTGGTCTTTATCTAATAGATCTATTTTCACAAGATCCTGAGCATGTATTCTTTTCAGTGCATTTCACCATTTTGCCATAGCTTGTTGCCACTCCTCAGAAGTTGTTTCTTCATAGAAATTAGGATTAATATAAGAGGGAACCAAAGCCAAAAATGCACAATGCTGAGGTGAAAAATATTTATAAGATACAAAGCGAGAAGGGGAAAAAATTTTGAGAACTATGATGTACTAGAGGAGGAGAAGGTGAATGATCTTGAACTCCGTGCTCAGAATCAACCGAAAGAGAATCATAATTGGCCTTTATAATCCACCTCCTTCTGCTCAATTCAATCTATAAAAGGTATACTAGGGGCACCCTCTTGTTTTCTTTCATATATTTGACCAAACATATTATCTGGCATTTGAGACTTACGTTGAATATTAGTGTTTCTATCTAATTTTATTGGTGCCTCAAATGGACCCATGATCCAGGGTTATCTTTATTATTAAGTTATAGGTCACATTCTAGTGCCACTGTCTCACAGGATAATCATTTCATGCCCTCATACATGATATCAATAGTTTATGTCCTCATGCATGAATAAATAATCCATGTCATATGCATGGCTTAAACTTACATGCTTTCATACATGCTATATGTCATCTTGTAATTATGCCCTCATGCATACTACATGACATGTTCATTTAAGCTTTCATGCATGATCCTATCATACCATGATTCCTCCACACATGCTCTCATGCATGATTCATTTATAACATGCTTTCATGCATGATTCAACCATACATACTATTATGCATGAAACATGTCATATATAATTCAATTTCTCATACATGATACATTTCACGTCACAAGTCAACTCACAAACATGGTACATGTTAGAGTCTATTTATATCACATACATGATTCATTTATTTAAAAAAAACATACATTATACATAAAATTACTATTTCATACAAGCATTAATAATAGTCATGTCAAACACATCAATCATGCAATATTCATTTCACACAAATGCATGTTCAAACATGTACCTGCAGCAAACACACTTTATATTCCACTATTTAAAACATAACAAGCATGATCTCCTAAACAACAACAATAAAAACACTTATTTTTATACATTCAAATCATGCTCAGTATAATCTCCGAAATACAATCACAATAGTCCTAGATATCCATAACTAAGTGGTTTGTGTGCGGCTGAAGGTATTGCATATAATCAAAATAAACTCATTGTGTGATGTGTTTGCATTACGTATACTTAACACGGGTGTTTACCTGATTTGCATTTTGTATTGCATTCAATGTGCATGGCTTTTCTAGTTGTAATGTCCTTAAAAAAATCCAACATTTTAAAACTTTCTCAAACCTCAAATTTTGAGAAAAAATTAAAATATTTAATTTATATAAACAATTCACATGGTTTCCAAAAGTAATATGCCAACAAGTTCATTTATAGTCAAATTCCAACCGTTTCAAATACTGGACGACCCAACTGATTGCAAGCGTGAGTGTATATTATCCTCCCAGTATCTGATCTAGTATGGAATCATTTGTAGACATAACTTAATTGAGACTATTACTCTAAGGGCTTCTCCTATGAGAAAAAAGAAATGTGAAAGACAAAATGTATTAAGATTTAAGATAATTGAGGAGTTACATCAAAATTTAAAGTTTCAAACCATATGTAAGACATAATAGGAATGAAATGACAGAATTTAAAAATGTTTTCATTCCAAAAAGATTACACTTCTTTAATGTAAGGATTCAGACAAAGTAAAATTTACACAAGTTTTTAACTATTTCAAAACTTTTGCCTGATCCCTCTAGGAATCGTACTAGGTAAGAGTGGAGCCTTCAGTCACGCAACAACCCGTGCTTCGCTTCAATCCTCCATGAGGTTATCTGTAAATATTGTAGGGCATCAACCACATGCCCGTAGAAAACCAAAACTAAACTTGAAGAATGCAATTCAAATTGAAATGATGTGATTAAGTAAAATTTCCATCATTTTAGAAATGAGAGTCAAGAGAATCCACATTATAATAAAAACATGATATTTAATCATATAAACCAACATTCATTGCATGACATTCATAATCACATCACTTGTATGCATGAAAACTCAAAATCATTCTCATTTTAATTCATGGTATTCAATTTCATAATCATTCATATACATGATAATCATTTACATAAATGAATGAAACTAACAGTTTATAGCATACTCTAAAGTGAACTAAAAGTGCAATTTATCATGCAATACCATTATTCACTTTCTTTATGCTCAAAAGAAAATATGCCCATGTCAAACTTATGATTAAGGCAAGCATTATTTTAATTATAAATTTACAGGTCATTTATCAGAATATTTATACACTTTGCAATTCAAATATCATAATGGAACATGTTCTATATTGACCCTTCTCGTGTCCCTCGCACACACAAGCACCTCATGTGCATCAACCAAGCCCTTGGCTTGTAATAACAGGTCAAATCATATGACCAAGCATAAACATATTTTTTTCATTCACATGTAACAAAGTTCATATGCAATAATCATGCAAACTTAAAAGTCTCTATATATTCACAGTATATGATTATGCATATGGAAGCAGTTATCCTAAAAATCTAATTAATTGTTTCTCTTGTTATTCAAACTCATCTGATACAAAAGAAGGTATAAACATCCAGAAATAACCAATAGAGTATTCATTATTTTATGTATTTTTTATTACCTTCCTATGGCTTAATTGGGTCTTTCTCGAGCGATTCAACCCTGCAGTGCAGTGGTTGGGAGAACGGACCCACAGTCCTAGGTCTTGGCCTACGCCAAACCAAAATCACTGACGAAAAATCGAGCATGCATGTCTAACTCTGCAAAGCTGTGGTACTACTACCTAGGACTCACTGGTAGCTTGTCCCCTAACCTTCGTGGGACGGGGACAAGAGGGGCCTTCAACCCTCGAAAGACAACATATTCTACAAGGCTTGTACCGCCCTTTCTTCTCTCGGGAGGATACGAGATCGAAATGAATCCAGTCATCTTAGAGAGCTCAGCCTTGTCAGTTGACCCATGGTTCGGGGTTATCTTTATTATTAAGTCATAGGTCAGAGTCAAACATTATATTCTCAAAAGATAACCCTCTCATGCCCTCATGCATGAATTCATAAGTCTATGCCATCTGCATAACTCAAATTTACATGCTCTCATGCATGATATAAAAAATTATACGACGTGCATAATTCAAATTTACATGCTCTTATGCATGATACCAAAATCTATGTCACTTGCATAATTCAAATTTACATACTCTCATAAATATTCATAACAAATTTGTATTCACTTTCCTGTATGACCCTATCATATCATGATTTACTATACATGCTCATATGCATGATTCAATTTTTCTCGTGATTACACACATTGTTTAATCTCAATCATGCTTAACATAAAATGCAATCACATGAACTATAATGTATGCATTGATAACTCAATATTTTTATGTGCAAAATCATCACATCACATTTGCACCCATTACAAGGATATTTAGAAAGATAAAATCACAGTCATAAACATGATATATTCATTTTAAGCATATTTTCATAATACAATTTCACATGGAAGGCATAATAAATTAAAAAATAACTTCATATAAGCATTGATACAGTCACGTCAAACATGGCAATACAATCAATCATTTATACCACAATAATGTCAAACATGTACCTGCATTAAACACACTCCAATATTCTGCTAACTACAACCATGACTAGCATGGTCTTCGAACTGCAAAAATAAGAGCACTTTTATTCATATACATTCAAATCATGCTCAGCATGATCTCCAGACTCCAACAAAATAGTCTGAGATATCCACAACTAAGTGAGTGTGTGAGCAGGAGAGTGTTGCATTCAAGAAAGTAATTAACCTGTGATGTGTTTGCACCACTTAATTACCATGGGTATTTACCCGATTTGCATGATTTTGCATTTGTATTTTTTTTCTTTTTGCATGGCATTTTTAACTACATGCGATGCTCAACACTAAGCATCGCGTAATTAGCTCAGCTACACACCTGCATAAAACAAATATACAGAATAATACAATACATTTCTGACACTGTGCTTGTGGTGCGAATTCAGTGTACGTGCAAACTAACTTTGAGAATCAATCATACAACATGAATAACATCCTACAAATTTTAGTTTAGGAATCCTACCTTTTTGACGCGTCGAAAGGTAAAGGAAAACTCGAGACTCTAGAAGTCCAATGCAATCGTCGCACACTACGATCTAATCGTGTCTCTCACAGGGAGAGAGTGCTACCATGTTGCACAAACAACAACAACTTTTATCTAAATATGCTTTCACACACGAGCAATAAAAATCAAAACAAGATTTGGTAACCCGATTGGCGGAGAATCAACAAGTAGCGGACTTATAAGTCCAAACAAAATTGGGCAACCGCGTGGAGCTACTCTACGAGCTGCACATTATCCAAGGCATTGCCCCTCATGGTGGTGCAAAAACTGAGGCATTTGATTTCAATAAAAAATTATTATATACCTATGGAAACCAAATCCAAAACAAGGAAACATATCAGCGGAGAGCTATCAGAGTGCACGACACCCCTGCGGTTAATTCAAAAGTGATCTCTTTGTTTCGGATCAACGACGCACAACAAGTTCTTGGCATCCCATAACTGCAACGTTAGTTCGGGCACGTTAAGAGCCCGGTATAGCTGGGATCCCTATGGTGCTAGAGGGGGGCAAAACCCAGCATGAAGAAAGGCAGACGCGAGGATGGAATCACGTTCACGGCGAGTTTCCTCAAATATGAGTTCAGCTGGCTTGGAAATCTCAGGCAGCAAGC